>NC_091134.1:56622966-56970466 GCF_041381155.1 Argopecten irradians
GTGTTGATTTTTTTTTTTACATCCCTGAAAAAATTTGATATATTTTCCCAATAAATGGCGTTTTGTAACACCAATCACAGAGTTCCTTTGATGTGGTCACAGGTAACCTTCAACCCCTCACCGATCTGTCGACACCCGAATGCCAATCACACTCGAAACTTCCAACGATTAACAATGGATTTCATCAGACCCATATCATGCTTGCGCGTCATTGCGTAAAGAAATCAATCTGATCATCAAATCCATTACAACATCTGTCAGTCTGGGTTAGACTATGTTCCTAATTTGATCAGTAATTAAAATAGTGATACCTCTGCAAACTTTGCATTTTATTACTGCTTATCCATACATCAAATTACAGATAACATATATACAAGTATTATCTATAAGTATCATATTTTAACATTAATGAATTAAGTGTATATCTTAATCAGTGCCGTCTATGAACAATACCTTTTAGAAAACAATTAGGGGCGTAATTAAATGCTCGACATATCATTGAGTAATAATACAAAGATTTTTTTTACTACATACAGTTGAGTTCTGCTGATTTTTTAATGAACGTATTAATCAGTATCAATTTCTAAAAAATATCGAAGAAATGTCTGCATCCTCGACTCGCTCATGTCACACAAACGCCACCGCCCCATGTATACAGACCGCACACCCCCCCCCCCCCGTCATGAAATAACTATCCACCCAGCGTGAACCATGACGACCTTTCTGTTCCTGTCAATTTTATCAGTACCTGGTCATCACGTGTTCAGCCACGCGTAAACTGTAATATGGTGTGTTTTATTTCAGTGACTGCGGACCAAATCGAGTTACCAACAGAATTTAACAACTTTTCATTTCAAAATACAAGTCAACGTATTATGAGATATTTTATATAAAGACTAAATGGTAATATTTCAAAATAAAAAAAAAGTTTCACGTTCTAATATACGACTTTTCAGGACACGCACGTCTTTGTTTATCTACTATACTAAACCCAGATATATGAACGATTTTAACAGATTAAAAAGAAACTTTCTATCTAGTTACAGTTTTTGGTTTTGACTATTCATTTAGGTACGACGATGTGTTCCGATAAGAATTAGATAAAATAAATAGTATTGTATATTATTAGCACACAGTTGTGTAATCGTACTTATGGTACATGTGTACTTATGGTACATGTTCTTCGACTACTATTTTATGGTGTATGGGGAACTGGGAAGATTCCCACTCGAAGTAAATATCAAACTGAGAATGCTGTGTTTTTGGAATAGACTTATACAAAATGAAAATAAATTAAGTAGCATAATTTATAAACTAATCTCGAAGTTACATTTCGAAGGAATATACACATTTTAATGGATATCTTTCATTAAAAATATTTTTGACGAATCTGGTCAGTCAAATATCTTCCTCAATGAAATACAAATGATTTACAGTTTTTATAAAAGTTTTATGAAACAGCGCCTTCAAGATCAGTTTATACAAAAATGGTTCTCAGGTGTGGAAAACTCCTCAAGAGACAGACTTATCTAATATATAAAAAAGAATTTAGATTTGAAAATTATCTTATAAAATTATCGGAAATGAATAGAGTATACATAACTAAATTCCGTACATCAAATTTAAAAATTCCAATTGAGACTGGAAAGAATATGCCATTTATGCAATGAAAATATCGGGGATGAATTTCACTATCTTTTTGTGTGTAAACACGAAGAAATAAAAAAAAAATATACGTATTAAAAATATATCCCACAGTATTATTATAGTAATCCCAGTCTTCATAAGATGGGTGGCTTTATAGGTATTTGTAGTATATCCAATTATTGAAGAAGGTGTCTCTATTCATTAGAAAAATTATGGTATTTTTGTAGATGTGAATAGTATTGTTAATTTTCAAATTATTTTCCATATTTAGTAATTGGTTAATTGATATATATTGTCCATCCTGCCACGTGCAGTTAAAAATGTAACTTGTATAATCCATGTAAACACATTTTAATGTGTCTGGGAGACTATAATGAAATCTTTTGAAACTATCTTCTAAGTTGCAGTGACATGGATTAATTACATATTAGAGTACCCGTACACTGGTTAGGCAAGTCTGTGAATCAATTCCCAATTCAATTCTTTTATTACACTCAGATACACTACTGTGTATAACAAGAGGTCATACATATATAATTCAATTTTAAAGCATGACAGGCAAAATTAGATGCATTATTTGCATTTTATTAATCAAAAGCACGACAGGTGGGCTTTCCACGTGTTTTTCGTGAGGTATGGCCCCGTTGTCTTGGTCACGCTAGAACCCCGCGGCGATTTACATGCCAAGCCACGCAACCGTATTAGTTCTCAGGTAACTTTCTGGGTACGACTTCGCCAATTTTCGTTATGGGTTCGTTGGAATGGCCACGCGTGTGATTTAGAGAGTTGCCGCTGGCGGTTAATCGCCAACCTTTGTCCATGGTTCGTAAACATGAGGTTAAAGAGAGAAATTTTAGTGAAAGATTGGATTAAATATCCCTCTTGCTAAATAACATTTTTTGTGAGAAATCGATTTTATATTTTTTATATTATATATATATACAATTAACCAGGCAATTCACGCTAAAAATATGTATATAACCAGAAATATAGTTCCATAAATGCACACGATACAATAAAACACGTAACGCAGTAAGTCGGTGGATTTTATGAATAGTAAAGAAATTTGTAAAGTGAGTTTGACCAAAAGACATAACGGCCGAGTAAATAAATATATATCATTACTGGGTTTGCGCTGGTGTTCCATAACTGAGGTCCTCAGATTGAATGGGGTCCTTTTAATACATCCTTGATATACAAAGTTCATTTGTTCATTATTTTTTATTTCAAGTTTAAATACGATCTTTGATCAATCTAAATGATTCAACCTGCGGGCCGATTATAAACAATCAGGTAAAAAGTGGTTTCAAAAGTATTTAGTGTTTCA
This sequence comes from Argopecten irradians, assembly GCF_041381155.1. NCBI lineage: Eukaryota > Metazoa > Mollusca > Bivalvia > Pectinida > Pectinidae > Argopecten > Argopecten irradians. The sequence continues at coordinate 56,625,941 of NC_091134.1, forward strand.
TGTATATCGACAAAACACATGAAATTAATGAGAATGATTAAAACAGATGACATGGGTCGTTTAGCTGTACTTTTTTTGTAGATCAATCGATACAATCCATAAATATCTTCATAATTCCTTCCACGGTAAAAAAAATTGTGTGAGTCCATATTCGTCATATCTTCTAGGTCCAAAATCTGCTGCATAAAGTCCATGAATACATTATTGTTTTTGTCAAAACTGCATACTACTTTTAAAACCACTGCTCCGTTAAATCAGTATCGTTTAGTACAGTAGTTGAGTGATGAAATGCTGTGAGAACACGTGGACGACATTACATCTTTTGCTTATCCGTACAGTTAATTGAAAGAAGTCTACAAATAGTCAATTAAAGAAGTCGTATCACCTGACTGGCTATAATGTTTAAAATTGTCTGAAAAATGAACATTATTCTTAATGAAAAATGTCACCGTGCCTCATGGGCTATGTCATGAATACTATTACCCAATCACATAACAAGCGTACCTTGATTGGTATTAATTGACTCCGCCCCTTGTCATCACTTCTCTCGCTGAATCTTGAATTGAAATTTTTTTCAATTCATTTTATTCCGACCCGACTTCAGTAACAAGCGGCCCTTTAATGACCTGGGGGTTGTTTTTTCTGTGAGCTTTGTCGTTTATCTTCATAATTTTGAAGGGGGACTTCTAACACGACCATGAAGATTTGTCTCATACTGTTTTAGAGCTGATATTTCGCGATGACATAGTGACCTTGATGATGCAACATATCGATTTGATATGGTCCAAAGCTAGCTCGTGGAGTGACCGCATTTGTGTTAGGTACTTGAACACAACTAGAAGTGACTAGCTTGACAAATTTGGACGTTTACTAACCTAAGAATACGGATGTAATATATAGTAACTAGTACTAAGGATTTATTAATACAGGATTTTTTCGCAGAGACTTAGCTAGAACTGTAAATATAGTAACTGAAAACTATATATATTCCACGCTCAGTTGCACAGCACATGCGATACGGTAGCGATACAGTGACAGCGATACCGCCAGTCGACTATATATTGGGAGCCGTGCTCTCGTTATGGGTGAGTGGTCAACACACTAGCGAAGCTTGCCCGCTGGCTCACTGCGCTGTCGCCGTAGGGGGTCAATGAGAACAATAGGCAGTGGTATTTCCACGAAAAAATAACGCTTTCAAAACAAAATAACGTTTCCAACGATACTTGTAACGTGGTCACGTAAATAATCACATGTTCTGTTGATGCTAACAAAGTTTCACATAAAAATCACGTAACATTCTGGCAATAACATGGGAAACAAAATCATTAACAATCATTGCTGACACTAACACGTGAAATGAAATGAATAACAATGCAAAATAAATAAAAACGTCAGCCACTTAATCTAACATCATTTAAAAAAGACAAACGCATGCAAAGATAGAGATAACACAGCAGCAAAAATATAACGTGTGCTAGAAAATAATAACATGCTTTTAGTTAAAGATAACTAAAATTTTGATAATAACAGTAAAACAGATATAACCAACATAAATATCTAAAAAATCACGAATATGGTTAAAATAACAGTTTAAGAACGAAAATTAACAGAACAGGGCTACCAGTGTAAGATACGAATTACTAGAAGTAGTAAATATGTAGCAAGAATAAACTTTATTGTATACACTGTAATGTAAATCGGGGTACAGCGTAAGGCGTCCTAGATATTTGGGAGGCTGAAGTTGGTTCCGAGTTCCGAGTTCCGTTTAAGGATTTTGTAACTTTAAAAAATTCAGTTTATGTTATTTGAACATATTACAAATGTTTTCTGTTGTGTTTTTATGGATAATTTGTGATAGAGCTAGTTTAAATACGTTTTCAAATAACATCTATTTCCGTTTAAGTAAAACGGAACTCGGAACCAGGAAATTCACTATCATTTTAGATAAAAGTTGTCAATGTGCTTTGGACATATTAGAAATGTTGCCTGTTGGCTTTTTAATGGTTTAATATTGGTAAATCCTGTTTTATGGAGCATAACGTGATTATGAAACTTGGTCTTCAAGTTAAGACAGTCCTAGTGTAATTGGCCGGTCAGAAATTATACTTCAAACTAAACAGTTATCCGAGTTCGACTGAATCATTATCGTAGTTATCCGAGTTCAACTTAAATAGTATTTACATAGTTATCCGAGTTCGGAGCTAGACTTATACAGTATTGTAATTATTTGATCTCGACGCAACCAGTATCATTGTAAGCTATCTCAGTTCGATTTAAACAGTTTTGTAGTTATCCGTGTGCGAGTTAAACAGTAATATATATACAGTTATTAGAGTTCGAGATAATAAAATTCAAATGTACGTTAATTAGATTATTGATTTAATAATATCAGGATTTCATTCCGTCTCACTTTCCCATGAAATGTGTATTTGAATCATACAAAGCACTTTTAAATTACACTAAATGTCACAGTTTCTACACGTCATTTCTTTTTGTCACAAGGGCCTACATTCGTTGAAAAGTAATCACATGAAATTTCGGTACATAATAATGTATAACATTATGGACCCATATGACTTCATTCAATATGTATAACCAATAAGTTCTATAGCTTTATTTTGTCTATGTACATCATTAATATCCGTTGCCTTTCCTCTTGTCATTATTCAATTTATAACCGCGCTTTAGGTTTCAGAATTTTTTTAGAGTACCATAAATATATACAAAATACGGAGCCCCTGATTGACATGCCACATACTTTTTATCGAAATAATATTTCGTTTAACGTTTTAACAAAATGTCATTTCGTTTTATCGAAATGATATTTCGTTTAAAGAAAATACTGTTTCGTTTTATCGAAATACTTTTTCGCTTTATCGAAATAATATTTCGTTTTAATGAAATACAATTTCGATTTATCGATATAATATTTCGTTTTAATGTAACATATGTGTGTTACCATTGTTAGAGTTATGATAATTATTTAAAATGGAGAAGAAGAAAAAAGAAAGAAAAAATGTCCCTCCTTTTCAAATCATGCGGAACATTTGCCTCATATCCTCACCCTTTAAACCACAAAGTAAATATTTTCTGTTTTTATTCGCCATGCATCAGCCTCGTGTCTTTTTTTATTAGAATATGTCTTTCCAATAAAGATAGTGCTACTACGTTCTATTTTACATTAACAGAATCTGTATATTATGTGTTTCATTACAATATCATTATATATGGCAGTTTTGTAATAACGAAAACATTTTACTTTAGTATGTTTGATTGTAAAATGTATGTATAAACAAACACACAACTTAAAAAGCAGTCTCCTATCATTATGATATACAATTAACATGGTATTGATGACTTAGATATCCAATACGACTTACCTTACTAAAATTGATAAAATATAGCTATTAACTATAATATTTTATTCGCCACCAAAAAGTACCTACACTTTATACATAGGTTTTAATTTTACATGTACATACATTGTACATCATTTTAATACAGTACATCTATGTACACACAGTGCAGTGAAATGATTACATTAATCTACAATTTCATTTCATATTTTCACAGTGTTATTAGTACATTATGTAATTGTAACGTGATTTCTACAGGAACGTATGCATCTAAACACACAAACATGTATTGGCATAAAAACACAAGAATTTTACATCGCATAAGTTCCGCGTTGTAATAAATAATTGTGTATTTGTGTAAGATGATTTTGAAAGGAAAAACATCGCTCTTTCTAACATAGTAACCATTTTTGTGAATACTTATAACTAGAAATGTGATTTTTTTTTTTTTTTTTTTTTTTTGCCGCTAAAACTAGGTGGGGTAGAATTTTTTGTGTCTGAGAGATTTCCGCCATTGGTGTATAACAATATATGTAGAATATAATGCTAACCTTTTTCATCAAGACCCCAAAAACGGCTAAGACTGGTCTATAGACACTCTGGTGGGTCCCTGTTGATGTAAACTGTAACTAAAATATCAGATCCCTTTGAGCTTGACATAAGTTGGAAAACCTGTGCCCAATCTAATTCATATACTATAGCAAAATATTACAATAAAATATGTTTATATAAAAAACCAAATGTATATTTTTGTCATAGTCCATATATATATATGATAATTATCAGATGGACAAAATCCATTAAATATTTTTCTCTCAATATTTTAACAATTGAAAGTGAAATGAGAAATTTCTGTAAAATGTCTTTGTACTTTTATTACTTTGCGGGAATTTCCCATTTTCAGTTCCAAGATTAGGCATTGTGCAATCTGAAACTTTCACATTATGATTAACAAGTTATATATTAAGGACACTGTCAACTGGGAAATACACATGCACTTTCAGTATGATTAAATATTAATGTGGTAAAATTGTATATATATATATAGGCTTACGTAAACGTGCACAGAGATTTACTAGATTTTGGGCCTGTGCATTGTAGAAAATGTACAAAAATCGATATTAGAAATCTACTTAAAAAACATATAATAACATACTACATGCACAGAGTATGTGTAATCTCTGTTCATTTAAAATAAAAGTCTTCTCTCGCTTTCCTAGCTTCTGCTTACTACCTTAGTATCCAATGCTAATTCCGTAATGTTCCGTGTCCGTCACCCACACGAAGTTTAAAATCCGCTACTATCTTTTTTTACCTCCATTTTCACAAGAGTCGTATTCATTTCAAAACGTTTAGCAGCGCTAGCTGCTTCACATATATTTCTGTAATCAGCTGCTGTGAAAGTTATGGTGAAGAGATGGCTGTGGTATTGGAAACATCCCTTGGTGATATTACAATAGATTTATTCGTTGACGAAAGGCCAATATGTACGTCATTATTTATGCAGGGATATTTATTTCTCACTTATAAATTCTTGTTTTATGAAATAATAACAGGCATTACTCAGTAGGCCTATGAACCACATGCACATCGAATCCTCAAAATAAAATAATACTAACTATAGGTATAATTTCAGGCTCAAAATTATGACCGATCGCGTCTTAAAGATAGGTCAAAATTTTAATCTGTGGTTTTAATTTAGGATAATATGACTGAAGGCAAGGCCTTAAGGTTCATGTATAGGCTTTAACCAGTGATATTTTGCAAGCCTACAACTTATTACTGTCAGAGATTTAAATAGTAGGGATAAGAAGGTAGCTCATAGCCTTACTTAACGACGCCCGCAGCGGAAGCTATCCCAGAGTGCATCGCGTGTCTAAATTACAGTCGAGTACAGTCTAACGACGCCATATTGAAACTACGCTTCGTCCGATGAAGCGATCTAGGCTATAACAGGAGATGAACAGAAAAAAAAACCCACCAAATAGCTTAAAGTTTGCTCTTTATTGAAAATGTAATTTATTTGAATAACCCATCACATTTTCATAATTGTAGAGGTGTTACACTAAATAAACGTAATGTTAACTGTGAATGTCCTCATCCCGACATGATTACTTCCTCGATCGGTACTTGTAATCGATCGCCCCGTGAAATATTAATATAATAAAAACCCGCATACTCTGATTTCAATAATTGACCAATTTCCATTTAGTTTTCAAATATTTGTTGCTTGGTAAATTTTAAATGTTAATATATTAAATTGATCTAATTTGAACATATTGAACCTTTTGAATTTTCGGAGGTAAAACTGTACACAAATCATTCAAGCTACCCTAAATTTATAATGGCGACGATACTGTTCAGATAAGGTCGTGAAAGATAGCACAATTAAAACCACGTACTCTGAATTCATTAATTGACTGATTTCCATTAAGTTTTCAAATATTAATTTTCTATTGGTTGAGTTTGTACATATGAAAACTTTAAAAGCTAAAGTACAAGTGTTAACAAATTATCGATGGTACCCAACATACATGTATCATGGCGAAGAGATAGTGTCGATCGAGCTGTGATAGCGTAATTTGATATCTAATTAACAGAAAGTGATTTGCAACTGCTATGTACAGGTGTCATACTGTCATCAGGTGAACCGTCGGCCAGAACACCTGGCCACCGCCCCAGGTCATCGCCTCACTAACTCAACGGGGTCCATTTACCTGTGTCTGAGTCTTGAAGGCTATACATTAAGTTTGTAAAATAGATAATATTTTTCTAACAGCTTTATTTATAATGCATAGAACCATATTGAAATAAAAGTCAATTTTAAGTGAAATACTTTTCTATGTTTATTGGTTGATAGTCAAATATGCCGTACACAGCTTCACGGGCTAACTAGTGCGCAGACGCACGGCTTGTTCTCGCGGTAACCGTTCATTCCGTTTACGATAACAATAGGTGTGTACGTGATATCGCGAGAACAGCCCTAGTTACTTATCCCAATACTATTTAAATCTCTGTTACTGTGCTGCAATTGAACAAAACTAACTTCATTAATTGTTGGTATGTACCCTGGCTAACTGTCAGTCTTAATTACTGTGGATATGTAATTTGTGAAGCTGCTTGTAAATTTCAATAAAATAAGAGAAAAATGTATATTTCTGGAGAAGAAATAGAACTCATGTAAATTGCATTGATGGCACCAAATAAACATGCTATCGTGTTCAGTAGTGACTATGCCAGGTACTCCAACAGTCTGTTTGGCAAAGTCGGACCAGCGAATAGCGCAGGTGCCTATATATATGCGATATTTGTGATCCGCCATTTATAGCAGCCATTTGCATTTACTACAATAGGCACCTGCGCTATTCGCTGGTCCGATGATATATGTACAGTGTGTGACTGCTTCAATTTGTTTTAGGTTGCAAAAATTTTCTGAAGCTGTGTAAGGTTAAATACTACAACTTTTCACTCTTCCATTCTGTACAGGTAATTATATGAATTCTCTTTCTTTACTTAGTAATAATTATACATGTACGCTACTAAGTCGATCACTATAGCAACTTCAAGCCGACTGGTTGCAACATGCATTCTCACCTTGTTACATTTTATGCCGTAGACCTCTCTACGAGCGAGCCATATTAAAGCCTAGAACGTCTTTCAGTTGACATTCCCACTACTGAAAAGAGGCAAATTCAATGAACTTCATATTGAAATTGCTTTTGTCCAGTTGGCATTCATATTGTGTATCAATGCCAACTGAAAGACTTTGAATGATATATATTTACATTTGATAACAATTTTATGATAAAATCCCAAGAGATGTTGCAAATCTACTATGATAATAACATCATAGTAACCGGATGACCGTTCATTTAGCATGATAATGCCAACTGCGCTTGGTACGGTTACATAGTAGGGTTGATGTGAAAATGTAAATAAAGGAGATTGAGAGGCTTTTTGGAAGTCAATAGAATCTGGATGGGTTTCCATTATTACCCGAATGTTTTAGACATGTGTGGTACATGTAGTTCTTCCAAAATGTATTCAATTTAAATACATACAACATTTCCCATTTGGGCCTTATCTCAATTATACATTTGTATATTTTTATGTGCATGTATGTAAAAACTATAAAATTGCTGCATGCTTTTATGGATGTAAATTCACCATCATAGATATGCATTCATATTCATCAAGTGCATATTTTACAACAATTAATTTGTGAGAGTGAAAAATATATGAAATATTACTAAAAGTATTAATATTGAACTTAATTGCAACAGTTTTTTATAAATTTCACATTACATATATATACACTGTAGCATATATTCACTTAAACCATAACTAGGAAATGATAGAGTAGTTTTCATTTTGTGACTGTCACATCCACTAAGATTATAAACACAGTGACATAATCTATTTAATATTACTATTTTTCTTGGCCTCTCTCCTTTCAGAGAAATTTAGTTGCTCAGACAGGTGACCCTTCAGGGACTGGTAAGGGAGGAGAATCTGTGAATGGGTAAGTACATCAACTAAACTGTCTCTGTAATTTGAAATGAAGATATGTTTACATCTTTATCAAACCTCGGACAGAAATGTCCCAAAATGATTGGCGGAGAGCCGTCACATGGTGACCCCCTAACACTTTATAGGGGGTCAGTAAATTTTATTATGATGCAATATGACGGCTGTCACCTGATATTGGCGAGCGATACGGGATGGCGACCGCTCCCTTAAGCGTATGTACGACAAGAAATATGTCATCCTGAGGGGCAGCAAGTGCTTGGACGCGCATCCGATATGGTATCTCCCGTCACTTGTTCTGGCACTAATATTAGAATAAATATGTAATTAAAAATTCCATAAACAGGAAGTGTTTGAAGTGGAAGTAGGGGTTGAATGAAAGCTCACGTTTTTAATAAGTGCAACATGTCTCTCTTTATCTTTAAATTTTTGATATCTAATTGGATTTACGTGCGAACAGCTAGTTGGATAGGCTCGCGCGTGTATGTCCGTTCAGAAGCGAGCCTCCGCTAATGTTCGTGAACGCTCGTCATTCTGAAGACGCCAGTGCAATGAAGCCAGCGCTCGTAATGCCCTGTTCAAGGAAGAGATAACTCTGTCCTGAATGTCGGATTATTCTGGCTCGGATATCCAACCCTCACCCACCATATAGACAAACTGTCAGAAATTCTATATAAGACACAATCTGAATGAGGAGACGGAGCAACATCGTCCTCTTGTGATGTTCCATGCAGTTGAAAACCATCTTATCCACTTAGTATTAAATCAAAATATCAAATAGTTCATTACAATACCAACTAATACATTTTGTACCACTTTCGTTATGATAAAGTTATTGTGAATCAAAAAAGTAATCGTGATATCGAATAAGTAATCAGGAAATCGAATAAGTAAGAGGCCTTTAATGGGCAATTAAAAGGTCAAATACATCATTATAATGCATACCAATTTATTTTAAACAATTTCTGATGTCAATTAGTAGCTAGAATTCGAATAAGTAATCAGGGAATCGAATAAGTAATCAGGAAATCGAATAAGTAATCAGGGAATCGAATAAGTAATCAGGGAATCGAATAAGTAATGGGCCCTTCAGGAGTAATTAAAAGGTCAACGAGATCATTGTGATGCATAATAATGCATTTTGAACCATTTCCGATGGTAATTAGTAGCTAGAAATTGAATAAGTAATCAGGGAATCGAATAAGTAATCAGGGAATCGAATAAGTAATCTGGGAATCGAATAAGTAATTGGCCCTAAATGAGTAATTAAAAGGTCAACTAGATCATTGTGATGCATAATAATGCACTTTGAACCATTTTTGATGGTAATTAGTAGCTAGAAATTGAATAAGTAATCAGGGAATCGAATGCGTAATCAGGAAATCGAATAAGTAATCAGGGAATCGAATAAGTAATCAGGGAATCGAATAAGTAATCAGGGAATCGAATAAGTAATTGGCCCTTACTGAGTAATTAAAAGGTCAACTAGATCATTGTGATGCATAATAATGCACTTTGAACCATTTTTGATGGTAATTAGTAGCTAGAAATTGAATAAGTAATCAGGGAATCGAATAAGTAATGGGCCCTTAAGGAGTAATTAAAAGGTCAACGAGATCATTGTGATGCATATTCATGCATTTTGAACCATTTTTGATGGTAATTAGTAGCTAGAAATTGAATAAGTAATCAGGGAATCGAATAAGTAATGGGCCCTTAAGGAGTAATTAAAAGGTCAACGAGATCATTGTGATGCATAATCATGCATTTTGAACCATTTCTGGTGGTAATTAGTAGCTAGAAATTGAAAAAGTAATCAGGGAATCGAATAAGTAATCAGGGAATCGAATAAGTAATCAGGGAATCGAATAAGTAATGGAATAAGGAACTGGGAACTAGGAATCAACTTCACGGATGTGTACTTGTATCCGTATTCTGTCGTACCTGTAATCGATACGTTATCTTCATTCATTTGTAAGGCTTGTAAACATGAGGTACTGAAAAATGGCAACAGTAGTGATTATTTAACTTAAACAGTCATTCAAGTAACTCAGACCACAGTTTCGTGCTATTTTACTTAAAGATGCTCCACCGCCGACAGAGTATAAATGATATTCATCATTTGAACAATAGTTGGTGTTAAATCGTGTATAAATATGCCTAATTAAGACAAAACATAATATAAAATAATTTATTTCGCCTTTGGTGCATGTGCAATCAGTACTTCATTCCATATAGAATATAGTGCCACGGATTTTTTTCGGGATGCAATTCATTATTTTTCATATTTTTAACTTGAAGTAAAATTAGAAGCTCAAACTTTTCAATGGTGGTAATAGTGTAAAGTAAGTAACTTTTGTAACTGAAGAAAAATACTAAATCGTATGCTCCTGTTTTTGATAGTGAAAAAAATACCATTTGTTAGCGGTGGAGCATCTTTAACCAAACATGACGTTGTACTTTAGTACATGTAAGTACAAATCTACACAGTGATTACAAGGGACAATTTCTACATTTATTAAGAGTCCGGCCTTTATCAATCAGTATTATAACTCCGTTTCTCTTGTGTGCATGGTACAACAACAAAACCAGATTCAGTAATTATGAGATGGGGTGGAAACTTGATAAAATCTGCATGGCATAAATCTTAGGTTTTTAGTCACCATCCTTGACCTAAATAACGTGTAGTCACAAACACCTATATATTTACATTTGACTTTAAAACACAGGGAATAACTCCTCAGTACTATAAATATTGCGTGAACTAGTTGAGGACACAAATGATTCAGTCAATATCTAATCACGTTTTATCTATCTTAAACAGTGATATATAATTATTAACAGTGCTATACTGAAAATAAGTATTCAGAAGATGTTTTCTTGTCAGCAGTGTGAACTAAATCAATCAGACTTTAATCTGCTAAACTAAACCCAAATACAGGAATGTTTCCCACAGAAAGTCTCGAAATGTGTATACATAGCTCCATTTACCTATTATGCAGTAGAATTTAAAGACCGAGATATATGAAGTATTCAGGTTCTATTTTAAACTTAAATGCATTATGTTAGCAGAACATTTTCCTCCCTTTTTTCCACTAACACTTGGGTCAAAACAACCTTAAGATAGCGTCATTTTCAAAATTAAATTTCTAAACCTGTTAAACATTCTATGTATATGGAATGGAAATTACACCGAAATTAAGTGTACGTTTTCTATCAAAGCCTATTGAATAAGAAAAGCACGTTTATATGAATTGATCTTATATCTAGCGTTTATATGAATTGATCTTATATTTAGCGTTTATATGAATTGATCTTATATTTAGCGTTTATATGAATTGATCTTATATTTAGTGTTTATATGAATTGATCTTATATTTAGCGTTTTTATAAATTGATCTTATATTTAGCGTTTATATGAATTGATCTTATATTTAGCATTTATATGAATTGATCTTAAATTTAGCGTTTTTATAAATTGATCTTATATTTAGAGTTTATATGAATTGATCTTATATTTAGCGTTTATATGAATTGATCTTATATATAGCGTTTATATGAATTGATCTTATATTTAGCGTTTATATGAATTGATTTTATATTTAGCGTTTATATGAATTAATCTGATGATGGTAATTCACATCCAAAACGAGAAAATGATGTCAGCTTTGCGGTGAGCGTCTTTACTTCCAAAGTTCATATCTGTATTTCCATTTTAGAAATGAAAGTGCCGTCAACACACTTACCTTTTATTAGATTATGGCACCTATTTCGTCCAAGAAACATTTTTGTTTTTAAAACGCATTTGAGCTTAAAATGGAGTACATGCAAATCAAACGTAAATAACAACTCTTTAAATATGTTTTCATTTAAGCATTGGTGCGTTAGCGCACCATGATAGATATGCTAGAACACCCAATGTATGTTACATACCAATGCATGTCAAAAATATGGCAACCAAAGTTTATATTTACATTTAAAGTAGTCATTATCGTTTAAAAAAAGAAAATGGATAAAAATAAAGCATGGAAATAAGTCTTATACGCCTGCATAGAAAAAAATATCAGTCGATGGAACAGCCTATGATTTGGCGGGAAACACTGTGTGTCACTGACTTCCGGTATGTTGTCATGGACAGCCGACTAAACAATAGCAGTAGATGAAATAGTCCTATTGATAAACCAGATATACAAAAATAAATACAACACTCCAATCTATATCAAATATTTTAATTAGAATGTATTGTCATATTGGTCAATTTGAAGAATATTTTACCAGTTTTTGCAGTAAATTCTCACACTGACTTCAACCCAGTGTTTTCGTGACCTTTTCAACTTTAATTGTGGTATTAGTACGCCAGAGCCTACCTGCCAATGTTAATATTGGAAAATAACAAATTGGGCTTAGTAGTAACATAGAGGCACTGTGCAGTGGTAATGTAAATATTATGTATTAATTTATCAAATGTAAATGGCAAATATTTGTACGAAAATGACTCGATCAACCTTATCTTCTGTAAATAAACATAGAGATTACTTAACACAGTATTTTCATTCTTAAATCATCATTTCAGATTTGAACATTAAAATTACAAGTTCAAAGGAAACATTATTTTGGTAAAATGAAGGGCAGCATTTGTCATTAAGGCTAATTAATTAAGTACAACAATTAGGTCAGAAAGGGTAATTCTGGCTTTAGAATTTGATTACAGTTGCTGTAGATAAAGTGTCTATATCTATCTAGTAAAATTACCCAATCAGTTCGCATCGAAGTATATAAATGTAATGTCTTCTTTAAAATAGGAGGTGTGCTGGTGGTGGAGTGGCCAAAATGTCCCGACATTTTACTGCTGGTCTTTATATATTACTTTTTCAAAAAATGACTGCGACGGATTATAAGATCAAGCTTAAAACTGATAATTGAATGACTAAATCCCTAAGATTACAAATATATAACTACAGCTTCAATATTCCTACACAGTTTTAAACTTTTACAGAAGATAACCAATGAATAATAATAATCAATGTATATGTAGAACTACCGTGATGCCCTTTACTTCTGCTAAATATCAGTTAATATCGTACCTGTCGATTATAAAAGATAAGTACACAATACAATTGTATTTAAAATTATTGTCATCGATATTACTAAACCCAACCTGACTAAAGAGAACACTATAATGATGATTGTACCCATTGTCATCAGCCCTGGTAATGATAAATGGATATTTCATCATTCCTAACTTTAGTATATTGGGCAAATGTGCTAAATAAAGACTATTAGTTATGGTATACTTTTAAAGTATCTGCAACCAGTCTAGTACGTAGTATATAGCTGAATGATTAACAGCGATTACCCTAACGGGAGGATTACCCATTTCTTAATAGCAGCTTTGCAATGTAATCCAATCACCAATACATCCCGGAACATATACCCTTCCTAGTTTATTTATAGCAACTACAATATGCAACGTAGTTTTGGTTTAGAAAATACTGTCCGTTGGTCATTTGTTGTCGTCAATTCACTTCCTGGTTGTAAGTGGATTCATTACTAGTCTATGTTATTTATCATCAATTAATTAGGCTTATAGAAGCAAAACCTTTATCTAATCCATTCTTACATATCACTTATACAGTGATCCAATTACACCATTTTGACTTACATGTTTTTGTATTTCTTTTCGTGACCTTTTCAACTTTGATTGTGGTATTAGTACGCCAGAGCCTACCTGCCAATGTTAATATTGGAAAATAACAAATTGGGCTTAGTAGTAACATAGAGGCACTGTGCAGTGGTAATGTAAATATTATGTATTAATTTATCAGATGTAAATGGCAAATATTTGTACGAAAATGACTCGATCAACCTTATCTTCTGTAAATGAACATAGAGATTACTTAACACAGTATTTTCTTCCTGGCATCAACATTGATGGTCATTCTTAAATCATCATTTCAGATTTGAACATTAAAATTACAAGTTCAAAGGAAACATTATTTTGGTAAAATGAAGGGCAGCATTTGTCATTAAGGCTAATTAATTAAGTACAACAATTAGGTCAGAAAGGGTAATTCTGGCTTTAGAATTTGATTACAGTTGCTGTAGATAAAGTGTCTATATCTATCTAGTAAAATTACCCAATCTGTTCGCATCGAAGTATATAAATGTAATGTCTTCTTTAAAATAGGAGGTGTGCTGGTGGTGGAGTGGCCAAAATGTCCCGACATTTTACTGCTGGTCTTTATATTTTTTTTCTTTCAAAAAATGACTGCGACGGATTATAAGATCAAGCTTAAAACTGATAATTGAATGACTAAATCCCTAAGATTACAAATATATAACTACAGCTTCAATATTCCTACACAGTTTTAAACTTTTACAGAAGATAACCAATGAATAATAATAATCAATGTATATGTAGAACTACCGTGATGCCCTTTACTTCTGCTAAATATCAGTTAATATCGTACCTGTCGATTATAAAAGATAAGTACACAATACAATTGTATTTAAAATTATTGTCATCGATATTACTAAACCCAACCTGACTAAAGAGAACACTATAATGATGATTGTACCCATTGTCATCAGCCCTGGTAATGATAAATGGATATTTCATCATTCCTAAACTTTAGTATATTGGGCAAATGTGCTAAATAAAGACTATTAGTTATGGTATACTTTTAAAGTATCTGCAACCAGTCTAGTACGTAGTATATAGCTGAATGATTAACAGCGATTACCCTAACGGGAGGATTACCCATTTCTTAATAGCAGCTTTGCAATGTAATCCAATCACCAATACATCCCGGAACATATACCCTTCCTAGTTTATTTATAGCAACTACAATATGCAACGTAGTTTTGGTTTAGAAAATACTGTCCGTTGGTCATTTGTTGTCGTCAATTCACTTCCTGGTTGTAAGTGGATTCATTACTAGTCTATGTTATTTATCATCAATTAATTAGGCTTATAGAAGCAAAACCTTTATCTAATCCATTCTTACATATCACTTATACAGTGATCCAATTACACCATTTTGACTTACATGTTTTTGTATTTCGGCCTTTCATATCTGGTGTAGAGTTGATTTACTCGTGGGCATTATGCAGTCTAAAGATATTCGAAAATAATTACGCCTTCCATACAGTCAGCTTTTATAAAACTGTAATTTCTAAGTGGATAAACAGATCTTTAAACTTGACCTCTTTGTTACTTTACTCATTGAAAAATTAAAATGTTTTGAACGACAACAAAAAATGTGGTATTCGTGTTGAGTTAGTTTTAGTTCAAGTTCTTTTAAAAACAACAGGTCAAGTTTTCGTTGTTAAGTCGGACATAACCCCAGAGTCAAAATATTTATTAAATAACCCTTAGAATATTGTTTTTTGTATTTTATTATTTTTTTCAAAGCATTAATAACATATTGCCTTACACAAAAACAATAAATTCTCAGCATATATGGTAGTACTTTGTTTACATGCAAAAGTATCAATTCTATTTTTTCTAAAGGCTGAGTACAGAACAAGGAAAATCAGAATAATTGTGTGGTTTAGATTATATAAGTACTTTCCTTTATTAACATAACACATGTAATGGCTCATCCCAGGCACAACTCATGCAAGGAAAAGACACACATATATACTGTACATACTTCCATTTTTATTTGTACCCATTTCCATACAACCAAGAGAGAGAGAGGGGGGGAGGAAAGGGAGATGCGAGGAGATGTTGATAGGTGTGCTAGCAAGAAAAATATTTTGATGGTTATAGGAAAAATATTATTATAACTATAACGTCAAAGAGCGTTTCTAAACTTTGTAAACAAATATGAGCTTCTTGACATTCCTATATAAGATGACTTATTGTTTCAATATTCGATAGGGGACAGAGAGGCGAGGCTGGCAATCCTATTTCAAGTATTAAAGAATTCGTAGTCAAGTTATGATGTTTTAGTCTATATTGAAACTAATGATGCTTAGTTAATTGTTTGTTTTTACTGTAAAGAGAATTTCATAAATAGCTACCCATTTCAATTGATACAATTCAATTCATTCCGTCTTCACATCTTCTGTTGCCAGTATTTTTTTTTATTTGTGTTTTTAATTATATTGAACAGATCCCTTGACCATTTTAGTTTTATGCAATTTGATTTTTATTCAGAGGCAGCTTCATTCAGGTATTTTTAAAGCAGATAATAGACCATGTTATTCTAAAAGTCAGTACTAACCTTATATATTTGTATGAATTCATCAAAACTGTAACATGTAAGTGTGTTGCTATTTTTCATTAAATCATTTACCACAGTTATGCTTTTCTTGAACAAGCCTTATAAAAAACAGAATCAGTTAATATTGCCACCAATAGTCAAAGTAGCACATTGTATTATACTACTGAGGAAATTCCCTGATATTCTTTCTCTGTAGTTTCATTACATCATCCTCGATATTTAACCTCGTCCAAGCTAGAAAAAAATCTCTCCACTATTTATTTTTAATATGGTATTTATATAGTTATGCTAATTGTCATATCTACAGTGTGAAAACATATAACTTGTCATTTGCTTGACTTTTGAGTTAGCTTCTTATCCATCACAATAAGAACATCTATGAATGATCTTATGCTTACCACTTTGAGACCCTTTTCATAACATTTGTTTAACCATATCTCTCTTTACCTTGTCGGTTTTACTTTTCCACTAAACATAAAAAGAATAGTGTTTAATTTATTTAAAAGGTGGTCATTAGGTAATACTATAAATAATGGTTGAATGGTGTTGTTCTCTATGATCACATAAAGAAATTGCTGTAGGAATGATAAACATTAAAAGCCTACATGGGGTATGACGTGTTGCCATTCTCTTTTCTTCTGCCGTCAGTCATTTGATATCTTCATATTTCTAAGTATTACATAGAGGAAAAAATTTGTGTACTCTTTCAAACTCTTCAGAGAATTTATTTGTCATATAAAGATCAATCTAAAACCTAAGCGTTCGATATACCAAACCCGGAAGATTTAAGAGTTGTTTATGATTTAGTTTGGTCATGCTTAAATGATTCTGATCAATAAAGTTGGCTAGGTATCAAATATGCAATGTCTCACCACCGCAAACCACCTTGATCCAATATGGTCATGAAAGATCAATTTAAGTGCAATTCTAAAAACAATGGAATCAATAGTCTAACTGGCACCACTGACCGCTGGTCATCGGCCAATGACAGGCCTTCACTTTGTAAAAGTAGTTCCAAAAACTTTAACTATTTTCATGCTACATTAATAGAGTGTATATTACAAAAGTACTGTAGCAATGGTATCGGTCGTAACGGATTATATAGTTTTACGTAAAACTCAATTTAAATATGTTCAAATTATTAAAAACTATTTTATACTTAATATCTAAGCCTTATAAATCGGTTGGCTGATAATGTTGAACATCTTCTGTCAATCAAAGTTTGGTTTGCGGTATTTAGGCTCCATTTTCATTCCCCGTTTTTTTCTCTCTTGTTTTCATCTTTTCTTTGAAGATATAAGGCGTTAGTTTTGTATTACTGCTAATACCGAATTAATCAAGTATATGTTACCTACATTATCGGTTGTTAAAAGAAGATAATTATCTTTCTACATCATGTAGGTGTTATTTCTAACCTATAATAAATAACATATTTAGACACATATCTTATGAACTAGTCACAACTTATTCCGCAAGTTTTATACATGTACAACGTTGGTATTAACACAAAATACGCGAAACTCCATCTTTAAGGTTCCATCTGTAAGTAACGTGCGGTGAGAACGTGTGTCTTTCAACACACTGCATTCTGCTCGTGTTTTGTCCCCTTGATATAGTAGAACCCTTCTCTAGTTTATTGGGACATCTTACTAAAGCATACTGCCAAAGCCATCGAATAGTACACACCACCCTGTCACATTATATACTGACAGAAAATGGACGAGCAATTAATAACGTAACGCTACCCAAAATGGAACGTTACCCAAACTAGAGCATTTTTTAAATATTTGATACCGAATTTTAGGTTTACAATGTAGCCTAACAATAACTGTCCTGAACAAAAATATTCAGGTGCTGAATAATAACTGACAATTTTCATATGTCATTTTCTTTCAAGTTGCTTGTTATCTGGATTTAAAAATGAAAATAATGAAATTGGGAAATTGGGAAACGAAGTCATGTAACAACCCTAAAAACACTATATATTTCAAAACAAGAAAAACAGTTGTGTGGACTTCCTTTAAGTGAATTAAAACCCGTTTATCATGCCTGGGCGTGTATTAATCAAACTATATTTAGGAGATGTTCCATTCTGGGTACTTGAACCTGCAGTACCCAGGGCTGGACCGGGCATGCTTAAAAGCTCTCTATTTTTAACTATATGCACTGTTGACAAGAAAACAGGCCATGAAATTAAAACTGAAGGCATCTGTTTGTGGAATGTCAAAAGGAAAATCTGGATTCAAACACACACTAGATTTTTTAACAGTAATCTTCAAAAAGTGTCCCAATTTGCCAAATTCGAGGGAGTGTCAATGGAGACGGGTTATGAAGAAGAAAGCCAAAAACAAAATAAACAGAAAATATAAAACATGATATAAAAAGACAATATGCCAAACTTAACCACCTATCGTGTAATGTGGGACAGCAGGTAAAATTCAATTGCCCTACCTGTATGGACAAAACTAAGCGGTAGTCTAGATTTTAAAATAAAACCATTTAAAATGTGGTTTTTTTCTCATTTCATGAAACATATGTAAGCAGAATTTATAAGTACTAGCTTTATCCATGATCAGAACATGTGTTATGGATTTTATTTGTTATCGCTTACATTTTTTGTGAAATCAGAGATAATGTTTTAGGTTTTATACTATAACAGTGAATGACTTCGATTTATAGGTGAGTTTGTGATGGTTAACATCATGAATTATAGAATACTTCAGTTGAGACTTAGTCTACATACTTCTTTATACCTTCTACTGTACATTTTTGGAATGCATTAGCAAAACTACGTGTTTAATGCCATTCACTTCTTTCAAATCAGTTATGTAATTGGTCTTATCGCTCCGGAATTGGTGAACGCAAATAAAATATCTTGCCTTCTTGGTTCAGGCATCAATGCTGTTCCTTAAATTGCAATAATTTTTTTTTAATTTTGCTAATATTTAAATCGTACTTGTTCTTGTGGGCATTCATGTGAGAATGTCTTTCCGTGTGTTTTAGAATGTCGTCTATATTCAAATGAACGTACTATTCTCATTCAAGATTTTAACACTTAAATGTTGATTCAGAAACAGTATTGTTTGGAAATGTAAATCTTGCCGAAGACCTTTTAGATACATTATGTACGTGTATCTTTTTTTAAATGTATCCAAAATTTTATAAAATTAAGTCATAAATTTTGATGAGTACAAAGATTATGAGAATATAAAATGCACTGTATGCTAATTTGCAATTTGTATTGGTAATGCTATACCTCATGTGCAAATAGTAACTTAAATATTCTGGGGGAAGGCGATAATAAGTGGAAATAACTTGTTCCTTATAACTTATTGTCTGTATTTTCAATAATGAATATATTTAAATCGAAAATCGTGATGACCTGATTCTTATAATGGTATTTCCCAATGCTACGAAAATGACTTCATGTTTAGATTTTAGTATTTGCGGATGGACGTCCAATGAAAAAGTCGGACCTTCCCCTCATTTTGATTCACATTACTTAGTTCATATTCATACATTTATTATAAATATAATATACACGTACAGTTAGGGGATTTAAAGACGTACTTAAAAATAAATATCGGTTATGAGGAAGTTAATTTAAATGTTCTGTATAATGTCATTATGTCTGATTAGCACTTTCGCGACCTTCACCTTGTTTGGGTATAGGCTACAGCAATACTTTGCCTCACTCACTGAAATACTAATAAAAATCCCTTTATTATAACTATGTACGAGGAAGCTGAAATATTCCAAGAATATAATGATTATCTGTCCTGTTTGTGTGTCTGTATCTTTAAATATTTAATGTCGACAAACCTCGGCTCCACTATACTCTAGTATAGTGTATTTATGTATTACTGGTGAGTCGGTATCGATCCCAATTAAAACTGATATTGTATACAATGTACTTTTTTCTGGGCTTTCCCAATCCTGCTATAACATCGAGATATCATCATCAACATCACCTTGTTTCCTATCCATTTGGACCCTTAATATCTACATTCCAGTCACAATACTCACGACCAGATGATTTGTTACAACTCTGTTCATGAAGAATTAGACTTCCTCAGTAGTATGACTAGCCGTTGAACGCCTAAATTAGAAGAGAGCGAAAAGTGACATGCTTGTGTTTAGCTTGTCTCCATAATACATCTATACTAAGCTCATGTCGTTTAACAAACTATGTAAACAACAATATAATGAATACTGTATAGTATCAATAAATGAATACTGTATAGTAACAATAAATGAATACTGTCTAGTAACAATAAATGAATACTGTATAGTATCAATAAATGAATACTGTATAGTAACAATAAATGAATACTGTCTAGTATCAATAAATGAATACTGTATAGTAACAATAAATGAATACTGTCTAGTAACAATAAATGAATACTGTCTAGTAACAATAAATGAATACTGTCTAGTAACAATAAATGAATACTGCCTAGTAACAATAAATGAATACTGCCTAGTAACATTAAATGAATACTGTCTGGTAACAATAAATGAATACTGTCTAGTAACAATAAATGAATACTGCCTAGTAACAATAAATGAATACTGTATAGTAACAATAAATGAATACGGTCAAGGAACAATAAATAATATTTTCTAGTAACAATTAATTATAACCGTCTAGTAACAATAAATGAATACTGTCTAGTAACAATAAATGAATACTGTCTAGTAACAATAAATGAATACTGTCTAGTAACAATAAATGAATACTGTATAGTAACAATAAATGAATACTGTCTAGTAACAATAAATGAATACTGTATAGTAACAATAAATGAATACTGCATAGTAACAATAAATGAATACTGTCTAGTAACAATAAATGAATACTGTCTAGTAACAATAAATGAATAATGTCTAGTAACAATAAATGAATACTGTATAGTAACAATCAATGAATACTGCCTAGTAACAATAAATGAATACTGTCCAGTAACAATAAATGAATACTGTCTAGTAACAATAAATGAATAATGTATAGTAACAATAAATGAATACTGCCTAGTAACAATAAATGAATACTGCCTAGTAACAATAAATGAATACTGTCTAGTAACAATAAATGAATACTGTCTAGTAACAATAAATGAATACTGCCTAGTAACAATAAATGAATACTGTCTAGTAACAATAAATGAATACTGTCTAGTAACAATAAATGAATACTGTCTAGTAACAATAAATGAATACTGTCTAGTAACAATAAATGAATACTGTCTAGTAACAATAAATGAATACTGTCTAGTAACAATTAATTAATACTGTCTAGTAACAATAAATGAATACTGCCTAGTAACAATTAATTATAACCGTCTAGTAACATTAAATGAATACTGACTAGTAACAATAAATGAATACTGTCTAGTAACAATAAATGAATACTGTATAGTAACAATAAATGAATATGGTCAAGGAACAATAAATGAATACTGCCTAGTAACAATAAATGAATACTGTCTAGTAACAATAAATGAATACTGTCTAGTAACAATAAATGAATACTGCCTAGTAACAATAAATGAATACTGCATAGTAACAATAAATGAATACTGTATAGTAACAATAAATGAATATAGTCAAGGAACAATAAATAATATTTTCTAGTAACAATTAATTATAACCGTCTAGTAACATTAAATGAATACTCACTAGTAACAATAAATGAATACTGTCTAGTAACAATAAATGAATACTGCATAGTAACAATAAATGAATACTGTCTAGTAACAATAAATGAATACTGTCTAGTAACAATAAATGAATACTGCCTAGTAACAATAAATGAATACTGCCTAGTAACAATAAATGAATACTGTCTAGTAACAATAAATGAATACTGCATAGTAACAATAAATGAATACTGCATAGTAACAATAAATGAATACTGTATAGTAACAATAAATGAATATGGTCAAGGAACAATAAATAATATTTTCTAGTAACAATTAATTATAACCGTCTAGTAACATTAAATGAATACTGTCAAGTAACAATAAATGAATACTGTCTAGTAACAATAAATGAATACTGTCTGATAACAATAAATGAATACTGTCTAGTAACAATAAATGAATACTGTCTAGTAACAATAAATGAATACTGTCTAGTAACAATAAATGAATACTGCCTAGTAACAATAAATGAATACTGTCTAGTAACAATAAATGAATACTGCATAGTAACAATAAATGAATACTGCATAGTAACAATAAATGAATACTGCTTAGTAACAATAAATGAATACTGTCTAGTAACAATAAATGAATACTGCCTAGTAACAATAAATGAATACTGTATAGTAACAATAAATGAATACTGTCTAGTAACAATAAATGAATACTGTATAGTAACAATAAATGAATACTGTCTAGTAACAATAAATGAATACTGTATAGTAACAATAAATGAATACGGACGGTCAAGGAACAATAAATAATATTTTCTAGTAACAATTAATTATAACCGTCTAGTAACATTAAATGAATACTGTCTAGTAACATTAAATGAATACTGTCTAGTAACAACAAATGAATACTGTCTGGTAACAATAAATGAATACTGTCTAGTAACAATAAATGAATACTGCCTAGTAACAATAAATGAATACTGTCTAGTAACAATAAATGAATACTGTCTAGTAACAATAAATGAATACTGCATAGTTACAATAAATGAATACTGCCTAGTAACAATAAATGAATACTGCCTAGTAACAATAAATGAATACTGTCTAGTAACAATAAATGAATACTGTCTAGTAACAATAAATGAATACTGTATAGTTGCAATAAATGAATACTGTCTAGTAACAATAAATGAATACTGTATAGTAACAATAAATGAATACTGTATAGTAACAATAAATGAATACTGTCTAGTAACAATAAATGAATACTGTATAGTAACAATAAATGAATACGGTCAAGGAACAATAAATAATATTTTCTAGTAACAATTAATTATAACCGTCTAGTAACATTAAATGAATACTGTCTAGTAACATTAAATGAATACTGTCTAGTAACAATAAATGAATACTGTCTGGTAACAATAAATGAATACTGTCTAGTAACAATAAATGAATACTGCCTAGTAACAATAAATGAATACTGCCTAGTAACAATAAATGAATACTGTCTAGTAACAATAAATTAATACTGCCTTGTAACAATAAATGAATACTGTCTAGTTACAATAAATGAATACTGTATAGTAACAATAAATGAATACTGTCTAGTAACAATAAATGAATACTGTATAGTAACAATAAATGAATACTGTATAGTAACAATAAATGAATACTGTCTAGTAACAATAAATGAATACTGTATAGTAACAATAAATGAATACTGTCTAGTAACAATAAATGAATACTGTATAGTAACAATAAATGAATACGGTCAAGGAACAATAAACAATATTTTCTAGTAACAATTAATTATAACCGTCTAGTAACATTAAATGAATACTGTCTAGTAACAATAAATGAATACTGTCTAGTAACAATAAATAAATACTGTCTAGTAACAATAAATTAATACTGTATAGTAACATTAAATGAATACTGCCTAGTAACAATAAATGAATAATGTATAGTAACAATAAATGAATACTGTCTAGTAACAATAAATGAATACTGTATAGTAACAATAAATGAATACTGCCTTGTAACAATAAATGAATACTATATAGTAACAATAAATGAATACTGTCTAGTAACAATAAATGAATACTGTCTAGTAACAATAAATGAATACTGTATAGTAACAATAAATTAATACTGTCTAGTAACATATTTACGTGTGTTATATAAAGATTTTAATGAAGACGCTGCTTGCATGTGCTGAGATAAGTATAAAGTAAACTAAATAGGAGTTTTATTTCAGATAGGGTAATTTAAGCTAGTAAAGTTCTGCATGCCTCTATATCACTCCTTGGCTAGTTAAACAAAACCAGTGAAGTTGAATAAAACGGAGATATTTTTATCTTGGCTTGAAAATGGTTGTTGCAAGTTACACCATTTAAGCTAAACGGAACTCGGAAGCAGTTCCGAGTTTCGTTTAAGGATTTTGTTTTTTAAACAAAATTTAAAAAATTCAGTTTATGTTATTTGAACATATTACAAATGTTTTCTGTTGTGTTTTGTTATGGATAATTTGTGATAGAGCTAGTTTAAATACGTTTTCAAATAACATCTATTTCCGTTTAAGTAAAACGGAACTCGGAACCAGTTCCGAGTTCCGTTTAAGGAAACTTCACTATCATTTTAGATAAAAGTTGTCAATGTGCTTTGGACATATTAGAAATGTTGCCTGTTGGCTTTTTAATGGATTAATATTGGTAAATCCTGTTTTATGGAGCATAACGTGATTATGAAACTTGGTCTTCAAGTTAAGACAGTCCTAGTGTAATTGGCCGGTGTGAAATGTGATTTTTTTTTTTTTTTTTTTTTGCCGCTAAAACTAGGTGGGGTAGAATTTTTTGTGTCTGAGAGATTTCCGCCATTGGTGTATAACAATATATGTAGAATATAATGCTAACCTTTTTCATCAAGACCCCAAAAACGGCTAAGACTGGTCTATAGACACTCTGGTGGGTCCCTGTTGATGTAAACTGTAACTAAATATCAGATCCCTTTGAGCTTGACATAAGTTGGAAAACTGTGCCCAATCTAATTCATATATTATAGCAAAATATTACAATAAAATATGTTTATATAAAAAACCAAATGTATATTTTTGTCATAGTCCATATATATATATGATAATTATCAGATGGACAAAATCCATTAAATATTCATACATGTGTACGTGCCATATTTTTTCGTATCATTTTATTTCATTTTATTTTTATTATTTTTTCTCTCAATATTTTAACAATTGAAAGTGAGAAATTTCTGTAAAATGTCTGTACTTTTATTACTTTGCGGGAATTTCCCATTTTCAGTTCCAAGATTAGGCTTTGTGCAATCTGAAACTTTCACATTATGATTAACAAGTTATATATTAAGGACACTGTCAACTGGGAAATACACATGCACTTTCAGTATGATTAAATATTAATGTGGTAAATTGTATATATATATATATAGGCTTACGTAAACGTGCACAGAGAGATTTACTAGATTTTGGGCCTGTGCATTGTAGAAAATGTACAAAAATCGATATTAGAAATCTACTTAAAAAACATATAATAACATACTACATGCACAGAGTATGTGTAATCTCTGTTCATTTAAAATAAAAGTCTTCTCTCGCTTTCCTAGCTTCTGCTTACTACCTTAGTATCCAATGCTAATTCCGTAATGTTCCGTGTCCGTCACCCACACGAAGTTTAAAATCCGCTACTATCTTTTTTTACCTCCATTTTCACAAGAGTCGTATTCATTTCAAAACGTTTAGCAGCGCTAGCTGCTTCACATATATTTCTGTAATCAGCTGCTGTGAAAGTTATGGTGAAGAGATGGCTGTGGTATTGGAAACATCCCTTGGTGATATTACAATAGATTTATTCGTTGACGAAAGGCCAATATGTACGTCATTATTTATGCAGGGATATGTATTTCTCACTTATAAATTCTTGTTTTATGAAATAATAACAGGCATTACTCAGTAGGCCTATGAACCACATGCACAACGAATCCTCAAAATAAAATAATGCTAACAATAGGTATAATTTCAGGCTCAAAATTATGACCGATCGCGTCTTAAAGATAGGTCAAAATTTTAATCTGTGGTTTTAATTTAGGATAATATGACTGAAGGCAAGGCCTTTTTAGGTTCATGTATAGGCTTTAACCAGTGATATTTTGCAAGCCTACAACTTATTACTGTGCTGCAATTGAACAAAACTAACTTCATTAATTGTTGGTATGTACCCTGGCTAACTGTCAGTCTTAATTACTGTGGATATGTAATTTGTGAAGCTGCTTGTAAATTTCAATAAAATAAGAGAAAAATGTATATTTCTGGAGAAGAAATAGAACTCGTGTAAATTGCATTGATGGCACCAAATAAACATGCTATCGTGTTCAGTAGTGACTATGCCAGGTACTCCAACAGTTTGTTTGGCAAAGTCGGACCAGCGAATAGCGCAGGTGCCTATATATATATATATATGCGATATTTGTGATCCGCCATTTATAGCAGCCATTTGCATTTACTACAATAGGCACCTGCGCTATTCGCTGGTCCGATGATATATGTACAGTGTGTGACTGTTTCAATTTGTTTTAGGTTGCAAAAATTTTCTGAAGCTGTGTAAGGTTAAATACTACAACTTTTCACTCTTCCATTCTGTACAGGTAATTGTATGAATTCTCTTTCTTTACTTAGTAATAATTATACATGTACCCTACTAAGTCGATCACTATAGCAACTTCAAGCCGACTGGTTGCAACATGCATTCTCACCTTGTTACATTTTATGCCGTAGACCTCTCTACGAGCGAGCCATATTAAAGCATAGAACGTCTTTCAGTTGACATTCCCACTACTGAAAAGAGGCAAATTCAATGAACTTCATATTGAATTTGCTTTTGTCCAGTTGGCATTCATATTGTGTATCAATGCCAACTGAAAGACTTTGAATGATATATATTTACATTTGATAACAATTTTATGATAAAATCCCAAAAATCCCAAGAGATGTTGCAAATCTACTATGATAATAACATCATAGTAACCGGATGACCGTTCATTTAGCATGATAATGCCAACTGCGCTTGGTACGGTTACATAGTAGGGTTGCCGTGAAAATGTAAATAAAGGAGATTGAGAGGCTTTTTGGAAGTCAATAGAATCTGGATGGGTTTCCATTATTACCCGAATGTTTTAGACATGTGTGGTACATGTAGTTCTTCCAAAATGTATTCAATTTAAATACATACAACATTTCCCATTTGGGCCTTATCTCAATTATACATTTGTATATTTTTATGTGCATGTATGTAAAAACTATAAAATTGCTGCATGCTTTTATGGATGTAAATTCACCATCATAGATATGCATTCATATTCATCAAGTGCATATTTTACAACAATTAATTTGTGAGAGTGAAAAATATATGAAATATTACTAAAAGTATTAATATTGAACTTAATTGCAACAGTTTTTATAAATTTCACATTACATATATATACACAGTAGGATATATTCACTTAAACCATAACTAGGAAATGATAGAGTAGTTTTCATTTTGTGACTGTCACATCCACTAAGATTATAAACACAGTGACATAATCTATTTAATATTACTATTTTTTCTTGGCCTCTCTCCTTTCAGAGAAATTTAGTTGCTCAGACAGGTGACCCTTCAGGGACTGGTAAGGGAGGAGAATCTGTGAATGGGTAAGTACATCAACTAAACTGTCTCTGTAATTTGAAATGAAGATATGTTTACATCTTTATCAAACCTCGGACAGAAATGTCCCAAAATGATTGGCGGAGAGCCGTCACATGGTGACCCCCCAACACTTTATAGGGGGTCAGTAAATTTTATTATGATGCAATATGACGGCTGTCGCCTGCGCTTCAAAATTTAAACACATTCTCTTCAACTAAATATACCATTTCATTACTGTAAAAATATTTATTACTTATTTTTTTTTTTTGTGTAAAGTTGATTTAAAATAATTTTAATACTTTAAAATTAAATGCAATGCATTTTCTAATACAAGTTGCTTCCCCTACGCCAGTTTGTAATGGAGGGGTTTGTTTATATAAATCTATCAATCCTCATTCTACAATCAATTTATCAGCATAATTTTAAGTGATTATCTCTGCGAGAATAAATATGTAGGCCTAGGCCAACTCCTTTGCCGGCATGATTTAAGTTTGATTTTAGATTCTTGACAAAAAAAATAGATCTAATGAAACAAATATATGGTGAGTTACTGACCCCCTATGAAGGTATAGAGGGTCAGTAAGAACTATAGGAGGCTGGAGCTATGACCCTATATGCCTTTATAGGGGGTCAGTAACTAACTATATAACTAATATTGTACTACAGAATGTGGTTTAAAAATACACAATTAAACTTTTGTGTGACGTTTGTCCTTTATTATAACAACTAATGTTAATTATTAAATACCGATTGATGCTGTAACTCATAACAATATATGGGTTCAATGGCTTTAACTAGATTTAAGAAAAAGATGATGTACAATTATATAAGGTGGCAGACTAATACATGCTTTACACATTAAACCTGTAATTTGCAGCTTGCTATATGGAGATCAGGCCCGGTACTTTGACATGGAACTTGTTCCCAGAATGAAACACAGAAAAGTTGGCACAGTTTCCATGGTAAACAATGGAGGCAATATGCATGGCTCTCAGGTAAAGTTTAGAAAACTCCCTATGATTTGACTGTCATACCTTTGCCACAACATTAGAGGAAGTATTTATAGTGTTTGATTAAGATGGTAATTGATATAATAAGTCATGTCAATTGCAACACCAGTCATCCTATCACTTTCATATAGAGGCAGCTATAGCTAAGATTTATTTATTAAACACATACAATATATTTGGTAATAAATGCATGTAGGGGCTGTACTACATACTGTACATCCATTACCATCATCTACAATGTGTAGTTTTACATTTTAATTTACATAATATGCCACTGAGATCAAATAAATAAATCAATGCCAGGTACAGGTCTTACTGACACTGATTACCTTTAACATCACTATGTTATAAGTGACCATACATATATATGTAACTATTACATCGTCATGGTTACAGTTCTTCATGACCTTGAGAATCTTGATTACCTGCAATACCACTGGACTTACCATACATAACTATCACATCGTCATGGTAACAGTTCTTCATGGCCTTATGAATCTTGATTACCTGTAATATATCACTACTGACCATAAATAACTATTACATCGTCATGCATGGTTACAGTTCTTCATGACCTTGAGAATCTTGATTACCTGTAATACCACTAGCCTAACCATACAAAACTATCACATCTTCATGGTTACAGTTGTTCCGCACCTTGAGAATCTTGATTACCTGTAATATATCACTACTGACCATACATAACATATCACATCGTGATGATTACAATTCTCCCACACCTTGAGAATGTTGATTACCTGTAATATCACTACTGACCATACATAAATATCACATCGTCATGGTTACAGTTCTTCCCAACCTTGAGAATCTTAATTACCTGTAATATCACTACTGACCATACATAAATATCACATTGTCATGGTTACAGTTCTTCCTAACCTTGAGAATCTTGATTACCCGTAATATCACTACTGACCATACATAAATATCACATTGTCATGGTTACAGTTCCTCATGACCTTGAGAATCTTGATTACCTGTAATACCACTACTGACCATACATAACTACCACATCGTCATGGTTACAGTTCTACACCTTGAGAATCTTGATTACCTGTAATATCACTTCTGACCATACATAAATATCACATCGTCATGGTTACAGTTCTTCCTAACCTTGAGAATCATGATTACCTGTAATATCACTAGACTAACCATACATAACTATTATACCGTCATGGTTACAGTTCTTCCTGACCCTTGGTGAAGACCTTGACTACCTGGACGGGAAACATACAGTGTTTGGTGAGGTGTCTGAGGGAATGGATGTCCTGATGAAGATCAATGAGGCTTACTGTGATGAAGAACATAGACCCTACCAGGACATCAGGTAATATGTGTCATCGATGAAACAGTAAACTCTATATACTTATAACAGGTCAGTTAACACCAGCAAATCATTCTTTTACATTTATAATGTGTATGTTACCTGTTCATAGGGACACATGGACTCCCTTCTAGCTCTAGGGCATTATGAGATGATTGTCTGCAAAGCTCTGGCATCTATATAGACCATAGATGCCACAGAAAGATAGTTTAATGCATATATTTACAATATCAACTCATTTTAGGGTCTCTGTATTAACATTGTTTAAGCTCGACCAAGAAAACCGTTTATCAACAGTGATTTTTGACGGTGATCAGTTGACATCACCACATCAACATTAGTGATGTCATATAATGGTCACATTTTGGGTGTCAGTTATACGGTCATATACTTCACTTTGCCTTGGTTAGTTTATATAGTAGAAGTGACAAGTAAATGTAAATATTAGGATGTGAAACTAATAAAAATTAAAAAAAAATAAAAAAATAAAAACATAAAATCACAATATAGTGCAATGTAATTTTTTAGGTCACCTGAGACGAAGTGGTATGTCCGTCAACAATTTAAATTTTTGACTTCTTCTCCAAAACTGCTGAAGCAATTTCTATGAAATTTTGCACAAACCATCTAAGGCATAAGGCCAATCACAATTGTGAATTATATGGTCCCAACCCCCCAGGGAGCTATGGGAGGGGCCAAAAGGGGTAAAATTGACTAAAATTTCAAAAATCGTCTTCTCAACTCACAGATGTGATGGAATTAAATACTCTTCATAGATAGAAAGGTCCTAATGTCCTTTACAAAAATTGTGAATTATATATGACCCTGGGGTCTCAGGTTTCCCTCTGGGGAGGGGGGTAAGTTAACTTTAGTTTATATAGGGAAAACACATTTTTGAGTTTGATTTGTAATAGGAAATGAGTCAAATATTGTCAGAATTATCAGTATGAGATGGCCATTGAGTCCTATTAACCAATATTCAATGACTGACCCCCAGGGGCCTTAGGGGCGTGGTCAAAAGGGGTCAAATAGGCTATAACTTCAAAAATCTTCTACTGAAATTCTGGAAATGGTAGAATCACATACTCTTCTTAGATGGAAAAGTCTTGAGGTCCTTTACAAAAATTGTGAATTATATGACTGTGGGGTCTCACATTTCCCCCTGGGGAGGGGGTCAAGTTTGCCATAGTTTATATAGGGAAACACATTTATGAGCATTTTTTGCTCAATTTTCATAGGAAATGAGTCAAACTTATTTAGAATTATTAGCCTGAGATAACATTTTAATATTATATTTATATTGGTCCTGGTCAACCCCCTCGGGGCAGAGGGGCGGGGCCAAAAAGGGAAAATAGGCTAAAACTTTAAAAATCTTCTTCTTTAATACTGGAAATGGTAGAATCAAAAACTCGTCATAGATGGACAGGTCTTAAGGTGTTTTATATGAAAATTGTGAATTATATGACCCTTAGGTCTCAGGTTTCCCCCTGGGGAGGGGGTTAAGTTTACTGTATAGTTTATATAGGGAAAACACATATGTGAGCATTATTTAATCATTATAATAGGAAATTAGTCAATTGTTTCAGAATTATCCCTATGTGATGGCCATTGAATCTTATTACCAAATTTTCCATGACTGATCCCCAGGGGCCTTAGGGACGGGGCAAAAACGGGTCAAATAGGCTAAAACTTCAAAAATCTTCTTCTGAAATTCTGGAACTGGTAGAATCAAAATACTCTGCATAGATGGAAAGGTCTTAAAGTCCTTTACAAAAATTGTGAATAATATGACCCATGGGTCTCATGTTTCCCTCTGGGGTCTCATGTTTCCCTCTGGGGAGGGGGTCAAGTTTACTTTAGTTTATATAGGAAAAACACATTTATGAACATTATTTGCCTATTTTTCAGAGGAAATTAGTCAAACTGGGTTAGGGTTATTAGTCTGAAATAGCATTTTAACATCATATCCATATTGGTCATGGCCGACCCCCAGGGGCCAGAGGGGCAGAGCCAAAAGGGGTCAAAATGGTAATTTCAAAAATCTTCTTTTTGAATTCACAGATTTGATGGAACCAGATACTCTTGATAGATTGGAAGGTCTTAAGGCCCTTTACAAAAATTTGTGAATTTCATGGCCCTGGGATCTCAGATTTTCCCCTGGGGAGGGGGTAAAATTTACTATATTTTATATAGGAAAAACACATTTAGGAACATTGTTTGCTTAGTTTTCATAGGAAATTAGTTGAGCTGGGTTAGAATTATTAGCCTGAGATAGCATTTTAACATCATATCCATATTGGTCCTGGCCGACCCCCAGGGGCCAGAGGGGTGGGGCCAAAAGGGGTCAAAATGGATAACATTTCAAAAATCTTTCTTCTGAATTCACAGATTTGATGGAACCAAATAATCTTCATAGATTAAAAAGTCAAATTTATAAAATCACTGACTGACTTCAAGGGCCTGATGGGCAAATATATAGTGTTTATATGCATGTCTTTGTTTCATTCTGTATCTGAACTAGGGTGACCGTTAAGGCCCATGGGCCTCTTGTTTTTTAATCCAACATCAACATAGTTTTTGATTTTTTTTTAATTAATCAGTTAATTGTAATAATTACAAGATCTTGATTTTGCTTTATTATCAAAATCTTAAATTTGTCAATTCTAATACAGTACTGTAGTAGCTGATATACGGTATCTTATATTTCCTAAAACTTTTTTTATTCTGTTACATTAGTTAGTATCCAACTACATTGTATATCATTGACTTACCATACCAGATATTGAGTATGAATCATTGATTAGAGTTGTCTTTGATATGTTTAACACAGGATTTACCATACTGTGGTCCTAGATGACCCCTATGAAGATCCTTCAGGACTGGAGGTCCCAGATCGGTCACCAGAACCCACTCAGGAGCAACTTAAAGTAAATATCCACCTCTAGATAGGACATTGAAACAGTATAAGACATAGGTTTTTGCTTAGCCAATCAAAAATCATATAAATATTTGTGAATCTTTGATTGCTACAAGTTTAAAATTTTATGTATTTCAGAGTGTGCGTATAGGTGCAGACGAGGACATTGACGACTTTAAAGGTATGGAACAGGAAAAGGTCAAGGAGATAATGGAGCGTAAAGAGGCAAAAGCTAATGCACAGCTTCTAGAGGTGATCGGAGATCTGCCTGACGCAGACGTCAAACCCCCTGACAATGTTCTCTTTGTGTGTAAACTCAATCCTGTCACAACGGAGGAAGATCTTGAGATCATCTTCTCCAGATTTGGGACTGTAAAGAGGTACTGTTCATACATAATAATAACAGAAAGTGTGGTGGAGGGAGGAGTGGAATTTGTGATCTGCAGTTTCACAGGGTTTCAGTGCTTAATTCTGACCGTATATTTTCTCCTTTTTTTGTGAATCTGGCATGAAGTGTTTGTATTTATTTTATATATCTAGTACTTTTAAAGGGGTTTTCATCCAAAATAAATTAAATAAGCTGTTTCATCTGCACATTCTCCATACATAGCACACCAGAAATAAAGCGAGTTGTTTGTTTACAGTTGTGAAGTGATTAAAGACCAGAAGACAGGTGAATCCCTACAGTACGCTTTTGTCGAGTTTGAAAAGGTAATTTCACCTATATACAGTGGAACCTCCCGAAACCGATCATGGTCGGTGCATATAATTTCGGCCGGTTTAGAGAGGGTTCGGTTTGGAGAAGTGAACCGAATACCGATCATCACGATCCGTATTTAATCGATCGGAAGTCGTTTTTTACATTAGTGCACCGCATGTATGCCTAGTGTTCGTTAAAACCGACCGATATTGATTGTTAATGTAAATGTTATCACAAAAGAGAGAATCATACGTTTAAAAAGGAATGGATTACAACAATCTTAACTTTGTTACCGCTTATAAACGTAGTTTAGTTAGTTAGTTGCGTGAATGTTCATTGGGATGTTCTCGTCTGTAACCTACATACGACCGATCGCTTCCGGTTACGTCAAGAATCAAATTATATGGTCTAAGTACACGATGATCAGTCGATGCCGGTCATTATATGACATAGTCATTTTCTAAAACAATACATGGCTTCGGCTTCTTCATACAGATAATTTACGTTATCCGACAACTACATATGTAAATAAAAAAACGTGTGATTTGAATACGAAACTTTCTCTTTATTACTAGCTCTGTTTGTTTTCCTACAGTAAACAAACCGCGTGCACATGGTAGACCTTCGTTAGATATCTAAACAATAGGCATGATTAAATAATTACACCACCATCTCGGGTATAATTACTGTGTACCTGCCTTTCCATCGGTATACATGCCCAAGGACATGGCATGCAACAACTATGGTACAGGTATGTGTGTATTTCACGGTCGGTTGATCAGACCTCAATGCAATCTATCGGTGTCGCTCAGGTAAGGCCGGTTTTCAGAAGTGTATTTTAGTTACATTTGACTATTCCGATCTCAAAATCGGTCCGGTATTCGGAATTGGGAGGGATCGGTTTTGGGAAGTTTTATATACTATTAATAAAGAGGAATTCATTCCGTACATGACATCCATGTTCGGTTTCTAGAGGTGATCGGTTTTGAGAAGGTTCGGTTTTGGGAGGTTCCACTGTATGATGTAGTTCTCAGTCAGAGTAATATTGCTGGTGTTTGTATGTTTCTTTATCATCGGAAAACAAGTCTGAAATTATGTTTCTTCCTACTTTTTCCATGATGTTCAAAAATCTGTAGACATATTTCTTTTTAAGGCTTTAAAAATCTGTTTCGAAGTACTCTTCATATTGGAAATTAATATATGGGATAAAGCACTAAAAGGGCAAGAGCTCCACTATACAAGAAGACTCAACACGAATATACTACAATCTCCCAAAACACACTTGCACTAAAACACACGCTACACATCGCATACATGGAAGGCCATCCTTACATGACCCTGGTTGTTAATAGGGCGTTAATTAAATAAACAAACAAGTGTACCACTGAATAGAAAATTGTCTCTCCAAATTACCTGATGTTAAAATGAACATTTCAAACAAAATTATTGTTTGAGATTACATCTTGGCCGTTTTCTATTTACTTGATAGGAGGAAGACTGTGAGCGAGCATACTTTAAGATGGACAATGTTCTCATTGACGATCGCCGCATACATGTTGATTTCAGTCAATCTGTATCAAAGGTCAAGTGGAAGGGCAAAGGTCAGTGAGGGTTAGCGTTAGTAAAAGGGCGCTGTTGTGATAACCTAATACATATTTTCTCTGTTATGATGTCACTTATATAATGTTATATATCATTATGATAATGCCATCATTGATTTAATTTAAAACTTATTTATGACGATTTCCACATAACACAAATTATTTCTTTCACTAAAATTGATTATCAAGTTTTAGATAGACACCAGGTCTAACACTAGGTATAAGCAGTAAATTATGTTTCCTTTTTACAGGCAAAGGAGTAGAAAAGTTAGGAGACAAAGACGAGGAAAAAGGACCTGGCTATGTGTTAAAAGACAGAAGTCGGAAACAAGATCCGTATCCTTTTGAAACATCTAAAAAAAAATGTTGAAAGGTTGAATAAGAATTGGTAACAGGGTCATCAATACTTTAATACATGTAGGTACTATTTAATAAAACAAAATATAATGAACTGCAGTCACATACCAGTATATGTATCACACATAATTATGGGTGGTGCATAATGAATCCAATTATAGACATTGTATTATAATTGGAACATTCAAAATCCACAATAATGAAATATTTTATTCTCATTCTTGTATTGTTTAAGGTGTTAAAGTGAGATGAACTAGCTAGCTTTGAGGGAGATAATTCTTATAATAGATGCAATTTTTAATGATTCAAAAAACCGTGATGAAAACTATCTTTGATTTAGATGTGTTGATCAAACAATTTATGTAAGTTTAGAAATAAATTAAAGAGAAATATCTACTAGTATTACAGTGATTTAATAGAATTTGAGCGAAATCTATCCTATAATGTATGGTTGACCTTAACTGTAGCCAGTAAGTACGACCTATTGTTTGAAGACGATGATGACACTGAAACAAGTAAGAAGAACAAAAAGAAGAAGAAACATAAACACAAAGAAGAGAGAGACTATAGTGACAGCGATGATAATGTATCGGCTAAAAAACAGGTACAATTGTAAAAGCGATCGTTACACTATACAACTGTTTTCTTCATCTGTATATATACACAAATGTATTTAAATATCAAACATAAAATTTAGAAATATTTTTTTGCGAATTCAAGTCAACTCAAGACAATATTTTTGCTTGAACATTTTCACAAATATTTAGATATTACTACAGGCTGGTGCAAATTATGAAAAAAAATTCAAAACTATAAGACAAAGTTTATATATTATTTTCAGAGTTATTGGCATGGTACATTAATTTGAATATATGGTATTACATGCAGACTTATTTGATCAAACCCCTTTATTTTATCTTGTAGAAAAAACATAAGAAACAACGCTATGCCAGTAGATCACGTTCCAGAAGTCCAGTGGATCATAGAAGGAAGCAACGCAGATCACAGGACAGGGATCGAGAAGGCGACAGATATCGGGACAAACGTGACAGATCACCTCAAAAAAACAGACATAGAGACAGGACACCTGACAGACACAGAAACAGATCCACGGACAGACAGCACGACCGACACTCGGACTCTCGTTACAAGTCAGAAAAACATCGGAGATGACCTCTTCGCTGAAATATAGGTGTCAATAATTCTGCCGTCTTGGCAATACATAATTGCCATAGTGATTCTGGCCTGAGGATGCTGTAAAGAAGGACAGAGTGGCCCAGAGTTTTAAGCCATATGGCATCCTAACATTTTAAGGTAGGTCCATACTTTTGAAAATCGCGCCAATTCATATGACGCTATACCGGAAGTTGCAGAGGTTGTTTTGAATTCCAGAATGGTTTCCGATACGCCACGACATCACACTTGGATATTTTTTCAATAGGTGAAAATTGTCTACATATAATGTGGAATGTTTAAAATCATTAAATTAATCAAATAAAAGCAGTGAAGTGAAAATTATATGCTATCTCTGATGTTTTTGCGGTCCCTGTCGTAAATGGGAATGGATTTTTAAACACCGGAAGTGCCATTCGTCGCTATAAATCATAAGAGGGGACCTGGCCGGACCGAAATTCCGGAATTCTAAAAAAATCGCATACAGATTTCCTTTAAACACACAATTTGGAAAAAATCATAAAAACAAACAGACATAAACCAGATATAATATCACAAAAACGTATGAATTGATGTGGAATGTTTTTTTGCGGCATGATTTTCAAAAAATAGTCAAATATAACCCTTCTTAGCACTGGATGAAATGGGGGTAGGGTTGCGAGTTACAAACTTCAAGCTTACAAAATTGTGAAATTTTGATCGAGGACCCCGTGATTTTATATGATATTTGAAAAACATATTACCTTGGGCATATCATATACAAATATTGTGAAATTGACATGGGTTTTCATTTCCTTTTTGGCCTATTCATTGATTTTTTACTGGCGAAAATATGGCAAAACATGATAATTACGTATAGAAACGGTCCTGGGAAATAACAAAAATTAGTTAGCATTTGTAAAAATAAAATAGTTTTGTATATTGTTCTATCGTAAGGAATTTAGGACAAAAAATCAACAGGATCGAGACTACATTCACCCTAATATTACAGAAAACATAATTTTATGAATTTTTCTATTTTCGGTCAGCAAATTTGCATGGATGGTATATTTCAAGCTCAAATATCTTAAAAAGTAATTCGAGAACACCCATTTATCTTTACAGATTTGAAATCTTAATAAGAAAATAAGACCTGTTAGAAAAAAATGACATGGGTTTTCCCAAAAGTATGGAGCTACCTTAAGTGCCTAGCCACTGTTGGCATAGAGTGCTGGAGTGCTGCACTTTTAGTTACTCCTGCCAGGATATGCATGATTTAGATTTATTTGTAAAAGATTAAAGAAACCACAGAAAACGCCCGAAAGGAAATGTGATCACAGCAAATATTTCTTGTTGTAGAAATTTTG
This sequence comes from Argopecten irradians, assembly GCF_041381155.1. Lineage (NCBI taxonomy): Eukaryota > Metazoa > Mollusca > Bivalvia > Pectinida > Pectinidae > Argopecten > Argopecten irradians. The sequence goes on from NC_091134.1 coordinate 56,663,880, forward strand.
TATGGCACAATTTTTACTATACCCAGTAAGGTCTTTGTTACAATCACTTTCACTGTAAAGTGCTATTAATTTGTACCATCATTGCATCATAATCAGATAGCCTTTCTGTTCTGAATAAAATGCTCTTCGAATGACATTTTTGATTGTTTGGTTTTTATATGGCTTTTTTTTTCAGTCCACTTGTGATGCAAGGGCATTTGCATAATTATGTAAAGAATTGTAAAATTTACAAAGTATATATAGGGAAAACCAAAGACTCTTGCAGGTAATGATGCAGCCAGTCAAGTTCAGAGAGAAAACTAGCATCCATTAAATCTGTTCAGGTATATGAGAAATTTCCACTAAATCTTGTGTTCTATATCCTTGTCATTTGTCAGGATGCTTTGTATTATATTAAATGGTAAAGAACAGGTGAGTATAATGGATAATAATTTCTGTATGAAATATCCCTATTACAAAGACTTTTCTTGACAGAGAATATGAGGACCATGTATAAAATAAGTCTGATGTTAATATGAACGTTTTTATTGTATCAGAAACATCTCATAATATTTTTAGTGACAGGTAAACAAAATATCTAATATTAGGTGGCACCAGCAATAAATACACATAAATCCATATTTAGTTAATACAACTTACACTGCTATCCACTATAAAAATTGAAGGTCTTAAAATAAATTGTTCACAAGGGAATCGCTTATTTAACAGTACAAATACATGTATGAACAGTTGAAATGTTCAAATTGTAGTGTTCTTTAATATTATTTGATGATTTTGAAATTATAACATGTAAACACCAAGCATGCAACAATTAATTGAATTATAAGATTTTTACCCTTATTACATATTCTAAACAGGAAATATATTTTTATTATTCTTCAATGCAAGTTAGGCTAACTACTAAAGCAAGGAATCACATAGAATAATTTACATTAAAACAATTGTTTTAGATGGAAGTTCATACATATACATTAAAGATCCATTTTAAAAAAACCAATTACAATATTATATATCACAGTTTGTTGTGTAGTAAACATCTGAATACAGATTGATACATATACACCAATATAAATATAATGATGGTCATATAAGATAACATTTATAAACAATGGTGGTCAGCTATGGAATGAGCAACTTTTGAAATAAGATGCTTGATATATGTGTCATAACTACCTAAACTATGGGTTAAAATTACATTACTTGATTGTTTATACGAGTATTATGTTAAGAGTAATGGCATCCCTCTTGTGTGGCATTTATAAGCAATATATGGTACATGTGTAGCTATAAAAACCAAAGGGAAGTAACTCATTATTTGTAGTTTAAATTGACAACAGGAAGTACTCGGGACACTCTCATACCTCTGTGTAATGCCATTAAGTACAGTAGTTTATGGTTGGTGTGCAGCACAAAAGGAAGCATTAAGTAAAGAGTTGATGATCAATCTCCCTAAAACTTAGTTGTTAATGCAGATATCTAACAGGAGGTCCATTTACATAATTAACTTACATTATATATAATAATAATACCAGGTAATAAAAATACTGTAAGAGATATCTTTATAATTCCAATTGTTCTGAAATCAGAACGATTTTTTAATTATTCCAGCAAAATTAATGTAGTGTAATTTACTTACTTTTGGAGAAAATCGTCTTTTTGTGTCCCTATTTCCCTGATGCAAATTTTCACTTGGAAGGTCTTTATCACTACGGTGTTTATTTACGTTGAAAACAAGCGTTCTGACGCCCTTCACGGGTTAAGTTCATTTTACGAATTTAAAACAACAAAAGGGGCGGAATAATATCAAGAAACAATGCATTTCCAGCGCTAATATCGACATTAGTCGGGCACAAAACCCGATATCGGATAATAAGAATTTCCAGTAATAGTTGCAATAGGAAAATATTACGATGTCAGTAAATAAATGTTTAATTTCTTTCGTTTGATTCAATTTCTAAATTTGTTGACTTGATCCCCAACATTCCAGAGACGTCACTTTTAGTAGGAGTGAATGAAACGGCAGTCAGTCCCGCCAAACAGTGACGTCACAATCACCGGAATGACGTCGCTTACATAATTCCCACGGTAGTAAAAAGGAGTACACACTCATTCGGTTTAGTGAATGCAACTTTTCTTGATCATCAAAGTAGCGTTTCGCTTTGAGCGAAATCGTGTAAATAACAGATAATTTGCTTTCGTTTTGAATACCATCTTCTGTATGTATAATGAAAAAGTTACAGGATAAACAGAATACCCGGTCACTATCTTACAATACAAGTTTTATTTTGGTGTCGACAGGGAAAACAGAGATGACTCTGCAAAACTTCATCATCTCATCTCATCGCAAAAACGATAGCAGCATCAATATTAATTATAGTAAAATAAAAATGTCCAACGTTGGAAATATTGCAAGTACATTCATTGTTTACATAAACCAGTAATTAGAATAATCATCTAAACTAAATAATTTGCGAATCCCATACACCGCCTGCAAGGAGACGACCTTGGCCTACATTGTATCGCTAGCCACGATGCTCTCGATTGTGGTCTTATATTATGTAACTTTTCATGGGATATTAAATCTAGATATATCTGTTTTCGACAGTTAAATTTCTATGAACATGTGTAAAACAATCAGTCTCAACTGATATTCCGAGGCTGTAAAATGTAATCTTGATCACCTCAGCCAAAACACAGGGGCACGCAAATTATGACAGAAACGTTAACTAGTAATTTGATACGTATGTCATTTTAAAGTATTGGAGACCTTTTGATATGCACGTGTATATATCATGACATTTCAAGTGGCTGCCCGTATTATTTTTTGTGAAAAATGAATTATATATATTATATATATGCTATAAAATTCGGTTAGCTTTTTTATTATCATTATTGTTATATACACTGTATGTGATATTTAAACGAAAACACAAATTTTACCTCAGAAGCCAATGATATATATAATGTAAGTATCGGTTAGCTTGTAACTTTATAATTTTGTTAATCAGTTGATTTTTTGACAAATGTTATTGTGCAAAACCAAAAAACTTGTAACACTCATGTCAATAAATGTAGGAAATTAATCAAACGAAAAATTAGTTGGGATTATTTCCTTTGATATGTATAAATATATGTCATTAACTTTTAGGCTATATATAACTACACTTTGAACACCTACATGTAGCTAGCTGGTTTAAATCATATTCAAACTATTTGATTTGCTTCAGGCTATTTAAAGTTGAACATCTAAACTATTTTTTAAATTACAACCAAAATATGATGAGTCACCAGCAAAAAATTCCATCCTCCTAGTAACCTCTTGTCACGAAAAAATCTAAAGAAGTTAGGACAGATAGATGATGCATCATTACCCTTAGTACAGATACAGAAAATTACAGAAAAAATGATACTCTCTAGTTTTTAAAAGTAAAGTTAAAGGAAACAAAAAAAAGCTATCAAGTAGTCTAAGAACTGCCATAGGAACCCATACATGTAGATGAAAATATAGTTTCTAATGGAAATGCCATAAGCAATAGTTTAAAATGGAAAGTAATGTCTAATAATCAATTAGATAGTTACATGTATGTTGCCTTAAAGGAAGTCACAGTGCATATATCATATGTCAAGCAAAGGGACACAGCCATTTTCTTTCAGGTTTGCTGTAAGCTGTACATTGAAGGTGGGGTCGAGTGTTGTGAGTGGTGTCCATTTGTATGAGGAGTCTGATTGTGGAGATGGTGCATTCTCGTCTCCATCCATTAGCACCAGGCTTGTCAAACACAATCCATCTTTACTGCCTGGTGGAGCCCCTTGGTGTTCTACGGATAGTAAACCTTTCATCTGCAGCTTAAAGTTGGATACTCCAAAAGCCTCCTGTTTAGAAAAATGAAATTGTGTGAAAGAATTTCATTGATGAAGTAGTACATCTTAGTTAAATGTTGATTTGATATGGCATCAGAGTAATACTAGCAAGTTCCATTATTGTCCAATGTGACATAATTTATATACGGTAACCCTGTTCCCCTAAGGATATACATCTGGCCAAAGGACGTTATGGGCCTTTTTTGGCCCATGCTAAGATTTTCTTTATTCAAAATTTAAGAAAAATGCTATATCAAATAATTCTGACATTGTGTTGCTTAGCAACAGGCCTAGCAACATATACATAGCAACTTTTTATACATTTCCATATTTTATATGGTTTATGATCAACATTTTGCTAAAATTTTGTTTTCTTTCTTTTTTTTCTATGCAATTGTTTCATTTTTCTTACTGTAGCCTTGTTATTCCCTTAGCAACCAGTGAATTACTCAGTCAGCAACACAACAAAGCTTCTCAATTTATCAAAGTAATATCAGCAAATATGAGATTTTGGTGAAATGTTTTATGCTATAATGTTTCCTTTATCGAACAAGGACATAGTCATTCAGATCCCCCGCCAATGGAGATATCAAAGCTGAAGTAAGTTTGATTGTGGAGACTTATGTGTATGAAAAAAAAACAGGAAAGAGGAAGTTGAGCTAAAGAAAGATGGAGTATAATTCAAGTAGAGCGGGGCTGCAATTGTTGAATCAGGTATACAGCCTTGACATTTATATTAGACTATATACACAAAAATGGGTGGAGTTTTGCAAAGTAACATTTACCATTTACCATGATAATTTCAGCAATGTTTCCATGGTAACGGAAAAATGAAAACCTAAAAATAGCAAAAGGTACTACTAGACCATAAAAAGAATGTGTCTATGAAGTTTCGTGGAAATATCTCTGCTGGTTTTAGAGTTATGCTCCGGAAACAATTCTTACACAAAAATCTGCCATTTTCAGCAAAGTTTCCATGGTTACAGAAAAAAGTACAAAAAGTGAAAACCTTAAAATAGCAAAAGGCACTACTAGACCATAAGACCAATGTGTCTATGAAGTTTCGTGGAATTATTTCTTCTGGTTTTAGAGTTATGCTCCGGAAACGAACCTGGTACAAAAATATGATATTTTCAGCAATGTTTCCAAGGTTACTGAAAAAATGCAAAAAATGAAAACCTAAAAATAGCAAAAGGGACTACTAGACCATAAGACCAATGTGTGTATGAAGTTTCGTGGAAATATCTCTACTGGTTTTAGAGTTATGCTCCGGAAACCATTCGTACGGATGGACAGACGGACGGACGGACGGACAGAACCCATTTGTATATCCCCCTCCAACTTCGTTGGGCGGGGGATAATAATCATTGACGGATTAGTTTATACTTAAATTTAGTATTTAAATAATAGATTAATTCAAAAGTCAAACTGAAGAAATCAACACCCGGACACATCTATGATCTGACACTCTCCATTCTTACCTTCAATTCTTGCTGATGGGTTGAATTTTTAAAATTTGGAACTTGGTTGTGCCCCTTTAATTAAATTATCTGTCTCAAATGTATGTATTATATAAAGTTTTGTTCATAATTGTCATTTTTGTGTGTGTCAGAGATGTAAAATTAAAGATAATTAAATGGACAGAAAATGAATGTTTTCAAGACAGTTGCACAAATTGTCAAAGTATGTGCTAAGATTGCCATCTGTCACAACTTCAATAGCTAGTATACAGATTGTTCCAATTATAACAAGAGGCCCAGAGGGCCTGTATTGCTCACCTGGTTTATAATGCTAAGTAATGTTCTTAATACAGGTTCATTGTTCCTTTTCTGAAAGAATTTAAATATTTCCCTCTGATTTCCCTATTGGGTTCCACTCATTCTGCTCCAGGGGTTCAGAGCAAAAATGTATATAAATTTTGTTCCCCATCCCCAGAGGATCTTTCTATCCAAACTTGGTTGCAATCCATGTAGAGCTCTATGACTAGTAGAAATTTAAAGGATTTATCTCTATAACCGCTATTGGAGCCTGCCCCTCTCTGTATACAAACTCTATTCCCCTTCATAAATAATGTTTCTGGCCAAATTTGGTTGCAATCCATGCAGAACTCTATGACTACTAGCGATTCAAAGGATTTACTTCTATTTCCCCAATTTGGTCCTGCCCTTCCTACCCTCCAGGGGTCAGGGCCAAAATTTATCCAAACTCTATTCCCCTTCACCGAATAATGTTTCTGGCCAAATTTGGTTACCATCCATGCAGAACTAGTGCATGACTAGTAGCGATTTACCTCTATTTTCCTAATGGGCCCCACCCCTCGACAGATGCCGCACCATGACAAACAAGCTCACTGGCCCCTTCGGGCCAGGTGAGCTAATGATCGACTTTTTGTAACCATGTGGATAAATTTGAAGATGTTATTTCTAGATTTGTTATGAGACTAATAGAAACTGAATAGTCCAGGGCTGTGCAATACACCTTAACACAATTAGCTTAGTACATAGTGTTTTACAGTCTTATCACAGCTAGAGGATGATTACAGTGGTACTAACCTTTATCACAGAAAACACAGAGATCATTAAGGAGAAGTCAAACGGTGAAATATAAGATGTAGGTAGATGTAGGCCTTCCTTATCTGTCGTCAGCACCTGGAGATCTCTATAACAGGTAAGAAATAGGAATCAGAATTCAGACAGATCGGTACACAGAAATCAGACAGCTGAGTTTGCTGTGTGCTGGTACATTTAAATGTCAATTTGTTCAGTGATAAGACAGAATTTTATTTGCATTATTTTATTGATTAATATAATTTCAATGACTTAATTATATGTATAAAATGGACCGATAACCTTAATAGATCAAAGGGGAGATAACTTATAAGAATTCTTACTAAATATATTCTGTATTAGGTGTAACCTATGTGTAATTTTGAATAATTGTGTACATATGCCACATAATAGCAAGTACACCTATATGTAGTTCTTCTCATGAGAATTTGTCACAAAGGAAAGGTGAACATTTAGGTAAGTACAACTCTATATGGGGAGACTTACCCAGAAAAGACTGTGTGTACAGGTACAACTCTATACACAGGAGACTTACCCTTCAAAGGCCGTGTGTACAAGTACAACTCTATATAGGGAGACTTACCCATTAAAGGCAGTGTGTACAAGTACAACTCTATATAGGGAGACTTACCCATTAAAGGCCGCATGTACAAGTACAACTCTATCTAAGGAGACTTACCCATTAAAGGCCGTGTGTACAAGTACAACTCTATATAGGAAGACTTACACATTAAAGGCAGCATGCACAAGTACAAGTCTGTGGGAGACTTACCCATTAAAGGAAGTGTGTACAAGTACAACTCTATATAGGGAGACTTGTCCATTAAAGGCCGTGTGTACAAGTACAACTCTATATAGGGAGACTTACCCATTAAAGGCCGTGTGTACAAGTACAACTCTATATAGGGAGACTTACCCATTAAAGGCAGCATGCACAAGTACAAGTCTGTGGGAGACTTACCCATTAAAGGAAGTGTGTACAAGTACAACTCTATATAGGGAGACTTGTCCATTAAAGGCCGTGTGTACAAGTACAACTCTATATAGGGAGACTTACCCATTAAAGGCAGTGTGTACAAGTACAAATCTATAAAGGGAGACTTACCCATTAAAGGCAGTGTGTACAAGTACAACTCTATTTAGGGAGACTTACCCATTAAAGGCAGTGTGTACAAGTACAAATCTATAAAGGGAGACTTACCCATTAAAGGCCGTGTGTACAAGTACAACTCTATCTAGGGAGACTTACCCTTCAAAGGCCGTGTGTACAAGTACAACTCTATATAGGGAGACTTACCCATTAAAGACAGTGTGTACAAGTACAACTCTATCTAGGGAGACTTACCCATTAAAGGCAGTGTGTACAAGTACAACTCTATATAGGGAGACTTACCCATTTAAGGCCGCATGGACAAGTACAACTCTATATAGGGAGACTTACCCATTAAAGGCAGTGTGTACAAGTACAACTCTATTTAGGGAGACTTACCCATTAAAGGCTGTGTGTACAAGTACAACTCTATATAGGGAGACTTACACATCAAAGGCAGTGTGTACAAGTACAACTCTATATAGGGAGACTTACCCATTAACGACAGTGTGTACAAGTACAACTCTATTTAGGGAGACTTACCCTTCAAAGGCCGTGTGTACAAGTACAACTCTATATAGGGAAGTTAACCCATTAAAGGCCGTGTGTACAAGTACAAATCTATATAGGGAGACTTACCCATTTAAGGCCGCATGTACAAGTACAAGTCTGTAGGAGACTTACCCATTAAAGGCCGCATGTACAAGTACAACTCTATATAGGGAGACTTACCCATTAAAGGCCGCATGTACAAGTACAACTCTATATAGGGAGACTTACCCATTAAAGGCCGCATGTACAAGTACAACTCTATCTAGGGAGACTTACCCATTAAAGGCCGTGTGTACAAGTACAACTCTATCTAGGGAGACTTACCCATTAAAGGCAGTGTGTACAAGTACAAATCTATATAGGGAGACTTACCCATTTAAGGCCGCATGGACAAGTACAACTCTATATAGGGAGACTTACCCATTAAAGGCCGCATGTACAAGTACAACTCTATATAGGGAGACTTACCCATTAAAGGCCGCATGTACAAGTACAACTCTATATAGGGAGACTTACCCATTAAAGGCCGCATGTACAAGTACAACTCTATCTAAGGAGACTTACCCATTAAAGGCCGTGTGTACAAGTACAACTCTATCTAGGGAGACTTACCCATTAAAGGCAGTGTGTACAAGTACAACAACTCTATCTAGGGAGACTTACCCATTAAAGGCCGCATGTACAAGTACAACTCTATATAGGGAGACTTACCCATTAAAGGCCGCATGTACAAGTACAACTCTATCTAAGGAGACTTACCCATTAAAGGCCGTGTGTACAAGTACAACTCTATCTAGGGAGACTTACCCATTAAAGGCAGTGTGTACAAGTACAAATCTATATAGGGAGACTTACCCATTTAAGGCCGCATGTACAAGTACAACTCTATATAGGGAGACTTACCCATTAAAGGCCGCATGTACAAGTACAACTCTATATAGGGAGACTTACCCATTAAAGGCAGTGTGTACAAGTACAACTCTATGTATGAGCTTACTGTAGGGAACAAGAGCAGGCATGGTATAGGGATGTCTGCAGTCCACACTCAGACTGTGATACTTTCTGGCGATGTTGATGAGTTGTATGACATCAGGACTTCTATAATGGACAGGAAACATTTCTGTTGGCAAACTATTGATAAATCTCAACTTTTTATATAAAATCCAAACTATCATAAAAGATTTGAGTTAAATAACAAAACAGGATGAAGCAAGTTGAACAGATGTACATTGTATTCACATGTTAGGCAGACATATAAGTCCGAAGATTTTGACAATATGTGCCAGAATTGAATCAAATCTATAATTTCAGACAGACTAACCTCAGCTTGAGTGTCTTTGTTTTTATGTTGACGTAATCAATCCATTCTGCCTGAAGAGATTCCTTATCTTTTTCCTCCAGAGTTTTTAACTTCCCACCTGTCAATATCAAATATTGAAAAGTGAAATTTTTAAAGATATCCATAGGAAACAACTGTTCTGCGGATTGATACAGAAAATCTACCATAAGGATTATACTTCGCAAATTGACAGCTGTAAAAAATAAGATAACTTAACAAGAGATCCCAGAGGGATCTTGGCGCCCACCAAAGAATGATCTATGTCTGAAAATGGAAAGATGGATCTTTTCTCTGCTTTTCAAACTTTTTCAAACATACTACCAGTACATCTTAAATTTGAAACAGATCGCTTCAGTACTTTCTGATAAATAGCGAACACAAACTTTATCTATCAAAATCCAAGATGGCTGTCTGGCGGCCATCTTGTTGAACGATTGGTCCCAAAATACAATATGCACAACTAAGGCCCTAGGGGAACCTATATATGAAATTTGAGAAAGATCCCTTCAGTACTTTCTGAGAAATAGCGAAAACAAATTTTATCTATCAAAATCCAAGATGACTGTCTGGCGGCCATCTTGTTGAACGATTGGTTCCAAAATACAATATGCACAACTAGGGCCCTAGGAGAACCTACATATGAAATTTTAGACAGATCCCTTCAGTACTTTCTGAGAAATAGCGATAACTAACTTTATCTATCAAAATCCAAGATGGCTGTCTGGCGACCATCTTGATGAACGATTGGTCCCAAAATACAATATGCACAACTAGGGCCCTAGGAGAACCTACATATGAAATTTTAGACAGATCCCTTCAGTACTTTCTGAGAAATTGTGATAACAAGAACTGTTAACGGATGGACGGAACAGAAGGACCACGGACCACGGACAAAAAGTGATAAGTTCAAAATGTCGAAAGTTTTACGGATGTCAGAACTGTTGCATGGAGTATAGTGCACGGCAACAAACTAAACATAATTGCTATAGGTCATCCTGACCTAATAAATCTTTCGAGAATTGTTTTGTAAATTGAGAAAATATTATACAAGAGGCCCAGAGGGCCTGTATCGCTCAACTGGTTTGTAATGCCAAGTAATGTTCTGAATACAAGTTCATTGTTTATTTTCTGAAGGAATTTGAATATTAACCTCTAATTCCCCTATTGGGCCCCACTTTTTCTGCTCCAGGGGGTCAAAGCCAAAATTTATACGAATTCTGTTAACCCCAAGGATGTTTCTGGCCAAATTTGGGTGGTACAATCCATGCAGAACTCTAGGACAAGTAGCGGTTTTTAGGATTTACCTCTATTTCCCTAATCAGGCCCCGCCCCTCCTGCCCCCCGGGGGTCAGAGCCAAAATTTATACAAGTTCTGTTCCCCTTCCCCCAAGGATGTTTCTGGCCAAATTTGGTTAAAATCCATGCAGAACTCTAGGACAAGTAGCGATTTATAGGATTTACCTCTATTTCCCCTATTGGGCCCCGCCCCTCCTGCCCCCAGGGGGTCAAAGCTAAACTTTATACAAGTTCTCTTCCCCTTCCCCCAAGGATGTTTGTGGCCAAATTTGGTTACAATCCATGCAGAACTCTATGACAAGTAGCGATTTATAGGATTTACCTCTATTTCCCCTATTGGACCCCGCCCCTCCTGCCCCCGGGGGGTCAGAGCCAAAATTTATACAAGTTCTGTTCCCCTTCCCCCAAGGATGTTTGTGGCCAAATTTGGTTACAATCCATGCAGAACTCTAGGACAAGTAGCGATTTATAGGATTTACCTCCATTTCCCCTATTGGGCCCCGCCCCTCCTGCCCCCGGGGGGTCAGAGCCAAAATTTATACAAGTTCTGTTCCCCTTCCCCCAAGGATGTTTGTGGCCAAATTTGGTTACAATCCATGCAGAACTCTAGGACAAGTAGCGATTTATAGGATTTACCTCCATTTCCCCTATTAGACCCCGCCCCTCCTGCCCCCGGAGGGTCAGAGCCAAAATTTATACAAGTTCTGTTCCCCTTCCCCCAAGGATGTTTGTGTCCAAATTTGGTTACAATCCATCCAGAACTCTATGACTAGTAGCAATTTAAAGGAAATGTTGACAGACGACAGACGACGGACGTCGCGCCATGACATAAGGTCACCGGCCCTTCGGGCCAGGTGAGCTAAAAATTGAAACTCCATTAACATGAATGTGGTTACCATTTTGTTGACTTTACCATACACATTTTATTGCCATCACTTTTCAAAGTTGTGTAAAAACAAGAGGCCCAGAGGGCCTGTATTGCTCACCTGGTTTGTAATGCCAAGTAATGTTCTAAATACAGGTTCACTGCTTCTTTTCTGAAGGAATTCGAATATTTACCTCAAATTCCCCTACTGGGCCCTACCCATCCTGCCCCCGGGGGGTCAGAGCCAACATTTATACAAGTTCTGTTCCCCTTCCCCCCTGGATGTTTGTGGCCGAATTTGGTTACAATCCATGCAGAACTCTAGGACAAGTAGCGATTTATAGGATTTACCTCTATTTCCCCTATTGGGCCCCGCCCCTCCTGCCCCCGGGGGGTCAGAGCCAAAATTTATACAAGTTCTGTTCCCCTTCCCCCAAGGATGTTTGTGGCCAAATTTGGTTACAATCCATGCAGAACTCTAGGACAAGTAGCGATTTATAGGATTTACCTCTATTTCCCCTATTGGGCCCCGCCCCTCCTGCCCCCGGGGGGTCAGAGCCAAAATTTATACAAGTTCTGTTCCCCTTCCCCCAAGGATGTTTGTGGCCAAATTTGGTTACAATCCATGCAGAACTCTAGGATAAGTAGCGATTTATAGGATTTACCTCTATTTCCCCTATTGGGCCCCGCCCCTCCTGCCCCTGGGGGGTCAGAGCCAAAATTTATACAAGTTCTGTTCCCCTTCCCCCAAGGATGTTTGTGGCCAAATTTGGTTACAATCCATGCAGAACTCTAGGACAAGTAGCGATTTATAGGATTTACCTCTATTTTCCCTATTGGGCCCCGCCCCTCCTGCCCCCGGGGGGTCAGAGCCAAACTTTATACAAGTTCTGTTCCCCTTCCCCCAAGGATGTTTGTGGCCAAATTTGGTTACAATCCATGCAGAACTCTAGAACAAGTAGCGATTTATAGGATTTACCTCTATTTCCCCTATTGGGCCCCGCCCCTCCTGCCCCCGGGGGGTCAAAGTCAAACTTTGTACAAGTTCTGTTCCTCTTCCCCCAAGGATGATTGTGGCCAAATTTGGTTACAATCCATGCAGAACTCTAGGACAAGTAGCGATTTATAGGATTTACCTCTATTTCCCCTATTGGGCCCCGCCCCTCCTGCCCCCGGGGGGTCAAAGCCAAAATTTATACAAGTTCTGTTCCCCTTCCCCCAAGGATGTTTGTGGCCAAATTTGGTTACAATCCATGCAGAACTCTAGGACAAGTAGCGATTTATAGGATTTACCTCTATTTCCCCTATTGGGCCCCGCCCCTCCTGCCCCCGGGGGGTCAGAGCCAAACTTTATACAAGTTCTGTTCCCCTTCCCCCAAGGATGTTTGTGGCCAAATTTGGTTACAATCCATGCAGAACTCTAGGACAAGTAGCGATTTATAGGATTTACCTCTATTTCCCCTATTGGGCCCCGCCCCTCCTGCCCCCGGGGGGTCAGAGCCAAACTTTATACAAGTTCTGTTCCCCTTCCCCCAAGGATGTTTGTGGCCAAATTTGGTTACAATCCATGCAGAACTCTAGGACAAGTAGCGATTTATAGGATTTACCTCTATTTCCCCTATTGGGCCCCGCCCCTCCTGCCCCCGGGGGGTCAGAGCCAAACTTTATACAAGTTCTGTTCCCCTTCCCCAAGGATGTTTGTGGCCAAATTTGGTTACAATCCATGCAGAACTCTAGGACAAGTAGCGATTTATAGGATTTACCTCTATTTTCCCTATTGGGCCCCGCCCCTCCTGCCCCCGGGGGGTCAGAGCCAAACTTTATACAAGTTCTGTTCCCCTTCCCCCAAGGATGTTTGTGGCCAAATTTGGTTACAATCCATGCAGAACTCTAGGACAAGTAGCGATTTATAGGATTTACCTCTATTTCCCCTATTGGGCCCCGCCCCTCCTGCCCCCGGGGGGTCAGAGCCAAACTTTATACAAGTTCTGTTCCCCTTCCCCCAAGGATGTTTGTGGCCAAATTTGGTTACAATCCATGCAGAACTCTAGGACAAGTAGCGATTTATAGGATTTACCTCTATTTCCCCTATTGGGCCCCGCCCCTCCTGCCCCCGGGGGGTCAGAGCCTAACTTTATACAAGTTCTGTTCCCCTTCCCCCAAGGATGTTTGTGGCCAAATTTGGTTACAATCCATGCAGAACTCTAGGACAAGTAGCGATTTATAGGATTTACCTCTATTTCCCCTATTGGGCCCCGCCCCTCCTGCCCCCGGGGGGTCAGAGCCAAACTTTATACAAGTTCTCTTCCCCTTCCCCCAAGGATGTTTGTGGCCAAATTTGGTTACAATCCATGCAGAACTCTAGGACAAGTAGCGATTTATAGGATTTACCTCTATTTCCCCTATTGGGCCCCGCCCCTCCTGCCCCCGGGGGGGTCAGAGCCAAACTTTATACAAGTTCTGTTCCCCTTCCCCCAAGGATGTTTGTGGCCAAATTTGGTTACAATCCATGCAGAACTCTAGGACAAGTAGCGATTTATAGGATTTACCTCTATTTCCCCTATTGGGCCCCGCCCCTCCTGCCCCCGGGGGGTCAGAGCCAAACTTTATACAAGTTCTGTTCCCCTTCCCCCAAGGATGTTTGTGACCAAATTTGGTTAAAATCCATGCAGAACTCTAGGACAAGTAGCGATTTATAGGATTTACCTCTATTTCCCCTATTGGGCCCCGCCCCTCCTGCCCCCGGGGGGTCAGAGCCAAACTTTATACAAGTTCTGTTCCCCTTCCCCCAAGGATGTTTGTGGCCAAATTTGGTTACAATCCATGCAGAACTCTAGGACAAGTAGCGATTTATAGGATTTACCTCTATTTCCCCTATTGGGCCCCGCCCCTCCTGCCCCCGGGGGGTCAGAGCCAAACTTTATACAAGTTCTGTTCCCCTTCCCCAAGGATGTTTGTGGCCAAATTTGGTTACAATCCATGCAGAACTCTAGGACAAGTAGCGATTTATAGGATTTACCTCTATTTCCCCTATTGGGCCCCGCCCCTCCGCCCCCGGGGGGTCAGAGCCAAACTTTATACAAGTTCTGTTCCCCTTCCCCCAAGGATGTTTGTGGCCAAATTTGGTTAAAATCCATGCAGAACTCTAGGACAAGTAGCGATTTATAGGATTTACCTCTATTTCCCCTATTGGGCCCCGCCCCTCCTGCCCCCGGGGGGTCAGAGCCAAACTTTATACAAGTTCTCTTCCCCTTCCCCCAAGGATGTTTGTGGCCAAATTTGGTTAAAATCCATGCAGAACTCTAGGACAAGTAGCGATTTATAGGATTTACCTCTATTTCCCCTATTGGGCCCCGCCCCTCCTGCCCCCGAGGGGTCAGAGCCAAACTTTATACAAGTTCTCTTCCCCTTCCCCCAAGGATGTTTGTGGCCAAATTTGGTTAAAATCCATGCAGAACTCTAGGACAAGTAGCGATTTATAGGATTTACCTCTATTTCCCCTATTGGGCCCCACCCCTCCTGCCCCCGGGGGGTCAGAGCCAAACTTTATACAAGTTCTGTTCCCCTTCCCCCAAGGATGTTTGTGGCCAAATTTGGTTACAATCCATGCAGAACTCTAGGACAAGTAGCGATTTATAGGATTTACCTCTATTTCCCCTATTGGGCCTCGCCCCTCCTGCCCCCGGGGGGTCAGAGCCAAACTTTATACAAGTTCTGTTCCCCTTCCCCCAAGGATGTTTGTGGCTAAATTTGGTTAAAATCCATGCAGAACTCTAGGACAAGTAGCGATTTATAGGATTTACCTCTATTTCCCCTATTGGGCCCCGCCCCTCCTGCCCCCGAGGGGTCAGAGCCAAACTTTATACAAGTTCTCTTCCCCTTCCCCCAAGGATGTTTGTGGCCAAATTTGGTTACAATCCATGCAGAACTCTAGGACAAGTAGCGATTTATAGGATTTACCTCTATTTCCCCTATTGGGCCCCGCCCCTCCTGCCCCCGGGGGGTCAGATCCAAACTTTATACAGGTTCTGTTCCCCTTCCCCAAAGGATGTTTGTGGCCAAATTTGGTTACAATCCATGCAGAACTCTATGACTAGTAGCGATTTAAAGGAAATGTTGACGGACAGACGGACGACGGACGACGGACGGACGACGGACGCCGCGCCATGACATAAGCTCACTGGCCCTTCGGGCCAGGTGAGCTAAAAATGACTTATTCAGATTGTTACTTTAAATATTTATGCTATTTTCAAAATCAGATACACCATACTATCCATTTTCAAATTTGTTCAATAAAAGTAATTAATTTCAAATGTGAGATTTTTTTTTTATTTTCCTACATTATGAATTATTCTAGGGAACATTGTTTTGCTGAAATTGAGATTGAAATTTTAGTCTAACAGAAGAAAAATCCTAAGAAGTTCTCTCTTAATAAATAAATATAGAATTCTCCTTATATCCTGAAAGACAACATAAAATAAACACGAGACAGACTTACAGATATACCAGAGGGATCTTGGCGCCCACCAAAGAATGATCTATGTCTAACAATTGAAAGAGGGATCTTTTCCCTGCTTTTCAAACTTTTTAAAACATGCTACATACGAAATTAAAGACAGATCGCTTCATTACTTTCTGAGAAACAGCGGTGAAATCCAAGATAGAGGCCGGTTGGCCATCTTGTTGACCAATCAGTTCCAAAGGTACTATGCACAACTAGAGCCCAAGGGAAACCTATGCATGGAATTTGAGAGATATCCCTTCAGTAATTTCTGGCAAATAGCGATAACTATCAAAATCCAAGATGGAGGCAGGTCAGCCATCTTGTTGACAAATCAGTTACGAAATGCAAAATGCAAAACTAGGGCCCTAGTGGAACCTACATATGAAATTTGAGACAGATCCCTTCAGTACTTTCTGAGAAATAGCGGTAACAAATTTTGACTATCAAAATCCAAGATAGCCGCCGGTCGGCCATTTTGTTGACCGATCGGTCCCAAACTGCAATATGCACAACTAGGGTCCTAGGGGAACTTACATATGAAATTTGAGAAAGATCCCTTCAGTGCTTTTTGAAAATTAGCGGTAACAAACTTTAACTATCAAAATCCAAGATGGCCGCCCGTCGGCCATTTGGTTGACCGATCGGTCCCAAAATGTACTATCAACAACTAGGGCCCCAGGGAAACCTACACATGAAATTTGAGACAGATCCCTTCAGTACTTTCTGAGAAATAGCGGTAACAAACTTTAACTATCAAAATCCAAGATGGCAGCCGGTTGGCCATTTTGTTGACCGATCAGTCCCAAAATGCAATATGCACAACTAGGGCCCCAGGGGAACCTACATGTGAAATTTGAAAAAGATCACTTCAGTACTTTCTGAGAAATAGCGGTAACAAGAATTGTTAACGGACGGACGGAAGGACGGACGGAAGGACGGACGGACCACGGACCACGGACGAAAGGCGATTTGAATAAAAAATAGCAGGTATGTATGTTTATTTTGAAATTAATTTAAAATAAAAACTGAATATGAACACTCTCCATGGTACAACATTATAATACATGTTACAATATAAGGGGTTAAAATGTATTGACTGAACTGACTTACCTGTTACGTGGCCGGTAAAATTAAATCTATACCAAGTTCCACAACCAAATTCGGCAGACAGAAGAGTGGTGGGTTGGAATGTAAGCCCAGTCTCCTCCTCAACTTCTCTCATTACCGCTTTCTTAATGGAAGAGGAAGATATGATAGAAACCACGATCTTAATATGTCATTCAAATTAATAGAAGATTTTTTTTTTTTTTTCTTTATGATTTTTTATTTTTTCCAATTTCATTGATACATAATATCTCATAACACATCATCGTCCTCATCCTCATCAATTAATTCACATCATTCACATTATCAATCATCCCTACAAACAATAATTATCCTCACAAATACATCAATATTGGACAAAAACAATACATGATATCATCATCACCATCATCATGTCATCTTCATCATCATCATCATCATCATAATCATCATCATCATCATGTCATCTTCATCATCATCATCATCATGTCATCTTCATAATAATAATCATCATCATCATCATCATCATCATCTCATTATCATCATCATGTCATCATCATCATTATCATCACCATAATATAATCAGTCATAGAAGATTATTTTTTAATAAGATTGAAATAACTAAGTACATGTACCCAAAATCCTATAAGCAATTGTATTCTACCTTCTGGATTATAATGACCTTGCAGCAGGAAAGAGGGATATGTACATGCATTACTGCCATTTGAAATAAGAGTAAAAATTTGCCAGCTAGAGTACTTCCCCTTACCTCTAGGTTTTCACCTCGTTCCATGCGACCAGCAGGGAGATACCAGGTTCCATAACAAGAATATTTGGCCTCTTGCATCATGAGAATCTGTCCCACATCATTGATTAGGACTGCACTTACAATATAGCCCACATTGCTCTTAGTCACAGGCTCAAACGAATCTAGTCAGAAAGCAATGTAGCAACATGACACTACATGTACATTTGAGGTTGCAAAAATGCATGAATCTATCTAATTTACATATCTATTAAACCACATCCTCGATACTCCAGGGATTCCGATCACTTACGATCTCTACACCCCTGGACTATCTCATAGTGAAATTGAAGGCAGCTCAGCTGAAAATATTTGACCAATCACAGGCTAGCAAAAATTTCCTTTGAAGACTACAGAGAGAGCGACGCCTAACATCAAAGCGACACAGTCAACCACAGTGTACCGTTATACGGCTCTTTTGATGTACATCAAATGACTAAATTACCTGTTCTATTCTGTTGCCTCCAGTTTACTATGAGATAGTCCAGGGGTGTAGAGATCGTAAGTGATCGGAGCCCCTGGAATATCGAGGATGTTAAACCACTATGCACAGTAACTTTAAAACATTTCAAAATAATGCTTTCTGTGTATTTTGGGTACTTTCATTTGTTTTATTTTTTTAAACATAGTAGCACTATTCATTGGCAGTGTAATAAAAGCTAATAACATATGCAAAAGTAACAATGTAGAAAAGTAAACAAACTAAAATAAAATCAATCAATCAGAATTTAACAGAAGGCAGATTGCTCAGCATCACAAATAAACAAAAAATAGATTGACAAGAAAACTTACTTGACCGTTCATTGCTGATGTCTACCTGTGTAACAGGGGCAGCTTTTCCCTGTATTAGCTGGGAGAAGTCAGCTTTAAGCTGATCAGTGTCAGACATCTTTATCACTTTAAACTTCTGCTGGAGGTAACATAGGATCTTACTCATCAGAGTCTATGAAGAACCTGTACAGACCACAGCCTGGTAATTATAAAAACATACAATAACATGAACACCAACTGAACTTAAACCATTTATTTATTTAGTTCTGTAAGTTAAAAAATCAACATGAAAAAATAGTAGACCTAGTCATGTCCACAATTTATACATTTGACTAAGCTTAACATTTTGTAAAACAAGTGACACATTCCATGTACATTTAGATTCTACATGTCATGTGTGGACTTGCGTAAACAAACAGTATTAATTAGAACACAAATCTATTTAAAAAATGATTAGCCTAAGGTTCATACAAAACTATCTAACTCACCATATTTACGGAATGTAGCTAAACAGACAAAATGGCACTTTATATGCGCATCATCGCCTAGCTTGTTAACAAAAAGGCATTGTTTGTTTACTTTCACTTTCAAATCCGGATGTACTGATTGCCATCCAATAATTCTAGAGGATCCGTCGTCGTTACAAAGTTCCGGATCGCTAAACAATTTTATTCATTTTGTTATAAACTGTATTTTTTACATTGAAAGGAGAACGGCTTATCAAAATTTATGGTTAAACGTAAAATATGATTTTAGTGAGACTGTTTTTACCAGTAAGGTAAATACCTTACTGGTCAAAATAATTTAGATTGAGAGCAGTATCATGTAAGAAAGACAACTCTGGGTGTTTTATTAGAACAGAACTAGGATAACGCTAGTTTGTTTGTTTTTGTTGTTTTATAAAATAAACATAATTATCATTATATGCAACTGTATTTGTAAAAGAAATTAAATTGACATCTATAAGGAAAGAAAACTATTTTTTTATTCTTTGCATTGTGAAACTTCATTTTTGTAGCATGACAAAAGTCTAAAGCAACAGACCAAGAGAAATAAATAATTACACATAAAATAACAATAAACAAACTCCGAATGGTTTTTACTCCCATAGTTTTTCTACACGTGCACGTTACTACATTTTATTGTCGTTGGGGTCGTGCTTACTTTGTCAACAAGACAGCATTCTTCTGTCTGATAACGAGGAACAATTGAAGGATTTATCACCGCTAAGCAACAGAAAATTTCTTGCTCTCAAAAAGATAATCTTTTCTCGATGGGATTGTTTGTTTATTAAACTTCTGTATCCTTACGGTTACCGTATACGAGATAAAAGCCCCGTCCAGGCGGACATGCCCTTTCTGGCTCAGAGGAAGAAATTCAACCTTCAGATGTAGAGCAGTCTAAGGTGCACGTGCCATGCATATTTGTTATCTAGGTAAAATCATCATGTCTTTCGACAGACTGAAGCATTTGTACGCCAAAGTGAGTAATACTTTTACATATACAAAATGAAACCCTGTTCAAAGATGGAGTAAAGATGTCTCCTATAGGTTAGATAGATGTTATACATTGTATTTCCACTGAATTCCACTGCATCATCCTCGAAAAAGGCCGAAGCCTTCTCGACAGGGCATATGCATTTTTGATGGTTCAAAGTAATGAATACCCTGAAGAAGTACCATGTCCTCTTTCATCCCCTTTGTAATATTGGTAAATTATGGTATTTCGACAAATCAAGCTAAGAAAAAGTTGCTTATACCCTGCTAATTGAACTTCACATGTTCAGAGCATCTTGGCATTCTCTTCTCAAACGAGTCAGTCAATCGGAAAATCAGGTAATCAATCATGCAATGGACAAATTAAGGCAATACATCATACAAAGAAATCAAAGAGCGATTTTCTACATTGGTAGGGGTTCTGTTCTCCAGTCTCGTGTAATGCTGACCTTTGTTTTACCGATGACATCGTCTGTCTCGAGCTAGGAATATTTATACACTGTTTGTAGACGTAGACTAATAATAACTCGCGGCAGGGAAATATAAACACCAAACACATGTACTGCATAAAATATCATTTTTCTGTCTCTTGTTTTGGTAATAGCGAAATTTTCGTTTTCATCTTGCGTGAGTTTTTAAGTCAAAAATTATTTTCTACATCATTTGTGCTAATGGTTCTTTGCAAGGATTCAGTTTTGTCCTAAACCATGCAGTTCACAATTGATTCTTCATAATTTTTGAGGAACGAGAAAAATACTACATTCTCTGTCATACCTACGGGTGTAATACTGGCTGGTCTAGCGCAATACACTCATGCCGCCTTAGGCTGTATTGCATGCATGGCTACCCATGCAATAAAGCCTCGTGACGTCACGGCATCAACAAAATTTCTATTTCCTCGGTAAAAAATTAACATTTTTTTCACAAACTTAACTGGTTTTACAATAAAAGATGCAAACAACGATTTTTTTTGTTGAAAATATCACGTAAATTTTCATGTATGAAAAATTGAATTTCAGCCGTGGATTTCTTCGAGTTTATTTCAAAATGGCGGGATATTATAGTTGTAAAATTGCAATTAAACGTCGAGGTATGAAAGAAAAATACTCTTTCATAAGTGGATAAGAAGGATAGGGATATTCTACCCTCGGGATCACAAAATTTTGCAAAACCCTCGGCAAACCTCGGATTTTACTACATTTTGTGACCCTCGGGTAGAATATCCCTATCCTTCATATCCACATATGAAAGAGTCTTATATTATATTATTGACCTTACAACTGATGGAGTGTGGACTTCATTTATTATACTACATGTAAAATGATATGTAGGGATGTCCGCGGTCCATATATCGGTGAAACTTGATTAAGTACGTGGAGGTGACGTAGATGATACGATCCTAGTATCCATTATTTACAGAGAGTAATTACAAATATCTATAAGGTCATGTTTGTACACACAGGAAAGACCAGGAAGCACGCAATCGCACATCCTTCTATCGAACCAAATTGACCAATAAATGTTGTCTCGATGTAAGCTAAAGTGAGAGCAGTCATTCGTCGAGAAGGTCCATTTTCTAAAGCATTAACAGACTAAGGTTTGTGACGAACCATAACTTAAGATCAAATTAATAGAACAATCATATTCCCTTCCCTTGTAATTAGTTTATATTGATGTGAAAATCAGAATAAATGTTTTGTCTAGACAAGTATACCAGCTGAATGACAATGCTTACGTGGTCGTATAAAAATCGGTTAATGTAGTTAGGTAATACAGCATTAAAGCAAATTTCTTTCCAAAGCCAGCGTAACAAAATGGAAATCAGAGACTTTGTCTGAAAGGTTTCAGCTGGAAACTCGTCATGGTGGAATAAAGGAGAGCCATCTGTTTCAGTCTCCAACCATTATATAACATTGCTCTGGGAATATTATACACTACACTCTTTACGAAAAAAGGACTTTGTCAAATCGTCATGCGTTTTATGTTATAGTCTATATCAGTCGGCAGTGATAGTGTTCCCCGGGGATATCAGTTTGGAGACTGTTATAGATGTGTCTGCATCTCTCTATAGGTCATTCGAAAACTGCAGACAAAACACAGTGTAACATTTAAAACACAGTAGAAAGAGCCACAATGTGCTACTTTATTTACAAATGAAAGGAAAACTTAGAGAGGAGGAGGATCTGATACAGTGTACAAGGTTCTACGTCTGTTTGGGGATAATTATACATTTTTGGGAACGCTTAAGTTGTTAGTGAATTAAAATGTTCTTGTTTAAAAAAATATCTATACCTACAATGGAATACTACTCATGTGTGGATATGTGCAGGTATGTCGAGATATCCAGGTTTCAATAAAACTATTAACATCGTGATTTTACTATGAGCTAACTACGGAACCCCTGAAATTTTACAATGAGCTTTTCCCTTCTTAAATTAGAAGAATCCAAGTTTATTTTCAGGGTTGAATGAGTTAAGTTTGGTGTATCCAATGTCTGCGACTCCGTCGTCACAAAACACGTCTCTCTTAACATGTGGCCATCTTCCGAGACACTTGGTCCTGATTTTATATCTTCTAAGCTTCTGTGTAAATGATGGCATCCGGAGGTTCTCTAGAATGAACTCCAACACCAGCACTGTGTTTATATACAACAGTTTCTTTACACTATTTGTTCCAGTTGACTCGTCCTTTAACGGGACATAAAGGATAGTGTAAGAAATGTCGTCTGTAAGCTTACACCGAAATATCAGCTCCCCAACAACCCAAAACGAGTGAGGCAAAGTCTTGACTGTTAGTTATTGTTCATGCAATTGCATGCAGTAGCACAGTGCGTGTATACAATCATTGTTTCAGACGTTTTAGGGAGCTATGGCGACATCGTCTGGCGTTTAAAAACCAGAACTAATATTAGCTGTGGTAAGTTTTTCCTCATTGTTTCGCTTTTAAGCGACTGCTAGTACAGAGGGGGAATTATCTTTTACGCTCCTGTTGAAACATAGCAATATTGACTTTACTTTCGATAACATCTGTTATGAAATCATGGACAATATTGATTTTTTTTAATTTACTGCGTTTAAACAACAACTGCATGCTTTATCACTCCCAGTCCATACAAACAATCAAATTTATATTCCCACAGCTGACACAAGGATTTATCGCTTGATTTTACCACAATGTTTTAGAGTTTTATAATCTAATGTGCAATCATTATTTTTCCCTGTAAAATACATGTTAGTAACAAGTGCTAATTGTAATAGGAGGGCCATTACAGAAGTTTCCCGAATGTCCCGAGGTTATACCTTTACATTCTGGCATCCCTCAAAACCCAACATACTTTCTTTTTTGGCTGAAATCAGACATTATCTAAAGCCTTTATTTCGTTATCATGGTAAGAGATTTCGGAAAGAGCATCAGTGTGCTCGACATCCCTATGTACAGGTACGACAATTTTTGATGAAATCAGACAATATCTAAATTTTGACCAAATAGAAACAACGGATAAGAAAATATGAGTCGTGCATACACGTCCCTTCACAATGCCGAAGATTTGTGTAAAGTTTGATTATATTCTGTGCAATATTCTGATAGAAATGTGTAACACAAATTGTAGGGAAAGAAGAAGCGTTTTAAAGCCAATACTACTTAATGAGATAAATACTGTTGTGCATGCACACTGGTTAGTGATTGACGACGAGCCTTGTTGGTGAGAGCACAATGAAGGAACCTGAGCCAGTTACATTCATTAACTTTAAGGAATTGCTAAAACTTCAGCGTTACAATGCTCCTTTTTAATTAAAGATTCATAATATAATGATTTTCTAAGGAGATTTTAAAGTTAAGAATTCCCTTACATTTAAGGACTGTTGAGGAAACAGGGCCCTGACCCGCATTTCACTTTACACTCAGAGTACATAGCAGTTTCTCCGGACCTTTGATATACACAACAATTTACATCAATATTTGATGCCACGGTTCCGTATTCAGTGATGGCTGCTAACTAATAAAACAGGATGTGTGTAGACGGTGGCCACAAATGGTACTAATGGTAAAATAGCTGAACACCCTCCCCCATCGCTCTTCTCCGAAAAATAGCCCCAATCAATTGACAATGTTATCATACAAAACATGAATAAGATTTAATAGGCAAAATTTTATAAAGGAGACGATTATTTCAATCAAGTAATAAAGAAACTACTCAATCATGAACTATTTAAAGATTCTCTTATCCTTGCGATTCCGCCTTGAAAACATTCAATATTTATAAAGTAATGTTATAACTGTTAACCTATTGTTTTCGCGCGCGATTTTATTCCGTCGCACATTTCGCGCCGACAAAAGATCGCGAAAAGAGTTTTCAAATACAAATAAAAAAGAAATCGCCATCAAATCGTTGGATATAAACACGCGAAATGAAGTAGCGAAATGAATTGGTTTTCAGTAAGTATAATCCCAAAAGAAATTGCTTGCTTTATGATCAATAAATACTAAGTAACCAGGCCAGGAAGCCATGAGATAGTTACCGTCGTTATAGATCTCCTTCACCCCTGTTAAATATCTATTGACACTGATAATTGAACAAACCCATGTTTTTAGATAATGTGGTCCCTTGTGTCGGCAGACATAAACTGGTTCGACAGGTTGTGTCACCAGACTGATTGACAGAATACAGTAACATAAAGGTAAACATGTCGACGGGGTGTTCATGGTCAAGTCACTGAAAGACTAAATGTGATGTGTTGTACAAAATCGACGTTTAATGTTCTTTTTATATTGTTGAGTGAATGGACCGACCTCCCAGGTTATCTAGTGTATGTTGTGGTTGGTGATTGGCCATGGTAGCGAGTACGTGTCGTTCGTAATGATGAGAAAATCTGATGAAAGTTTAGTTCGAGAATATGTAATTAAGGTGTATACTTTCCATTGGTTGTTCTATTTTCACACAAGTTGCATCACCATTATCCAATCTGATAAAATATTCTATTTTTTCTGATAAGTTTACATTATAGCAATAAGCAGGTACAAACAAATCAGGATGTCTGTTTGAAGTCAATCCCAACTGTACACACTTTGATGGATGATAGAGGATATAATAAAAACAAGTAGAAATATTACAAATCGATAGCGACCTTTGAGGATGTATATTTCTCTCATAGCACGCTATGCTTTATGACACCTCGGGTGGAATATCCCTATTCTCAATGTATACATATGAAATATTATATTATATATGTAGTTTCACGACTTTCAAATGCTACGGTATTCTGGCCATACAATGAAAATTTTACCGAATTTTGTTATTCGTTAGTATTTTTAACATCCTTAGTATTTTTAAAAATATTTTTGCAATTTAAAACATAGCGTTGAACAATTATAATCATTTTCTCTTTGGAAGTGTTTTTATTTGTTTTGTTTTGTTGTGTTTTGTTTTTCAAAAGCCACATAATACAATGTTTATCATTGTGACTCATATATTTTTTAAAGTTTGAAAGTTATGAGCAATCGTTGAGGAGACGTTACATGAACTAAGGTACGCGTGAGTCAAAGTTGCATGAGGAGGGATTTCACTTTTATACCCTATAATGCCTACTTTACACGCAAGCGAGATCTATTTCATATATCGCACCATTGAACTGCTTCAAGCGTAACGTATACGTAGAGTATCGTAGTGGGAGCGGAATTACAAGTCTAATTTTAATTAGATTGGTATGAAGCGAGAGAGTGTAAAACGGAATGTAAGAAGAGGCAAAATTACAGAGTTAGAGGACGAGGACGAAGATTTGAATATGAAGTTTACATGTACATCGTCAAATACAAATTGATTTCAGATTCATTGCCTGAATCCTAGCCGACAGCCGTCTTAGGACCAGTAGTACACTGTAGGATGCGTGTTACTGAGGTTGTATAGTTGTAGTTGTGGCGATGTATCTGGTTGTACACATCAGCTCATTAGTGATGATAAGCTCTACAGACGATGTCCCTTAGGACAAACTACACACTAGGCTGAGTTAAATATATGTCACACAGATAATCTATCCTTAGATATATAAACCATGCTGACTTCTATCTACATAAAAAAGGTCTGAACCTGGCCTCCTGTGACAGTTTATACAAGGCTTAACAATCACGAATTTGACATCATGACATGTTATTTGTTAGGTGAAAATTTTGTAAAGGCGCCGATATGGCGATCCAATGTACCGTTATATAAGGCAAATATGACAGATAACACTTAAAGAGATATTTTTGCAATCTATCTGGATTTTCTTTACTTCGAAAAACAATTTCATGTGATGAATTAACTACTGTTATATTTCATCAGTTAAGATGAGAAAAAATAAAGAAATTAATATGTGAAAAAACAAGGAAAACCCATATTCAAAATTGTTGGGTTTATTAGTTTCAACATCCTATTAACAGCCAGGGTCATATACTGACGTGCCAGGTTTGTTGGTGGAGGAAAACGGTAGTACCCGTAGAAAAACCACCGATCAGCGGTCAGTACCTGGCAACTGCTCCAGGTGGGAATACTTTGAAGTGTGTTCTTTGACTGAGAAAAACTACGGTCGTTAACAGACGAAAGCGCTTGCCTTCAACGATTTTGACAACTGGTTAGCCCATTGGCATTAAGATATTGGTCTCAGTGTATCCCAATATGAATGTCTTTAGTATTGTCCTTAAGTGATGTACAATTAAAAGCAAACAAAACCTTATATTATAACGAGACACAATACAAATATACACCGCGTCGATAATTAAGCACCACCTTATTTTTCATGTGTAGGTAAAACTAAGAGTTGAAAGAAACAAAAACGACATGGTTTTCGTGAAATTTGTCTTTTAATATGAATCAATAGATATATAATACTTTTAATTTCATTAAATTTAATTAGCATAATGTTAATTTAGCATATTCTTTCGGTATTAGAAAAAAGTGCGACAGAACTGCAAAAAACGAGAACTGGAAAAGTATTGTCGCCACACGCAAACAGGAAGTTCTATACATCCAAAAGTGTGTCAGAAATGTTAAATGACATCATTAGTTTATGTCCATCCAGTGTCCTTTAATATCTGGTGTATCCACCGTTCACGTTCAGCGTTTCCGCGACACGTCTTCTCATGCTGTGTATCAGGCGTCGTATGCGGATCATCGGGATTCTTCGCCACTTCCTCGTGCAGTGCTGCCGCTAATTCTTGGAGTGTTTGTACTGGGGGATCCCTAGCCTTAACTTGACGCCCCAACTAATCCCATAAATGCTCTATAGGGTTAAGATCGGGGCTCTTCGCGGGCCATGGAAGAGTGGCAATGGCGTTGTTGTTCAGGAAGTCGATGACAGCGCGTGCGCGATGCGGCCTCGCGTTGTCGTCAATGAATATAGGGCGAGTTGCTAGTGCATGATTATCGAAATGAGGCACTACGGCGCCATTGAGGACGACATTTTGGTATTGCTGGCCATTTAATGTCCCTTGCACAGTGATGAGGTCCATCTTACAATCGTACGACACGCAACCCCATATCATTACAGAGCCACCACCGAAGACAACAGTCGGTTGGATGTTTCCTTGAAGATAAGCAGTCAGGCGCTCACGCCACACACGCGCGCGCGACCGTCCGTTACGTGTAACATGAACCGACTTTCGTCCGACCAATGCACCCGGCGCCAAGTTCGTAAATTCCAATTTTGTCGAGTGAAACACCAATCTCGTCTTGCTCGCATGTGCTGTCGAGATAACAAGGGTCTTTTAATCGGGCGGTACGCACGGATGCCACGCTCATGAAGTCTCCTACGCACTGTGCTAAGCGACACCCTGTATCGTAGTCCCCATTGGCGACGGAGAATTCCACTATGGGAGTGCGGATTTCGACGGGCATGAAAAACCAGGGCCCTATCGTCCCTTGCAGTTGTTTTCCTGGGACGTCCAGATCGCGGTCTGTCATTGGTGTCGCCTGTTTGGCGAAATTTCGCTACCAGACGGATCACAACAGAATGAGAAACATTCATTGCCACGCCAATCGCCCTAGATGACATTCCTGCAGTTTTCATACCGATAATCTGCCATCTTTCCGCTTCCGTAAGCCTACGTCTTGCCATGCTTATGACAAAAGTTCGAAACACGACACTAGTATCATGTAAAATGGCTTTCCGTGTCCGGCTATACCTTAGAGTCAAACACGACTTTCGTGAATGTGACCCCACCTGTATTTGACACACGCGCACGGTGTCGCTCACGCGTAGACAGAAACAAAAGTGCACTGGGTACACTCACAAATCATACACCAACCAGGTAAACCTTCATACGATGGCCTTTAAGCGAAGTGGATAAAATATAGCAAATTTAATTTACTGGTGCTTAACTTTCGACGCTGTGTATATATGCAAATTGCTGAAATCATACGCTAACTCATGAAAAAAAGTATATAATCATAGTTGTTCATATCGCAGGAAAAAAATAAAACTAAACAAACCTGTTCTGACACGAGCAGGATGAAATACATGCTATATCAAATATCAATGGTCCTGTTTATGTAATAAAATGATGTATGCATAAACTGATGCATATAAAAAGAAAATCCTAATTTAAGTATAAATTTAATAGAAAGATTGTGATGCCTGTCGCATGCTCATTTTGTTGATAATATCTTCAAGTAGCATCCATTTTCTGCATGGTCGCCTATTTAACTTTTAAATATTCAGATGTTTAAGGTCTCGGACTAAAACTAAACATAATGCATAGAGTTAAATGTGTTCACTACATTCCTAAGGGCAAAGAAAATCCTGTTCAGACAAAAAAGAAACTCGTTCAATGCATGTTTTCCCGTTCTGCATAATTTACTTATCTAACTTGTATCTCTCGCACATACATGGCAGGTAAGTCTGAAATGTCAAACCACTTGTTTACCTGTCAACCGGCACGTAGATACAGGTAAGTGTGTATTAGATTAGATATGTAAGCTAGTAAACGATACTGACACTGTATAATATTAAATGGTATCACATATGCAATGAGTATTATCATTAGACATAGTAGGATTAAGAAGGGAAAAAAAGATTAATAAGAAGAAATAAGAATATAGTTAAGTGAGTTATTCGCTTGGAAGAAGAAGCGAGCGTTTTGGGTTTTTTTATAACTAATTCAAAGATATCCACTGTAGTAACGACTGTGAAAATTACATAATATCTAAAGGGTTTTTTTCCACAGTATCGTGATCCTGGCATCGTCTTCCTGTTGAATCTAAATAGGTAAGACACAGATAAATTATTATAAAATGCAAATCAGTAAAGTTCATGAAAAATATTATTGTTTGTGAACTTAAAAAAAATTGGAAACTAGGCCATATCATAACTTTCGCGGCATCAATCCGGAGTTTGTCAATGTAGAAAAGGTCAACTCTTTACCACTCTTTACCACATCAAAAGATTCATACTTACAGTGCATGTAACAGGATAAGAAGATCAAAGTCTTATCATCTGTTTTCTTCCTTTATTGACATAGTTTTAATTTGTTGGTTAGGCCCTGTGTGGAAGGTTCTTCGTTCGGCCCTGTGTGGAAGGTTCTTCGTTCGGCCCTGTGTGGAAGGTTCTTCGTTCGGCCCTGTGTGGAAGGTTCTTCGTTCGGCCTGCGTGGAAGGTTCTTCGTTCGGCCCTGTGGTGGAAGGTTCTTCGTTCGGCCCTGTTGGAGGTTTCGTCGGCCCTGTGTGGAAGGTTCTTCGTTCGGCCCTGTGTGGAAGGTTCTTCGTCGTTCGGCCCTGTGTGGAAGGTTCTTCGTTCGGCCCTGTGTGGAAGGTTTTCGTTCCTGGCCCTGTGTGGAAGGTTCTTCGTTCGGCCCTGGTGGAAGGTTCTTCGTTCGCCCGTGGAGTTTTCGTTCGGCCGTTGGCCGTGTGGAAGGTTCTTCGTTCGGCCCTGTGTGGAAGGTTCTTCGTTCGGCCCTGTGTGGAAGGTTCTTCGTTCGGCCCTGTGTGGAAGGTTCTTCGTTCGGCCCTGTGTGGAAGGTTCTTCGTTCGGCCCTGTGTGGAAGGTTCTTCGTTCGGCCCTGTGTGGAAGGTTCTTCGTTCGGCCCGTGTGTGGAAGGTTCTTCGTTCGGCCCTGTGTGGAAGGTTCTTCGTTCGGCCCTGTGTGGAAGGTTCTTCGTTCGGCCCTGTGTGGAAGGTTCTTCGTTCGGCCCTGTGTGGAAGGTTCTTCGTTCGGCCCTGTGTGGAAGGTTCTTCGTTAGGCCCTGTGTGTGGAAGGTTCTTCGTTAGGCCCTGTGTGGAAGTTTCTTCGTTAGGCCCTGTGTGGAAGTTTCTTCGTTAGGCCCTGTGTGGAAGTTTCTTCGTTAGGCCCTGTGTGGTCGGCCCTGTGTGGAAGGTTCTTCGTTAGGCCCTGTGTGGAAGGTTCTTCGTTCGGCCCTGTGTGGAAGGTTCTTCGTTCGGCCCTGTGTGGAAGGTTCTTCGTTCGGCCCTGTGTGGAAGGTTCTTCGTTCGGCCCTGTGTGGAAGGTTCTTCGTTCGGCCCTGTGTGGAAGGTTCTTCGTTCGGCCCTGTGTGGAAGGTTCTTCGTTAGGCCCTGTGTGGAAGGTTCTTCGTTCGGCCCTGTGTGGAAGGTTCTTCGTTAGGCCCTGTGTGGAAGGTTCTTCGTTCGGCCCTGTGTGGAAGGTTCTTCGTTCGGCCCTGTGTGGAAGGTTCTTCGTTAGGCCCTGTGTGGAAGGTTCTTCGTTGGCCTTGTGGAAGGTTCTTGTTCGGCCCTGTGTGGAAGGTTCTTCGTTGGCCCTGTGTGGAAGGTTCTTCGTTCGGCCCTGTGTGGAAGTTCTTCGTTCGGCCCTGTGTGGAAGGTTCTTCGTTCGGCCCTGTGTGGAAGGTTCTTCGTTCGGCCGGTGTGTGGAAGGTTCTTCGTTCGGCCCTGTGTGTGGAAGGTTCTTCGTTCGGCCCTGTGTGGAAGGTTCTTCGTTGGCCCTGTGGGAAGGTTCTTCGTTCGGCCCTGTGTGGAAGGTTCTTCGTTCGGCCCTGTGTGGAAGGTTCTTCGTTCGGCCCTGTGTGGAAGGTTCTTCGTTCGGCCCTGTGTGGAAGGTTCTTCGTTCGGCCCTGTGTGGAAGGTTCTTCGTTCGGCCCTGTGTGGAAGGTTCTTCGTTAGGCCCTGTGTGGAAGGTTTCTTCGTTAGGCCCTGTGTGGAAGGTTCTTCGTTGGCCCTGTGTGGAAGGTTCTTCGTTGGCCCGTTCGGCCCTGTGTGGAAGGTTCTTCGTTCGGCCCTGTGTGGAAGGTTCTTCGTTCGGCCCTGTGTGGAAGGTTCTTCGTTGGCCCTGTGTGGAAGGTTCTTCGTTGGCCCTGTGTGGAAGGTTCTTCGTGCCCTGTGTGGAAGTTTCGTTGCCTGTGGAAGTTCTTCGTTGGCCCTGTGTGTGGAAGGTTCTTCGTTCGGCCCTGTGTGGAAGGTTCTTCGTTCGGCCCTGTGTGGAAGGTTCTTCGTTCGGCCCTGTGTGTGCGTGGAAGGTTCTTCGTTCGGCCCTGTGTGTGGAAGGTTCTTCGTTCGGCCCTGTGTGGAAGGTTCTTCGGTTCGGCCCTGTGTGGAAGGTTCTTCGTCGGCCCTGTGTGGAAGGTTCTTCGTTGGCCGAGGTTCCTGGCCTGTGTGGAAGGTTCTTCGTTCGGCCTGTGTGAAGTTCTGTGCCTTTTGCCTGTGTGGAAGGTTCTTCGTTAGGCCCTGTGTGGTGGAAGGTTCTTCGTTCGGCCCTGTGTGGAAGGTTCTTCGTTCGGCCCTGTGTGGAAGTTCTTCGGCGGCCTGTGTGTGGAAGGTTCTTCGTTAGGCCCTGTGTGGAAGGTTCTTCGTTCGGCCCTGTGTGGAAGGTTCTTCGTTCGGCCCTGTGTGGAAGGTTCTTCGTTCGGCCCTGTGTGGAAGGTTCTTCGTTCGGCCCTGTGTGTGGAAGGTTCTTCGTTCGGCCCTGTGTGGAAGGTTCTTCGTTCGGCCCTGTGTGGAAGGTTCTTCGTTAGGCCCTGTGTGTGGAAGGTTCTTCGGTCGGCCCTGCGTGGAAGGTTCTTCGTTCGGCCCTGTGTGTGGAAGGTTCTTCGTTCGGCCCTGTGTGGAAGGTTCTTCGTTCGGCCCTGTGTGTGGAAGGTTCTTCGTTCGGCCCTGTGTGGAAGGTTCTTCGTTCGGCCCTGTGTGGAAGTTTCTTCGTTCGGCCCTGTGTGGAAGGTTCTTCGTTCGGCCCTGTGTGTGGAAGGTTCTTCGTTCGGCCCTGGTGGAAGTTCTTCGTTCGGCCCTTGGTGGAAGGTTCTTCGTTCGGCCCTGTGAAGTTCGTCGGCCCTGTGGAAGGTTCTTCGTTCGGGCCCTGTGTGGAAGGTTCTTCGTTCGGCCCTGTGTGGAAGGTTCTTCGTTCGGCCCTGCGTGGAAGGTTCTTCGTTCGGCCCTGTGTGTGGAAGGTTCTTCGTTCGGCCCTGTGTGGAAGGTTCTTCGTTCGGCCCTGTGTGGAAGGTTCTTCGTTCGGCCCTGTGTGGAAGGTTCTTCGTTCGGCCCTGTGTGGAAGGTTCTTCGTTAGGCCCTGTGTGGAAGGTTCTTCGTTCGGCTCTGTGTGGAAGTTTCTTCGTTCTGCCCACTTGCCAGGACACACACTAATATATGTTAGTGATAAATGTTCCTGCTACGGGAAATGAGAAGATTATTGGGTAGTTATAATATGATATTACTGTTCGTGTAATGTTTGGAAGTATGTTTCAGTGAGGATGCGTTATAAAGTACACAGAAACCCCGATCCGTTATAACACAACGCATCAAAACGTAGTTATGACCAATGCTTATAAAAGAGATATCATGAGCAAATGATATCTCTTTGATAACTGAATTGTTGCCCCAGCTGGCCACACAACTAAGGCACAAAATATTGATGGAAATTGAAAGTATTCAAAATGTATTACCGAATCCATGTTGGGAAGTTACTCTTACTCACGACATATATGTTCAAATTCCATTATCCAGTAATTAATTGCCTGCAGTGTTTAACTGAAGATGCTGGCGTTACCATGGTATTATGTCTGCCTTCCTTCACGCTTTAAAACGAACATTGTGTACAACAACGTGTACTTTATAAATACATTTTATCCAGATAGTATATATAGTATCGGTTGATTGCAGTTCATAACCTTTTAAATGACGAAAACAGATTCTGAAGTACTGATTTTATTGTGTATTTTTTATTCAAGTGGGTGTATTTTAAAATGGTTTATGTATATTAAGAAATAACAACGTCCCACCTGGGCCATCAGCACATTTTGTGGGGCATGATAGTGTGATTGTCATGACGACACAGATCGATCTTAAAAGGGCGTCACGGAATGTTTAAAACTAGGCTTATACTTATTTCTCCCACACGAAACGTTAGGAAGACATTGATAGGGGAGATCAATGACCATCCAATAACGTTTGCAAGGTTAAAACGTATCGGTGACGCATTCTGTAAATACAACCTCCATAAATAAATAAATAAATATAGTATGTAACGGAGTTTAGACATTTGGAAGTGCATTGGGTACTTCTGAAGAAATGTGAAACAAACATAAAAGACAAAGGTACACACTAACGTACATTTGTATATACGAAATGATGATTTTTTTCATTTCGTAAGCAGGAATCGATTGAGAAATACAGTTTGTATATCTACACAAGAAATAATTATTGCAACTTTATTTCAACAACTATAGTAATTAAAAGGCAATCTTCTCAATATATGACATGTTTGTATTGAAATATAGTAGCAAGTTCATGGTACTTGATTTCACCTGATCCCCTCACATTACACTAAATGAAGAAAGTCCTCTTAATACACAGGTGATTAAGAAATGAGAATTTAATAAGATTGATACAAAATCAATTACGTATTGTATTAGATTTAAGTCAACAAACGCATAAAATTGTTATTAGGATTAAACTCATGTCGTATTAAAATTCATCGGTGTAATCTTACAGACTTTCTAACCTACTTAATAAAATAATATGCCGTCATCGATATAATTTATAGCATTTGTATTATGAATTACATGCTTACTATGTTTAGAAATCGTGCACATATAAATCCCCACCCTAGTAAACCTTATTCCGTTGTACAGGTACATATTAGGTGTAAGTATACTACCAAAAACACATTCACGTTTCTGATAAAAGCCTGGCGTGGGCTGGGGGCGTTAGCCTTTAAATCCTACTCAAAGTGCGCACATTCTTTGGTCGACCACTTTAAGTTTATATCAAAAAAAACTTTAACACCTACTCAACATGAAAGAGGGATATCCCAGGAACTTAAAATGCTACTTGCTGGCTTATTTGTAAGTGTATATAAGTGAAGACAAAAGTTTAAGATGATACACATAATGTATTTAACTTGTGAAATGTGACTACCAATAAATAAAGACAGAAAATAAATACAAAATGTGAAGGCAATTGATTTTTTTTATTACGAAAAAGTGTTTGTATGCATATATATTCTAAATTCATATCGATATATTCATCGTAAATAAAGCGTAGGTGTATGCCTTTACACCATAGCATGTGATGCGATGTGATCATATCTCCATGTATATGAAACATCTTCTGCAATTGAATAAAGATATTAAGGTTTTTTTTAAAGCAACAGTGACTTGCAAAGCAATTTGATATCCGGCTTATAATTACATCTCAGCTACAGTTTAGGTTTCAGACAATGTAGTCTGTAGTCGAATATGACCTCGTCTAACCTATTGATTTCTTATTTATGTGATGAGAGGAAATGTTATCTACTTGCCTTATAATAAACATATGAATGGAAGAAAGCAACAACATTTTAATGATGTAGTTGCAAACAGTCGTGTTCTTATTCATAATCATTATGTACATATTTTTATCATAAATTGACTTCAATATTTCTGACGACATTCAATTTTTACGGCATATTGTTGTAAGTTATATACATATTTTATACAATATTTAATGCTCATCACGGAAGCAGTAAATGTACGGTAATTTCATTCTCTAATGTGTGTGTTATGCTGCGTTAAATATGTTAACAACACATATTACATCCTGCATGTCTACAAGGCTGTTTACAACAGTCTAGCATTACATGTGTCTGAAATACCAAGTTATAAAAAATGCATGATGCAACTTCAGTTTGAAAAAGAGTGGATGTCAAGCACAGCTTGTAGGGTATCACAGACTGTCCCTGATGTCTGATTTGTGGATGATTTGTCGCATATTCATTACTTTCTCTGCACTTCAATACCTATGAGTACATTACGGGTTTTGTGATAGAGTAGGATTTGCTAGGCTATGGAAAGACGTTGGCAATACTCTATTTGCATCTGTGATTAAGTAAATTTTTAACATGCAAATTGACCAGGTGTCTGTTGGTTACTGGCTGGACATTGTCCGGACAATTGGCGAGAGCACTCTTTAAGAGCTTTGTCAGCTTATTGGCATATAGACAAGTGCCGTAAGTTCGATATACCCCATTTATATGTATATGTCCAGGCCGTCGAAAGTCGTCTGCTTAAGTGGTATAGCTTGTTATGGTTGTAAATTATATGCAAATTTATAAAAACTTTTTGACATAGATATCATACTCAGGAAAACATTAATTTTCTTTGAGAAGTAGATACAGTGTACAGTTTAATACAGTATTTCTACCACACAAAAATTGGAAAAAAATGTGTTAGGACAACAAGTATAAAGACATAAAGCGAATGTATGATAAACTCTGGTGGCCATGCAATGGAAGATGAACTCATGAACTTGTTTGTCCTGACGCGTATGATATGTCCCTTTGGATCCAGTAAGGTGTAGAATCCCTGTGATATCTACAGCCCGACCAATTTACCGTATACACTGACGCTGCTCTAAACTGTTTGCGTGGGATACTGCCAAACATATATTGATTATGTATCGCTATGATAAAGAACGTTTCGCATTCACCGGTAGAATGCTACATCAAATTAGTCTCTCCCATGCAATGTGCTTGACACCAGTCTTTGATAAACGCTATCTATATAGGACAAGTCAATAGCTATATAGCACTGTAAATAAATTGCGTTAGTCAGCACTGAGATAAATTACTCGTTATAAGTATAATTTTTAGGTATGATATCTTTTTATAAATGCATTTCATTGTTACTTCAGTTTGTACCTGTACTAATGGTGTAGTCACTATTGCTGTTGCTGCTGCTGCTGGTAGTGATGTTGCTGTCGCTGTTGTTTGCTGTTGCTGGTATTGTTATTACTAATAATACTGTCTTTTTGTTATTGTTGTTATTATGTTTTAATGCTGCTAGTTGGTCTGTTTCGTTGTAGTTTATCTCGCCGTAGTTGCTTGGTTTTTGCTATATTTTCTTGTTGATACTTGATCAGTTATTGATTATTACTTGAAATTATTTATGAATAAAGTAAATATGATTATACCCTTCCAAATACTAGTCCTCAAGGGGAAGAATATATATATATACATTTCAAACTGTATAAATGTCTCATTCACAACTGGCCTCTTGGCCATCTTCAGGTACAAAGAAACACAAGAAATTTGTGAAAGAAACATTAATGCTGTTTGAAGTTCATAATAATACGATTTTTTCAATTAATATTAAAATATGACACAAAATGACATACATTGTATTTGTTTTATACAAAGGATTCAGTCAATATTTGACCTATATGATATATTCGCCTCTGGCATCTCCTAAGTAGTGTTAATCATTGTGGAAACACGAAGTGTTGGTCACCTCTGCTGTCTTTAATTTGATGGATATCGGGTTAATCTATTTTTGGTTTGATATCACAGTTCGATCATCAACCTATTTCTTGTTGAATCTCTGACTGACGTCGTAATTCATTATCAATAAGCCATATTTGATTCATCAAATTTCGTTTCTCGCGAGGAAAAAGTTGATAATAAATAATTTGGATGTGGTCTGCGATTAAAACTTTGTAACATTGCAGGTTTCTGATCTGTGTTGGACGGCAGACATGTTGATCATCTGGCAGATAGACACCGAGGATTATCTTACACATCGTGTAGTGCGAGAGATTAAATAAGTATTGTAACTCTCTCAGTGTCCCAGACGTCCTCGTGATCAGGTCTCAACATCAGACTTTAGAGTTCTAAGCGATATATTCCTGGTGACATATCGTGCGTTCCATTTGCGGATTCGTACCAGTTGTATTAAATTGATACGGCACCGCCTAATGGAACGCTTTTGGATTTTTCCATGATAGCGGCACCCATATGAAAGATACGCATCGGATATAAAAGTCAATCATTTTTTATATTATGGATGTTCACCTCTGAGAAGTCAAAAAATTTTTGTATTAAACTTTTTTTCTCATGTAGATATTTGGAAATAGGAATTCATACCATAAAATAAAATTGAAGAAAAAAATATGTCCGTATGCTCGTTTTTGAGCTACTGTCACTCAAAGATACCTAGTTGACAAAATATTGGATTTTATGGGATTTTTGCCGTTTTGACCATATATACAAGATATTAAAGCCATAATTTCCTAACGAGATGTTTGATATGTATGGATGTTTGTAGAATTTATTTTGCTGTAGTCTTCTTTATAAATATACCAGTTTTGATTAAAAAGACTCATATTTTTTCCCAGAATAACAACATATGCTACCCTACCCCTTAATTTTGAGCTACAAAATACATTATTTTCAGCCATTTTTGCCAAATTTAACCCTTTATAGAAAAAGTTCTGGTATTAAACTTGTATTAATATTTTGCATATCAATAGGGAATGGGTTGTTCTTTCTAAACTAGGCAGAAAAATGGGGGGGTCCGTGTGCTTACTTTTTTGCCCCATTTGAATATTTGTTATTTTTCAGTATTTTAGAGTAAAACATAAAAGTGCTCAAATTACCATTAAATGTAAAATCAAAGTGACAAAAGTGTATCATCTCACGCAGTAATGCTCAATATTTTAATTACCACGAACCTAGTAAAGATTTACAGGAAAAATTAGCTCGATTCTGCTAAAAATGCTGGCGCAGTGATGATTTAAGTAATTTTCAAAGCGGAAAAAGACACAATTTCAAAATGGCCGCCAAATGGGCCATTTCTTAAAATCCCTACATAAAAAAATCCACTGAAAATATAAATGTAATTTTTTGACAAAATTTGCATCTGGCAACTTGCTACAGATATTGATAGAATGTATTTGAAAATCTCATAATTTCTTTGATCTTTGTCGAAACGAGACTTCAACGGGACTGAAACCTCAGAAGAATACATCCTAAATAATAACATGGATATAAAAGAAATTCCTAAATAGTTTCGGCATACATTGAAATAAATTTCATTGGATATAAATACTATCTGTCTCCTTTTACACATAGAATATATTTCGATGACAAATGAAAAATCTCGAGTCCTCCATCTTGGATCCAAGTGGTACGCTTCTGAAATGGAACCACTTGTACCGGTACAGTCCTGTTGGTACGACGCGTTCCATTTGAGATACAGCAGATTCGTATCGATACAACAGGTACGAATCGCAAATGGAACACACGGTAAGAAACCCGTTAGTGCAAAGGTACTTTTGCACTAGGTCCTTTTTATTAGGACCAGGGGAAAGCCATGGCAGTAGAATCAATGTAGTAAATGTATTTTAAGATATCATCATGGTTCATGTTGAAATGATAAGAACATGCCTTATACTGTAGGTAAGGAGTGAAACAAATATGTTAGTTTTTTTGTCATTCTGTTAGATGGTAGCTACGATATCAACAAGGTAGGCGAGCGACAAAAGTTGCGCACTCATGACATGTGCATAAAATATAAAATGGCGCTGCCGATATGTGCGATAAAAGTAATCTAAAACTGATTAACATTTATTATGTAAGACTACTTTAAATAAGTTGATGCCACATAGAATATGAATAGACATCCAATGTATTCAGAACATGTATTCCTTACAGAGAGCTAATAAGTAAGATCAGGAGGACTAATCTCGTTTTATATTCTATATATTCACTCACTGCTCTTTTCAGATTTTAGGAAATCAGCTTATCGCTGTAAAACTGAATTTTTATTTAGGACCACAGACATACTGACGAGCAATAAATGGTGATGTAAGGCTATATAACGAGAATACATTATGCCTGTAGTGTAATGACTGTGTACCTGGTAAGGGCGCTATGGTGTTATCAAACTGCTAATATACACTGATGTTTGACTGTGTACCTGGTTGGGGCGCTATGATTTTATCAAACTGCTAATATAGACTGATGGTTAACTGTGTACCTGGTTAGGGTGCTATGGTGTTATCAAACTGCTAATATACACTGATGTTTGACTGTGTACCTGGTTAGGGCGCTATGGTTTTATCAAACTGCTTATATAGCTAATGTTTGACTGTGTACCTGGTTAGGGCGCTATGGTGCTATCAAACTGCTTATATACACTGATGTTTGACTGTGTACCTGGTTAGGGCGCTATAGTGTTATCAAACTGCTTATATACACTGATGTTTGACTGTATACCTGGTTAGGGCGCTATAGTGTTATCAAACTGCTTATATACACTGATGTTTGACTGTGTACCTGGTTAGAGCGCTATGGTGCTATCAAACTGCTTATATACACTGATGTTTGACTGTGTACCTGGTTAGGGCGCTATAGTGTTATCAAACTGCTTATATACACTGATGTTTGACTGTATACCTGGTTAGGGCGCTATAGTGTTATCAAACTGCTTATATACACTGATGTTTGACTGTGTATCTGGTTAGGGCGCTATGGTGTTATCAAACTGTTTATATAGACTGATGTTTGACTGTGTACCTGGTTAGGGCGCTATGGTGTTATCAAACTGCTAATATAGACTGATGTTTGACTATGTACCTGGTTACGGCGCTGTGGTGTTATCAAACTGCTAATATAGACTGATGTTTGACTGTGTACCTGGTTAGGGCGCTATGGTGTTATAGAACTGCTTATATAGACTGATGTTTGACTGTGTATCTGGTTAGGGCGCTATGGTGTTATCAAACTGCTTATAAAGACTGATTGGTCTGGGTGTACCATAGACTGTTTAATGTTTTTTGTTTTGTTTTATAACTTGTTACGCGATCTCTATTTAAGTGGTTCCATGTTCCTGTATTTTTGGGACTTTCGTGCACACAAACAGCTTATCATTTGTAACAAGAAACAAATGATTTATTTTTTATTCTTTTGATATTCCACGATTGACAGGACGCATATACAGAATTCATAAATAATTGAAATGTACGTAAAAGTGCTATTTACTTAAAACATTTCATGTACGTATTTTAATATCATGCTTTATAATCAGCCTTAATGACAACATTGCCTTGGACATACAAACTTATGTACCATAAAGCATTTAGATAAATATTAAAATGTAATTATCTCTATGTCATCATCAATCACCGCTGTCCATTGTCAATTATATTCACATGTCGTCTTTTCTCATTATGAGGGCGTAATTATCATAGATATAAAAGGGGACGATATCAACAAGAGCTATTTTATATTTTCAACAATTTGGGAATGTTGAGCTGTTATTCCACAACTTAAATTAAAAACTTTAAGTCTAACTACAAAAATCTGAAACCTCGTTTACGTTCATGTCAGATGGGGTGATAATCGAACAACAAGGACCAAAATAAGACATGCTTTCAATTGATTTAAACACTTTATAAAAGTATTTATATATCTGTATTAATACAAATACTTTCCAGGGATTTATCACTTATAAATATTTTTTCCGTATATATCTTTACTATGCATATGTTGATGAGGGGAGAATTCTGGGTAAAAAAGGATAAGTGTGCTTCCACTATTACACCTGCCTACACATTATTTATTGCATTAACGTTTATTGTAGACATCATCTGTATTTTGTTAAATCCCCAAACCATATGACGAGCACTTGTATGATTTTTTTTCTTTCCCTAGGTTGTCCTATTTCTATTTGAATGACTTTAACATACCCAATCTCAGCTCCATCTACATGTACATAAACCCATCTTTGTCTCCATATCTAAACTCTAACCAAATGCAGTGTATTTAATCTTTATTCAATCTTTATCTCGTAACCTATACAAAAATATGGCTTTCCCTAACTGTATCTATAGCTAGACCCAAACATGACATTTTGGACAAATCTGTATATGCCACATCCAGTCTCCATTTTAAATCCTTTTACCTATCTCAGAAAAAACTAGAATGGATTGTTCTGTATCAGGGATATTGACAGGTTTTTTTCA
This sequence comes from Argopecten irradians, assembly GCF_041381155.1. Classification (NCBI taxonomy): domain Eukaryota; kingdom Metazoa; phylum Mollusca; class Bivalvia; order Pectinida; family Pectinidae; genus Argopecten; species Argopecten irradians. Next base: position 56,705,317 of record NC_091134.1, read on the forward strand.
TCTTTTTAATTGTTTTCATTCTCTTTTCATGCAAAATTCAGTAAAGAAATTTTGTACGGAGCAGTGAAGACTATTAAGCGTTCATTTCCTGGTAATGTGTATATGCATTTGCTGTATAGTGTCATCAGTCTGTTTAATTTGATAAGAATTAACACGAAACTTACGACTAAAGATATTGATATGCAATCCTGTGTTTGGTACATGAATCTATAGACTTATAAGCAGCAGCCATCTTGTTACGCAGATTTGATACCTTTAATCGTTTCTATTTAAAATAAAATACATTTCTATATCTAAGTGAGACGTGTGAGTGTTTGTGCAGACATTATGTAACTGCTGACAGTGCTTAATTTACCACTGACAAGTATAACTAAACATTACCTAACAGATCCGTCACTGTCTGTTATAGGCCTATAACGTCCTTCACCAAGGGTAATTGTTACGTTCATTTTGCTAGTTGTCAAAATTTCACCAGATAAATAGCGTCCAGAGTTCGTTAGTGTAACATGTCTTGTTCAAACACGTGAGCTGTCTTTATTATTATCCGTGAGAACCAGTCTGTGTCTGTGTGGACACACTATTACTCCACAAGATATTTACTAATAAAAATCTGAAATCTTCTAGAATGTCACAATGTCATTTCCATACGAGGTAAACAAATTGAAATATACAGCTTACCGTTTATATACATAGGTGTATGTGTTATCACAAGCAGTAATAATACAAAGTTAATAAGTGTTGACATTGAGAGGGAAGAATTACAAAAAAATATTTTATCAATAGATTTTTTTTATTTTATTTCGTATTCTTTTCAATCTGATCGGCATCCTCTATTCAGATATCAAGCATCAAAGTCTTTTTGACAGTTTGTTTCAGAACCTTTTTCTTCAATTGAACTTAATGTTTTTTTCTTCAAATACATATGTATATGCAGTACTGAGTAGCAAGATATTACGAGAATGTTTTATACATCTACTTATTTGATAATTGTTAGAACTACTTGTTTATTTGTTTATCATATCCTCATTGATTCATTTATTCAATTTAATTTTGTAAAGGTAGACAGGATATTAACAACCTTGGATTACTATTGTTAAATCTGAACACCTGTTCAGTGGATCAAAACTAGTTCGGTGTCAGTTCCCTTTCCCAATACACCTGCTCAAATAATAATACATGTATATAAACCTTAACTTTAAAATTTATTTTAATTCCACACTTGAATAAGTGATTATTATATCACATTGCGTCTGCAAATAATGCTATTTAATGTTTGAATGATTTTTACATGCTACCGATTATTCTATTCTGATTTCTGAGTCACACTTTTGATAGAAATCTCCAGCTAGGGTACCACTACAATACAGAGTAACTTTTCATTACAGTCCTATTGACACGAAGCTGTTGGCTGAACACGTGTATTGTTACCTGATGTATCTAGACCAATGCTATTGCCATTTCTAAGTTTACACAAACCCTATTTAAATTTTCGATAGTAATTTCGTTATTTCTTGATCAAAACTTTGATCTAATAATTAGTTATATAAAGCAACATAGGTGTTGTTTACACTGGCTTTCATGTTCAATGTATTTGTTCCCGCGATCTGGTATTGGACTTCGTGTGCGGGAAGTGAAAATAATTAGTTGTTAAAACAGAATTCTGTCCATTTAAAATTCGTTTACATTTACTAAAGGTGTTATACAAGATATCGATATTTCTCACATTTTGATATTATTAAATGTATTCATGTTTTTCCTTTACGGAAATGAATATTACTTGATAAGTTTATGCTAGTTTTTATGTATAGCCAATAGTGAATAAGTAGACTTTCGTTTTGTCGAAACGTTGTGAATTGATATTGGTACCAAGTTAATTACATGAAAGGTGTTATATATTTCGTATATCAATCTTCTATTTCTGATGTAGATATGTGTATTGTGTTTATCACAAACCCCTGACAATAAAGCAGCCCATACGAGAAACGTGATGTATTCTTCTTTTTAGTTTAGACTGTCGATGAAATGATAGTTCATGCTTTTGGAACTGGACATTTGTCCCAGTTGTCAACGCATTAAAACATTAGTTCTACAGTGATCCCGTTCTATCTCTCTAATGTGAAGCATGAAACATCGTTAACGATCTCTATATTATCTTTCATTTCTAATATCTCCTAGGCGTGCTTCATATTTGTTACTTATCATTTCGCTATTGTGAAATTACACCATACAATATCCTTACAATGTTAGATCATAACTGAATGACCAGTGCATTGGTGACGTGACGTCCGTAATCAGTATAATATGACACAATAAGGTTTTTAACTAGATATTCTGTCAGTGTGCTCCAGTAAGATTGCACTATAAAACTGATGAGTGTTAAATTAGAGGGGACAATGGGGACGATGTATCCTAGACTACGCTTTAGGTCACTACAAAGATGATATTCACGCGCGTGAGAGGTCGTCCTTGACCCATTAAAGAAAATAAAACTTGTAAAGTTTGATGAAATAACTAATGAGCAATTAAATTCCCACTTTAATTATCAATGCTTATTCTTCCGGCCAAGAACATCAATGCCAGAAACCTGATCTCTTTATTTAGAGATAACACATAGTTGTACATAAAATAAAACAAATTATTCACACATCCCTAGCTGGTATTGTAAAAGGCTACAGATTTTACCAAATCTAAATTACACCAGGATGTTTGAAGATCTGAAGATAATTAAATCACCACCGTTGAAACATGAGCTGCCCTCCCTTATCCTTATTCATATAAATTTAGGCATTGCTTCACTATATGGGGTCATCGTCTTAGCGTTTTGAGAATTAATTAGAATAATTGGTTTTGAAAACAATTTAGATTTTGGTTACGTTAATTGTAAACTGAATAGCAAGGTCAAGCCGGAGGTACAACGTTTGAAGTGGTAAAATGATGTTTTGTAGTTGAAAGCAATGTTCGGTTTTGATTTTAACATTCAATTTTTACATTGCACATAATAAGTATACACTTGTATCAACTTATCTGGGACCAAAATGTGTAATTGTTACAGAACTCGTTAAATCAAGTTATGTTGTATGCCTACAGATCACTTCTTAGGCACAGTAGAACAGAACTAAGTCGATCAAAAGCTCATATGCATACGGTTGATGCATATTTTTTCTTGTGTAAAAAGTACTATTAAATATAGATTCGTATACATTATGCAATCGCACAGCTGATATAATTATAATACTGGCAATGTAAAATGCATAGCTACATCACTTAACTGACTAACAATGACATCCGGCAGTAAATCCTACTCTGTCACAGTATGCTTAATACACTTATTATTCCAAACACTGTTGAACTTAAAGCAACATCAGCTTTTCATAGAATATGTTATGCTTAGATCAGTATTTTTACTAGGGTAGAACATAATACCACGTGATGATATCCAAACGTTGGACTGTAACAATAGAGATATTTTGCAGATGATTGCAGATTCACAATTTTCCATCATACAATAAGTGTGAGAAGCATTCATAGTATGATTCTCTTACCTTACTTTTTAGTTATGATAAATCTATCTGATGTAAAACGGCCACATACCGATAAGATTGTAAACGTATTTATTGCATAAATTAACCAGGCAATAGATCATGTATAATAAATAAGAGACATATAACAAAAAAAGCTTTGTGATTCATGTGAAAACACCCACTTAAAAATGACAATTGACAATCGCAGGCACAAAAATACAGCGAATATTTTTCTAATAGTGACATATTATACAAAGATCATTTGTCGTTTCAAAAGAAAATCATATAAAATCAATCAGATTAAGGTGAATGGTTTTGTGTACGGAAATAATAAAACAAATTCACACTGAAAATGTTCAATAAAATCATATACTTGCCTATAATTAAATTTGCACAAGTACGGATTTCATTTTGATGTGTTTTATAAGAAACTAAATGTACTCCTATGGATACTAGTCAATGTTTCGATATGAAAAAAAATCGTAGTTGGTTTGTTGAAATGCTTTACATATCTGACTAGATCAAAATACAAATACCCTTACACTATTGTTTTATTAAAACGCTACCACTTCAACTCAAACAGAATAGGCATTTCGAAGTAGACAACAATCTTTCAAATACATGTAACGTTATGAAGATATGAAATTAAAGATTCAAATAAAAAATGTAAACTTAACTTGAGCGGAATATTTCTTTTTGAAATCAGAAATCGCAGTTTATCTGTTGTCTTGCTACCAATATTACCTGTTTTTAGATATAGTCAAAATGGCGTAAATCTGGAGGCATTTTTGTAATATGATTCTGCTTTAAAAATAATCAGTGAATTGGAAGCAAATATGATTAGTCATCAAAAGTAAAGACAAATATGTATAAACAAAATGGATTTCAAAATACAATTCCTAAACTAAGTTTGCAATAAAAAAAATGTAAATGTTCCGCAGTGCACTCTGCCAGTAAACATCGCAATTAGTAACATAATTAAGCCTCATTATTAAACTCCTTCCAGATGGAAAATCGTTAACTCTGCTAGCCTCTCTATCATACAGTGTAATAACAATCACAAAACTATTCACAGCGTAATTGTCAGTCGAAAATATAATGTTAGCAATATTTACAATAGCTACACGTCTTTGTTTTGTAAACTTGTGAAGATTGAGACAATGGGAGAGCTTAAATTACATAATAAAAACCTGTTGTTATTCGGATCAACGCTTATCAACTCTTCACCCATGAGACTTTATAATGAACTAAGCCAGCTTTAGAACGAGAAGAGTTTGTATTTGTTGTTCGGGGTGAAGGACTTTGTATAAGATTGAAGGATCTGCCAGATAAAAACAGAGGATACCTCATAGCTTTGTGGATTATTACAATATAAGATATTAAATGACACTAAATTGCGACAGCATATGACGATCATGTTAAATATCTACTTAATTTACCATATTCCTCTCGGTTGTATTGTACTGTTAATCCGACTGTGGATTCAAGATAGTTACATTGACAATCAAATACATAATATAGTGCTTACCAAACTAGTCTTCTTTACTAGTAAGTGACATACAGTTGTATAAATTCTCTTGTTTCGCATTTGAGAGCTTAGGGCAAATTTTGTAAATGTACTTATTGATCCAAAAAGCAATTTACAAAAGAACTGTAGGGCTACTGTAGAATTCAAATCGAACTAGTGAACGAAAGTGAACATTTTCTACTGCTAATACAAAAAAAAGAATATGAAAATAAAATGTTTCGCGATATTGTTATACCTACTGAGTGAAAGAAGAGGAATATAAAGCTTGAAAAGATTTGAAAGTTATATACATGTATAATCTACACATTACCAACCTTTGTGTTATTTCACGTCAGACATATTGTATATTACATAGCACCACTGTCACTCTACACAAAATAATCCCAAACGAATCCACAAGCCTAAACTTATTTACCGGCTAGTGTGTTTATAGCACCTTTTCAGAAGAAACGTTCTTTTATATGAATAATAACATCCAAACGACACTTATCGAGATTCATATTAGTTACATTAATACAATAACTGTAACTTTCGCGTAACGAGCCCGTGACAGACAGCGTTTTCTTACGTTGATGTTTTGCATAATTGAGAAACAAGCATTTGAAATGTTGGAAAGATAAACAACAACGATATGATAATTAAAAGTGCAATTCCCATAATGCATCAGTACGACAGAAAATACATAGGAATCAGCAGTAATCCATTTCCCGTATCACACTCCATATTACATAAGAGCACCTTTCCGATCACATTTCGGACCCCAGTTAAGGAGAGAGCGTCGCTTCACATGATCGTTTCTACGTTCCAATCACAGTTTAGACCCCAGTTAAGGAGAGACCGTCGCTTTACACGACCGTTTCCCCTGCACCATATTCCACGCTATTTGATTCCTGGACGTGATACAAATTCCCAGTATCCTCGATTCGTTTTCGGGCGATCTTCACCAAGTTTTTCTCCTGTGATCCAATCGTCCGTTTAATTTGCTCCGCGGTATCCCGGAAATCAAATAAATCGCCCCTCTCACTGATGCGGATATTGTGTTCGATTTCAATCATGTTTTTACCCTGAAGGGCCTTTACCGGCGTCATACGCCGTGTAAGTAATTTGCCCACTTCCGCTAGGGCATAATTTGAATCGTCCATGGTCTCCTCATTATAGCTTGTGCCCTCCGAGAGGGCGTAATACTGATCAGGATGGTCCTGGATTTCGCGGAAAGTGCATGGCACACACACGCATGCGGAGTTGATCTTGCTATGGAAAGTTGTCACGACCGTACTGTTCGCAAGACGACAATACCGTCGGTCAGATATCGATGGCCGATGGTGATCGACTTTGAGATAGTTATATTCTTGTATAACGTTCAGTTTGCCATGATTGTGGCCACACATATCGCATGGGCATGCGCTGTAAGTAACTCCAACACTCCGTGACTGAACTTCCTCTTTTCGTATTTGACGTATCGAACGGTTTATACCGTTGAATTTTTTCACTATTTCATCTAAATTGACCAACAGAGATTCCTCTTCATTTTCCACATGCGATAAGACAGTTGTCTCCCCCTGATTGTTGTTATGAAATAATTCCCGATCACACAGAGGGCAGCACCATGCCGAAAGCGGATACCGTGCAACGTAACGGCGCACGCACTGGTGACAAAGCACGTGCCCACACGGGAAAGTGTCTGGGAACTGCGTGATTTCACGTGACTTTTCATACTCCTCATGGTTTTTTATGTAGGAGGGTGAGTAGTCCATGGGCTTTCCTCCGACACTGACATCGTATAGTTGAAGGGTGCCATCTTCCCGAGACATCTCACAGAATTTCACTTATAAACATTGCAGACTTCATTCTGAATGTTTCAATGAATACAACGGCCCATGTATTACATGTGTATGATCTCCCGTCGATAGAATTACATAGCGAGGTAGTCTAACTCGCTCCGTTGTGATAAATATAAAATCGCACTAGCTATATATATATGTGTGTGTACGATATTTAGACAATCTGAAATGTATACTGTGCATACATAAATGTATTTATTACCGCTCGCTGTCGACAGTGGGACAATATCATTTCACTCCAAGTCCAGTCGATGTTAATCAATGCTGTTTGCTCTCCGGTCAGAACATAATATTACTTACTAATTTAATTCCGGTGTGTACACAATGTAGTCCCCAGTCACCTCAGGGTTATACACGTAGACGGTCCATGCTATACGCTCACCTTAGGTTGTGTGGGTAGTTACCTGTGAATTCACTTTAGTTAAACGCCCATGGCCAACCAATCCACATGTCACCTAAAGTTAGGCGCACTGATATATCCACTGATGAATCAGCTGTATTTCCGTACCGAGTATTCACGATATCTTAGAGATCATATAGTATATACCCAGTTTGCATTTCCTTGAATTGGAAAATTATATTTCCCCTTGTAAATACACACATAGACATATTGAAATAATGTATAGGTGATACAACTTTTGTTTCACGCACAAGTGGAACTGCTTGCTTTGTTAAATCGTGGTTATCTTTCTGTGTTTGCCAGCATCACAAACATATCGCAAGTCACCTTAACCATGTTAGCTTCCACCGAGCCTCACAATATCATTGATCCTGATATAATTTCACACGCAAAAAAGTATAAATATTATACACTACGTAGGGAATGAATTGTTTAGTGAGCACGCGATGCACGCAATTACCACCACTTGAAAATAACATCTCGTTTTGATCCACAATAGTTTAAAGACCCAGTATCAATATCGGCAAGGCAAATTGGAAGCGAACCATGTGTCTGTCGTTGTATATAATGCATATGCTTCCAAGGCGAAGAATCAAATATTATTAACTTCAAAACGTGCGTAAAATTTGCCCTTTCCATCACCAATGTCACTATTACAACTGCTTCCACGCATATATATCGGCGCGGTAGCCTCCACACAGGATACTCCGTATCAAGGATGTATTGATTTGAACACCGCAGTTTCATTGACAATACTCCAGACACCCTAACTTGGAGATGGTGTTTGGTAAACTGCCATGTATAGCGCTTTCTCACGAACTATTCGAGGGCTCATCGTCTACATCCTTTACACATCCGGTAGTGGGGGATTATGGGAACGTGCACGTGAGAAGTTATCGGAGCCACAGGCAAACGACGCCATTTTCACGGTAGCTTGGCGTCTGATTTGACTAAAGATTGAATGAAACAGAATATTTTGTAACGTAAATTAGGTACTTTTAGACCTGAATGGCTATATGCAGTCTGGCTAATACTTACTTGATTGGTTGTCTTCACCAACTACGAAGATTACAGCCTAAATGTGTATTAGATAATCCCTCGTAATAATAATTCTACCACGTAAACATTGTACAATAGTGAAAAACTTATAGTAATTCAAATATCTAAAGCATGGTGAATTCTTTTGTCCGATATCATATTTACGGTTCATATGACTTTAAATCCATCATACAAAATCTGAAGCCCAAACTACTGGTTAAGTTTAAGCTTATAAGTAGTCATTGGGTTAAGCTTACAAGTAGTCATTGTGTCTTTACAAAAGCTGTCCACTTATGAGATCCGTTCCCAAATGTGCTTCTTCCTTAAGACATTTTGTGAGTCCGCCCTGTTTTTGTGAAGATGTGGTCAGTTGATGTATAATTGCTACCTATATTGTTAACATTGGAGAGAATAGAAAATCTTGAAGGTAGAAGTGCGATATTCTATAGAAAAACAAACAAATGACGACTACATTATCTATTGTTACAATTATTTCCTTCTATCTGTTGTGGTAAAAATCACACCATTTTTGTTCTTTTACAGTGACTTGTTTACGACATGCATGTGTATGATCATATATTCTTCGTAAAAGTATGACCTGCTTTATAGTGATGCCTGACTAGTCGAACAGGCAGCTGAAGATAAGAAATTTAAAGGTTATCCTACTCGGTCCATACTGACGAAGGGTTAATACAAAATACAGTATAGAAGATGACAATGATGAGATAAGATTTTATGACAATCAGGACATAGAACATGAGCACGCATTCATGCAATGGCGAGTGATGCAGTTGTTGAAAAGTAGAGGCAAAATAAAATCACGAATTCAGCCGCCTGTTCAGATCAGGAAAGGACAAATTCTGTCTTAAACGTTTTTTTTTGTTGAAGTGGTATTTGTAGAGCTCGACTGCATGTTATTCAGAAATTTGATGTTGACTTGGCCTTTGCCTATGATCTGTTGACGTTGATATATGTATTGTATTTGAATATAAGTCAGTCAAGAATGGTTATAAACAACTTCATTTTTTTTTACTTTGTTTAAATACGTTTTACATGTTTATCAAGGTGTATGTTTTATTATCACACCCCTTTTCAGAGGAAAATATATTGCTATGTCCCTGTTCGGTGACGTTTGTGTCCCACTTGATTTACTGCTACTTAAGTTTATTTCATTGCTTTGTAGACAGAAACCCCCGGTCGTCGTTCGCGCCACAGCTCGACTGCAATATGCTGTATATCAATTCATATTCAAACTAGACAGGTGCTGGCCATATTTTGTCATGTGATGTTAAAACCTGTTCGTTCAGTTTGTATTCAATACGGTGATGAAATTTCAAAAGAAATGAAAAGTCGTCAAAAATTAAATCATACCAGATTACTGTAATCAATGAAGCGATAAAGCGGTCCGTTCCGCGTAAGTAAGCAAGGATTGAAGATGACCTTGAAGCATGACGCCTCCATATTATAAAACCGATATTTAGGAGCCATTCCGTGATCCGTTTCCAGATAACGCTTGATAATGTCTGACTCATGGAAAACTAAAAGTGGATAAATTGTTTACGGTTTACACTTTATCGTTTGAGGAATTTATATCACCATATACAAACAATGAAGCATTTTAATTCACATTATTTCTGTTAAGTCTTTTCTTTCTTATATTGTATGTGTAGCTTAAGGACTAGAGAACTTGCACGTAGCCAATACTACGATACTAACACTACTGCAATACAAACTCCATTGAAAAAGATAATGACTGATACTGAATTCGTTTTCAAAGAATAAAATCAAAATAGATGTACAGTATTTGCGAAGTAGAGATGAACCATAGTTATCAATCAATTCTGTCTGTATAACTCCTAACACCCTTTATCATTGTGTTTCCCTGCTCATCAAGAGGAGGATAAATAGTTATTTTTGTATGAATAAACCCGGGTGTTGTCCCATTCGTCTGATTTTGATTTCAATGAATGATTCGAAGACCATAATCCTTCTTGTCAAGAGCGTATTGCTAAATGCAAATAGGACAACCCATATATCAGATATACTCTCTGTTATTGAGATCCACGTAGTGCTACGTATCATCCAGGCGTGATACGGGATTCTAGTTCAAGTATTGAAAAAGAGCAATTGAAATGGTGAAATGCTGGAGAAATGAATAGTTCTACGTGTGTGGATGATGTTCATTTTGGTACCAACAAAGAGGGACAGACTGTGAAATATATTATTATCATGTTTGGAACAGGGAAGAGGCCTAATTTTCACACAAGGGAAGGATATTATACCGATAGGTTCCCACATAGTTGTCTCCAATTTTGATCCTTATAAACATAAATCATTTTTTCTATCTAACTGGGTAGCATTGCAAGTCTCCTGTGTTAAAAATAAACTTAACTTGAAAATCACAGAGGAAAAGGGAAAATATATCTGTAGAGTATGAAAGTTGAGCGAAAATATGTGGCAACCAAGTTATAAGGTATAAACCGATAAAATAACACAGAAAGTAAACAGTAAATATTTGTATAAATTAGGTTTAATAAGTGTTTAAGGCTCCATGTATATCCGTAAGTTATTAAGAATTGTCTGTTAATATATTTTGTAATAAAGGTGAGGCCCATTTCTTAATTTTATAAATTCTTTTATAGCTATAGCCAAATGGAAAGAAATTAAACATTTTAGATACATCAAAGATATTAGCATCAGATATATCAGCATATCATGGACAATCAGTAATTTTCATATTAACACAAACTGTTTTTACCGTTTAATTTTTTATCAATATTTATTTTTATTTTCTTTGTTCTTTTCTTTATCTGATGATTACATTGACGGATTTCCTCTCTATGTTGATATTCATATTAAGAGTTCTGTATGACAATACGGCTTTGTAATTGTTTTTTATTTATTGCTAGTTTTCATTTACCGTAATGACAACATAATTTTCTGTATACATCTACACCTATTCTAGGTTATTTGTCTTACTAAATCACATTTTTTTTAAATTATTCTTTAATACTGTTTAACAATGATGTCTTGTATATGACTATATCAATTCGGTGTTACATGTCATATTGCCGGAAAGTGAAGCCTAACATCCTTTTATGGAGATCAGAAAATCCTTAGATACATATTACAGACAATACGCCTGAGTTGTCGACAGTTTATAGTGAGCGGAAGGTTATCTCTATCCCATTAAACTATAAATATAGCGTTAATATGACAGATGGTGGACCATCGTATGTGATAAATCCATGAAGCGTGACCAGACAAAACTAGCCCTACCAGTAAATCTTGTTGATGTTATTATAGACACCCAACTAGAACGACAACAAGCTATCATCTCTAATCATTTGATTATGTTTTGAAATTAAAATAAATCATTTAACAAATAAATACTTGAATAGTATGTTACTGATTATGCATAGCAAGTAGACGTCATTTAATTTAAATATTTTAACATCATGAGTAGACAGTGTTTTGCTACGAAGACATTTATTATATATAAGTTTTTTATACAACTTTTTAGTTATCCAACATATCCGGTTTTGTAAGGTTCGGTTATTCTTTTGAGACACATCCATGCTTACAGTTCATAATCGAAAAGCTATGTAATTGTGAAACAATAATAAAATTGTGTGATGCGATTTCAAAACATTAACAACTACATTGTCTCGAGGTTAGTGATTGTATTTAAATGTCACACTTTTACAGGTAGTGACTGTAATAAAATCATTTGTGACAAATCATGTTCATCTACAGTTGTTTGATTTGATATTCGACCTTTTAACTATTTAATACGTGTAATTTGTCAGGACTTGATCAATATAACACGCTACTTTTCTATCATTATGCAAAGGCTTATTATTTATCGTATTAAAGATTAATAGGAAATGATCCTATTTTACTTTTACCTGGTGCATCAAAATACTGCAACGTCTTCGACGTTTATGGTACCCCAAAACTATTACAATCTGTTTTATCTGTTAAATTTAATTTTAATTGTTGATTTCCCTGCTCTTACTAATTCGAAATTCCCGTTCTTACTCAGGGTTTGAAGCAGCATGTATTGGCTACTCTGTAAAGTTTCACTACATAGTTAGTTGTTGAATCCTCACGTGTGATGTCACGACATTCGTAAACCTCTATTGCTCAAAGGGAAGCAACTCTGCTTCAACCTCCGGTAGTTATTGTCAAACTGTGTGAATATTTTAACCGTTCTAAATAATTGACATTCACGATATTCCCGTTATATTATATATTATTACTATTATTGTCGTTATATCCACATCTGGATATAACAAAACTGAAGGAAATTAACTAGATGAGCAGTTAATTTGGTCTGTGATGTACATCAAACTAATCAAATAACGGTACTTTGTGGTTGGCTGTATGGTTTTAAAGTTGAACGCCCCTCTCTGTAATCTCCATGCAGGTAGTACGTTAGATTTCTTCCTGCTTTCCTATTGCATGATCGTAAAAGGCAACCAAATTTAGGTGAATATATTTTCTCTTCTTCCTAACTGATTTTATTCTTCATAACGTCTCCATTGACGCCGCCTCACTTTTGGCCTTCAGTTGAGCGCTCGTCCCTGTTACGTAGTCCCTTGGTTCTGTACATGGCCTAGACACACCATTGTCTAGAAAAGGGGTGGTTTCTACCCCTGCTTAGAGCTCGGCATTAAGGGAGTGGGCGACTGGTTCGTCCGTTGTCAGTATATGTGACCGGGTGGTGTGTTTCTTGTATTCGGCAGCATGCTTCAGTGAAAAGGAGCAAGAATTCTTCTATACTAGAAGACACAAAACGAATATACCGCAGTTTCCCAAAACACCCTGCATACATGTACATGCTAGGCTGTCCTTAGATGACCCTGACTGTTAATCAACAAACAAATACACATACACCAGAGGAAGTTTCTAATGGCCTGTGATTGATCAATGTTTTTTCTCTTTAATTGTTTTCAGTTTTATTATGACATAGTCTAGCTGTAGATATAACGACAGTGATAGTAACTCCTGGAGGATCGTGGGTGACCAATGGCTTTTGTTCTGATCTCAATGAATTGACAATTCTTTGTTTAAAAAAAGTATTTGTAATTTTTTTTATTACATTTACAACACTGATTCGATTCTGTGAAAAGATATGCTTTATTTTGTTGTGTTGTGTGCTATTATAATATGAGTGATTATCGAGTACACATTGCAACTGTACATCCGAAAACATGATTACTAAATATCGAAATGTTACATTTTATGTACCATGTCTCAACTAAAGCATTAAACATAATTCTAGAACAATTGGTGTAATTTTCTTGTAATTTTTTTATTTAAAAAAAACACCTGAAAAGTTACATTTATTGGAGCTTTAACAAAATATTTAAATTGTTATACACATAGTCTAGTAAATTGAATGCAATAGAACAAAAGTTCAACTTCACATTAATGTTCATGGGAAAGCGTTTGTGTGAAATGCAAATACTTATAGTTAAACACACTGAATGGATATGAATACGGCACGAAGTCATTTTGCAGAGCCTTTCAACTACCAAGTCTATGCTGTAATCAAGATACAGGTCTTCTCCCTGGTTTTGTATATTATTTATATATAATACTCTATGACAATGTTAGATAACTTATATGTCCTAGACAATCTATCCTCTCTATAACAACATTGACACCTGCCGAAGAGTGCTATACTGGTGTATATATATACCGGTATACTAATAACGCGTTGCTGATGTTATGAGCGAACATGCCTTCAAACTGTATGGACTCAAAGGTGTTGAGAAAGAATACTCACATGTGAGTTAAACACTAATATGCTGTATTCGTTTTAATTTATTCGGTAAGAAGGTAAATCCGCCGAACCCAACCCAGAGAACTCCTTCTCTGTCCGCATGTACAGCATGGGGAACGTCGCTGTCAATAGAAAACTGCTTCAGATATTGTCCATTACCACTCAAAACGTGCAGACACTTGTGTTGGCAATCAGCAACAACTATGTGTCCCATCACGTCGTATGTCAAATCTACCGGAGCAAACCCTACTGACTTAGATTGACTTTTGTGTTCCTGCTGTCCATATCGATGTGACTCCTGCAGATTTGTGTCCAGCACAATGACCAAGGCTTCGCCCTTACCTCCGTCACTGCTCTCATCCAAGTCTAGGACGGCAACATCATCACTAATGGAGGACTGGTAAATCTTCACGGGTGAGCGCACTAAAGATTTCCAAATCCACGAAGTTTTTGTTTCGCCGATATACTTGCCATATTGTGTGTATTCTTCAATGCGATATTTCATTCCAACTAAGACGTGACCATCTCTTTTCACACACAGGCATCTTGGCGCATCTTTGGTGTTGAATCTGTGCTCCAGCGAGTTTGATTTCCGTTCTATGATGCTGTTGTCTTCACTAGAGCATATCCATAGATTGTTTGTGGTTGGTGATGTACACATGTCACTTACTCCTACGGAAGCTAATATTTCTTTATCGTCTGTCAAATTTATGATGTAATTGTTGAACCGGTCACTTATATAGATATCGCCATCACTGGTGGAACATATACAAGTGATTATGCGGCGTTGAACGATCCATTCAGAGAGGACCGTCACATGCGGTGAAAGAGTAGGTTTTCGTGTCTGTCTTGGTAGTCCAACTACAGATGCTGATGCACGAGCAGACGGAAAGATTTTCTCAAGAGCCACCTGGCTGGATGACGAACCCTCCTTTTCCGAAGTCTGTTCGGAAGGTGAAATCTTCTTTACCACCGTCTGTTCGGAAGGTGAAATCTTCTTTACAACCGTCTGTTCGGAAGGTGAAACGATATCCTTAACAACCATCTGTTCTGATGGTGAAATGGCATCCTTAACCATAGTTTGTTCGGATGGTGAAAAGGTATCCTTAACCATAGGTTGTTCGGATGGTGAAATTGTATCCTTAACCATAGTTTGTTCGGATGGTGAAATGGTATCCTTAACCATAGGTTGTTCGGATGGTGAAATGGTTTCCTTAACTATAGTCTGTTCGGATGGTGAAATGGTGTCCTTAACCATAGTCTGTTCGGATGGTGAAATGGTATCCTTAACCATAGTCTGTTCGGATGGTGAAATGGTGTCCTTAACCATAGTCTGTTCTGATGGTGAAATGGTATCCTTAAACATAGTCTGTTGGGATCGCGAAGTATCTTTAACCGTACTCTGTTCGGATGCACGATGGTGTTCACCAACAATATATTTCTGTCCAGCTTCAGGGTCATCAGAGTTCTGAGTCTCTTCAGACTGTAAACGGCCTTGCTGTGATATATCTAATTTTCCAAATGCCTGCTCCAAATTTTCCTTCCTGTTTTGATTTGGGAAAAAGTTGGCAATACGAAGGATCGGTGTTTCGGGTAATGTCATATTGGTGTTGATTTCAGTCAAGGTGTCGAAAACCTGGATATCCGTACCGGTTTGGAGAGTTTCCTTAAATGCAGCTATTCTCTGTTTTCGCTCTTCAAGTTTAATTTCCCGCTCATGTGTATATTTGGTTAGGATTAGAGTATTTTCTTCTGCTAAAAGTCTCAACTGAGAAAGTTTTTGGTCTACTAAACCATCAACATCTTCTTTCATTTTTCTACCTTGCTCTTTTACTTCTATCTCTAAACTCTTGATTAGTTCCAAATGTTTTCTCGATCACTTATATCTAATTTTCCAAATGCCTGCTCCAAATTTTCCTTCCTGTTTTGATTTGGGAAAAAGTTGGCAATACGAAGGATCGGTTCTTGATTAGTTCCAAATGTTTTCTCGTATCACTCTGAGTAGAATCTATTTCGATTTGAACGTCATCTGATCCGATTTCTTCAGATTCATCAACAAACGCTTTTATTTTCGATTTGTTTTCCGGAGTAGCTAATTTAAGTAGGATATTGCTGTGACCGTCGCCATTGTGTGTGTCGGAGGCACACATAGCACATATGATTGTATCACATTTCTTACAGTACCAGTCTAGAATGTTGCCTCTGTGGTACATACAGTTTGTCTGTCTTGTACTTCGGATGGGTTCTACTTGTCCTGCCATTTGTTTTCTTTCTCTCTCTCTACAACGCACGTAGTACATGTATCTGAAAAGACATTAATTGTTTTTTTATAATCGTGGTATTTAGAAATAGATCGGTTACCTACTTGATTATCATTAGAAGTAAAAATGAAACGTGTTTCAAATTCGATATTTTGCTAAAAATAAATACATGTACGTTAATTTAAAAAAAACTAATAATACGAAAGAAACTCGTATGGCATCAAACTACTTTCCTATAGCATTGACTTATAAGAAGAAAACCAAGAACTGGTAGGAGGATAATCTTTTCAACAGAAAATTGGGTGTGATATATTGTGTGTATTATTTGCCAGATACTGGATATTTAAGTCGGAGTATGTTGTAGTGAATAAATTGTCGAAATGAGTTTAGTCTATAAGGTGGACTTATCCATCAACAAGAGACAAAATGGGCCTGTATCGCACACCGGGTTTGTTGTGCCAAGTAATGTTCTAAATATACATTGTTTCTTTTTTCTCGAACCATTTATTTGTATAGCAGGTGTCGATATTTCGCCGGGGTCGAAATTTGCCATTTTCTTTATAACAAGTGATAATTTGGTAATCATGACATAAGATGAGCAGCACAGTATATGTAAGAAATGAAGATAATCTTCATAACAATATTCAAACAATGAAAATTCCATTACATATCGGTAGTAAGATCCTTTTTCCAGTACGGATCTTAGGAGGGGTGCCAACTTCCTGTGGGGGTTATCAAAGAGAAAATGTCGTTTAAAAGTTGTTTATTGTGTCTGATTTCACACAGTGTTGAATTGATGGATATTTAATAACAAATGACAGTGCATGAACATAAATTTACTTAAAAAACTAAGAACATATCTACATTTAAATCGTGTTTAGTTATCAAAAATGGCGAAATGTTGACCCCCTACGGGAAAATGGTACCTGAAATCGGGAGGTATTGAAGCCGTATTCATACAAAAAATATAGTATTAATACTTTTGTATGTAATTAAATTTTGTAATATTATGAGGAAACTTTCATTTAGACTGTTAAATGTATCTCTTATACAAACAATAAAAATCTACTCTTGGATAAACCAGTCAAAAAAAGGCGAAATATGGACACCTGCTCTATGTGTATTTATATTCTGCTTTGCGTATAATTTACCATACAGAAAAGTTTTACCATACAGAAAGTGGTTTTTTTATATATATTTGACATGTTGCCCTGCTACTGTTGTCATACATTCAATCAATAAAAATAATGTAAGGATATTACTTTGTTTCTGTCTTACAGAAAGAATACAAGTGTCAACTAGTAGAATCAATGATATTTAGGGTAATGAGAATTTATCTTCCTTTGACTGAACTATTGTTTATTATTGAATTCATTCCCTATACTTTATATAGTAATCAAAAGGTATATAGGTAAGTAAGTGACGGATTCATTCTATATAGTTTTAGAGAAACGAAATATTTGCTGCCAAACTCTTATTTGCCCATGTCAATGTTCATATTGGCTTTAACAATCAGTCTTTTTAGTCTTGCCCATACGATGCCCACAACAACCGTCATGACAACTGATCTAGTTAAACACAGTTATACATTCATTGGTGTTTTAACAGACACTTGTGAAACAATAATTTAGGTACTTGTCGTGATAATGATGATAAAAGAAATGAGCAGGCGATGGCGGCCATCAGACACATTGGGAATACGCTGAGCAATCTTCCGTCAGTCAATCGTTATACATCATTAATTCTGGCATAAGCTAAAAATTACAAATTATATTGCAAGTACGTTGTTCTGCATATTTTCTGCATCTTATGGTCTGTTAAAAAATCACACCTGTACTGTTATTTGTATCAGAAGGCAGACATGTGCCGAAATGGCCGGTGTGGAACACACTGCAGGATGACAAACCAATGCTTGAGTAAAATTCAGTTGCCATAAAAGCAAAATGACATTTAAGTTGGTAAGAATTTTTACTATAGCAATTGCTTTGACAATTACCGTCAATATATGAGCAGCTGTATTTTACAGTACTTAATTAAGCAGTTGCCATTAATCTGTATAGTACGAAGCCCCCTGATTGACATGCCACACACTTATTTTATTTCGTTTTATCGAAATATCATTTCGTTTTATTGAATGTTATTTCGTTTTAATGAAATACCATTTCGTTTTATCGAAATACCATATCACTTTATCGAAACACTATTTCGTTTTATGAAATGTGATTTCGTTTTAACGAAATAATATTTGAGATTACAACATTACCATTTTGATGACTCATTTCTTATCAGCCCAAATATTCAGATAATACCCAGAGGACTGAAGTGGCCCTAGGCCCGTATTCATGAAGGTTGCAATGCTCAAACGCACAGAATGGTTAGGTGTGATGTCTAAATGGGCAAGCAATTAACATTATATCATGTTTTGTCTATTCTGAAGTAGAAAAATATTAACAGTATCATTTCTATTGTATACCGCAAATAAATGAAATAAAATACAAGTTACATAATTGATTGATATTCATAGAGTTGCATGATTTACAGAAGCCGTACTAAGTTGTTAAAAATGAAGTTCGAAACTAAAGTAAAAATGGGAAAAAATCTTTCTATAAGATTCTGTAGTTAGAATGGGTTGCCAGTTCGAATCATTTTTGGGGCAGCTGCCAGGAACTGACCGCTAGTCGGCGGGTTTTCTCCGGGTTCTGCGGCTTTTATTTCCTAACCCGTAAGAGATATGACATGTCGTCAGTTTACATCAAAATCAGTTTGTTTGTTTAATTACAAACAGATCGAAAACAGAGTCGATGGGGTGGGATACATCTGATATCATCCTGGCTGAGTATGAACTTGTAGAGATTTTAGATTTATTGCATACACAAATTACATTTATTTGTTTGTGGTATACAGACTATCTGATTATTCCTCCAGTTTTGAAATAAGCCGTCAGCCTTTTTACATTCTGATTTGTACTTGATCATACTTAAATAAAATATTTCGTTAAAACGGAATAACATTTCGATAAAACGAAGTAATACTGTAGTATTTCGTTGAAAAATAATCATTTAAAAATAAGTGTGTGGCATGTCAGGGGATCCGTAATATGACAATATCAGGAATTTGACTCATTTAAAATCCTTCACGCTCGACTAACTCTTTTGCACTCAATGCAGGCAAGCAATTGTTAATATGCACGTTATTCCTCTACCTGGCCAGTAAATTTATGTAATCAATATATTATATTACCAATCTCAGACTAAAACAAAATTAAAACATATATTATGTATATCTAAAAGTACATGCGAGCCCTTGTCGTTGTTAGCTTCTATACCGTATGTACTCAACCTCGACCAATATCATCACAAGATACCAATACCTGACATTTCCGAACATAACTTTTACAAAACCCTTATATAAACGGAAAGGCAGTCATAGCTAGCATAACTTACCAAAAAAATACCTTTGACTGAGAAATGCCTCACTGAGGGATGTTCCATCCACTCTTCCCACGGATGGGTGTTTTGTACACCTTTTTAACTTCCTGTTTAACTAACCTACATTATATCGCTACCCGCACACGTGACCACAATAACGATAAAAACAGGGTTATTTAGATAATACGATGAAAGAGGCACGAGTTATAATGAATAACAGGGTATATATGTAATAGAGAGATTATAATGGATCATAATAAAATATATCGTGTTTAGATGTCATGCGTTTTAATGAAGATATTCGTTAATAAGGTGACATGATTTATATAGAGGTTACACATCAGTGTAATTAGTGCAGACTTGATAAAACAACAGTAGACAGTGGGACATGGGTTACAATGAAGACTTGAAGACTGAAAAATGGGCCGTAATGAAGTTAAAAAAGAGCGGGATGTAGAAATGGAAACGTATTTTTCAATCGACTTGCCTTTTTGTTCGATGTTAAGAAGCATGTAATTAGTCAGTTACGTATTGCAAGACTTCTTGTCACTCGGATCTATTACACCCTAATAAGGTGACCTTTTTAAGGTCATCATTACTCTGGGTCTGTCTGTTTGAGCCAATGGAATGCATACAAAAGCATGATCTAAGTTCTCATGAGTACAACATACCATCTAGTTAATTTACACATTTCTGTATATATGTTTATCTTTATCAGAAATGTCTTACCATATTTAAATGAAACTGAGGTTGACTACTGTTTGAGTGTGTATATACTGTTATTTTAGATCATCTAGTGTATAATTAGGGATGATTAACATTTAGATATTCACTGAACATGTCACAATCTGTCCAGCATGGTTTAGTATGTACTACAAAGCATCGTTTTGCCTTTAGTTGAGCGTCGGCCTTTGTGAAAGGTTCTTTGTCCGATATCCGTATAGTGTGACGTTTGTGCGGCTTGATGTTTGTATAATATGTTTCAGTGAGGTATCACCACAATGGGCAGGATGTCCACTGTTACAAAGAGACCAGACACCAATATACCACTGTTTCGCAATACTAAATCACCACACAATTTATACAGGACAGTTCGTCCTTAAATTACATTTTTGTTTACAGAACATATAGAAATATTAACCAAACTAACCCCAAACATCACTCATTTCGCCCTCGATTTACACGTTAGGACGAAATTCCAACCAGATCTCTTCTTACTACACAGACTCCCCAAGGTTTGCGAAAAATGTAAAACTCTTAGACTCGTTTCATTAAAAATATTTCAAGGTCTTGCTTTCAGTAAGAGACATAACATATACAATAGAACTAGTTATATCTTTTATGGTTTTAAACACTGACTGTGTGTGTAGATATAGATTTTATATCAATTATTTATCTTTACATTGAATGATAGGAACGGAACCATGTAGGTCAGATAAGTGTAGCGACTAAATAAATATCATTCTATTGCAGATATAAATGCATCTTAGCCAGTCATGCTATGTCTAGACGTCTTCCTGGTTAAACTCATCGGGAGATGAAGTGTTTATCCAACATTATTTAGTAAATGAAACTGTTTCCCGTATATTTTGATTTTTGGAGTTTTCTAAAAACTATGAAAGTCTCCTCCAGAGTTCAGACTTTTATATGGCTAAGGGATAGCCACATGTAACATACACTAACACAACATTTTCTTCTGTGATTTTTCACATGATAAGTGGTCCTATTCTGCCTTGATGTATATATTCATTATGTTTATTTCCTATATTATTGTTATTATGAAGTAACAACATTCTCATTAAAACGTTCATGTAGGAATAATGAGCATAAATAAGGTATATGATAATCTATATCCCCATCATATAAATAGCACGTGTATCAATGTATTAAAAACTAGGACAGTTTCAATGCCGGTAAACTAAGTAAGGGCAGGTAACTGCAATGATCTTATTGCTTCTGTTATTGAATCTTCACATTAAACTTGTATTTTCGCTTTTACTGCGCTCTTATGAAATCCAACCTCATTTGTTTATTGTTAAAGAATGATTTATTTTTAAATATCCCTAGCTTTATAACATATAGTCTTTTGTGATTGATGGTTTAACATCTCTTTGACTGATTATGATATATTAAATCAGTGTTTTTCTCATCTTTCAAATCATCTCTATTCAATAACTTTCCTCTTTAAACACCTTTATACTATTAAACTAAACATTCTTTAAACCAGTTTCAAACACAAATGCAGTTCAATGAAGCACGATCTCCACCATTTAATCTGACACAGAACTCAATCTGTATAAATTGTGGTTGCCATGGCGAGAATACAAATCGCTTCTTCTCCGATACTTTTAACTGCTTGTATAGATCATTTTCATTATTTAAATAATTGAGATTACTTGTACCTAATTTCTTAAATTGTTATTATTTGGGGATAAAAATATGTCTTTGGAATAAGATTGTGATGTTTTTAAACAAAATGCCTAATTTTATGAGATCCAGTGGAGGATTTTTAGCATGTTTTCATATGATGTTGACTAATATTATGTTTTGTTTATATAAGTGAGCTTCGTTTTGACGTTATATGTTATTATATTTTACTACTCTATAGTGTCATCTGGTTTCTATATAATTTTGTACGGAGGTTGCTTATTGTGCCTCATCCTTTTATCTTGTTGGTTAACACAGACATGTTTACAGTCAGTGTCCCTCCCACTAATGGTATACTCATTTTAAGAAATAAAAACACAATCCAATGGTAAGGATGAAATGGTTTTATTACTATATCAAACCATATTGATACGTGTATGAATAAAAAATAAATCTATAATAATATGACAATGAAAATAAAACACGTTAATTGCACACTTTTGCTTCTAATTTTGTAAACAACACCGATAGATTTTCGTCTTTGACAACAAAATCTCTATTTGCATTGTACATCAAAATAAATCTCCTAACACTATCTAATTGAAATATATGATATCGTCTCTCTCCTGCAACCCAGATAGATAGAAAGATATACGCACAAAACATTACTTGGATCAAATACAGTTTTACACACGTTGTCATGGAAACAAATGGCCGGCAACACAGAATGTCATTGATCATTGTAATCGGTAATAAGACTCAGCATTATGTAAAACAAAATATTCCAAATCCGGCTTTTGAATGAACAAATCAGGAAAAATCAAACAGGATTTTCTCTACAGCAATGTATCATTTTCTCGGCTTTGAATTTGTCAGTCCTTATGTTACTGTTATATGATTAAATCTCCAAAATATACTTTATTAAATATAAAATCATTTCCAAGCGACTACTTTCCAAACTTTTGCCATGAAAAAAATAATTCATTTTGATTACTTAATAACCTTTACTTTTCGTGTGTTCACAGTTCAAATCCGGAACATTGCCATGATATCATTTCCATGGCATTCCTATTTTGATAATTCTTTGCTGCATGTTTATCGGATTCCATAGTAACAATTCGGATGACGCGCTGCTAGTCTTTGCTGAGTTCTAGAGTATACCGATGGTATATATTGTAAACGTCTTAATGTCCAAGTGCTATGTAAATGAATTAATCCATGATAGAGCGTTGTTTGCCCATGTTCAAACCAGCTTGTGAGGCACCCTCGTTGCTGCCATATTGTAAACTAATTACATTCCTTCCTTCTCTCAGTTGCGCTTCAGTGAATTCACGCTCTTGTTTCTCAGCCATTTTTGGTCCAAGAATAGGACCTTTGTAGTCATCTCTTGTCTGAGCCTAAAATATAGAACAGAAAATTATGAATTTGGCGATATTCGTTATTATCAAAGTGTCCATCTACATACGACCAAATTATCGTACAATGTGTTCATGTATTTGTTCTGTAACAGTCACTGACATTAAATAGGAAAACTCCCAATGCTGACATTTCTAAACTTAAACGGCTCATATAAGACTCGTGCCAATATGCACGTCTGTCTTGTCCATCTCTGGCCAGAATAAGCCATACAATATTAGTACATTAGGTTGGTCTTTCTTGAACAGTAAATATACTCCAATAAAGATCAATGTAAGGAGACAAGATTCTTATCAGATACATATATATCGAAACACCGTCATTTTAGGGACGTTTAGAGTTGTTTGGTGAATTGACACACCACTGACAACTTGTTTTAACCAAATCGCTCCTAATCGATTACCAATTATCTGTTTATTGGCATATTTTATTTCCATTGTTAGGGAACGTGACGTACCACTCTCGCCATGGCGTGTATACACAGCGTAACTTGTGGAATATTCTTTTTCTCCCAGAGATCAACAGTCTGGAACACTTCCTCTGCTGGGACGCCGTACTTCTTGGCGGCGTCCTGGAATCGTCCAAGGTTCTGCATCAGAGCAAAGCCGCCTCCTTTACGGTCAATTTTCTTGATACATCCGGGCATCAGATTGTTCATCATGCTATGGAAAAATACATTTGAATAGTTTCAATCACTTCAGCTACCCATGTATTTTTAAATAATGATGGTAACATTGCACAAACATCCAAATCGTACAAAAGCTCCCTGTATAGTGTCTAATATCATTTGTAAGGGGGTTTAATTTGGCTAAATTAACCAGTTCACCGGGATATATATATTTTTTGACGGAATTACCCCTACCCCATCTCCTGTGAATATGTTCCAAATAAGTCTTAATCTTACCATACAGTAGTAATGACTTCCCTCAATACAATGCTTAGTGTTTATATACACTCATTGTTATTATTAATCCATAATAGTAACCTTTTGAATCCCATCTATCAAACCGTAGAGAAGCAATGGTGATATAGTATGTGTGAACTTGTATTTTGATGCAAAATAAAAAAAAATCTTACTTTTACCTTTATTGTTAAGAACCCGTGTACGTGAAATAAGATTTCTACTATAAGTATGTGTGTATTAGTTTAGGCGTCATACTCGCATAAGATGATGCCGTCCTTGAGAACAGTTTCGTAGCCGCTTTTCCTGTCGATTGGTTTCCCGTAGTTGGCCTCTACCCAGTCCAATGCTTGTGTCTCCAACTCGGCATCACGCTGGAATTCATAAAAAGACATGTAATTATACATATCACATTAACAGTATACACCAACGAAACTGAACTCCTCTCTTAACAAACGGTCGGCCATTACATTCAATGATGAAATATTTTCTCTGTTATCGAAACATGATACAGAACCAATCCCTTTCCGTTTATCCGAATATCTTATCGATAATTGCCGCGCTGTTTTGACTGGTTTTATTCTATTTTTATTTTTGTTTGCTTCTTCTTCTTTCTAAAGTGATTTTAAACAATAAGAAACAGACAAACAGTTATCATTCAAAAGTACCACTACACGTGCATATAGATCTGCAGGAAGTACAAATCATTGTTCCATCTGCATAGTTTTGATATGAAACATAAATCTACACATCAGAAACCTAAATTTTAGATTTTGTATAATTAAGCTAACAATACTAAAGTTGAATTGAAGAAGAGACCATCGGTCGGTGTACATATAACGTCTACTCCGAACTAAACAATGTTGGCACAATGATACACGTCAATGCACGTGAGGTCGCAGATAATATCACTATCAGCTTACCACATGCATTTGCTAATTATATAACTATAAACCTTTTGGCACTGTTGTCTAGCTGAAACAAGTAAGCTGTAGTAGTGTATGAATGGAGAGTTGATGTGTTTCGCCAACTCGGTACCTACAACTAGAAACTACGTTTGTGAAACTGCTTGTAGTTCGGTAGAAAGGAATAGACTTTGAGCCAGAACAAATAAAGAATCGCGATTTTGACACGCGCTTAGAAATTGACGAGAAAGCCGTAGAGTGTTAATCATCCAGATCCGTTCTGGCGCCAAGCCATGAGAAACATTCCTCTGTAAATGCATGTTCTGCATGTCGAATAAACCTATGATGATAGGTAATAACTTTATGTATCAGTAGTAAATAGAGAAAGCACTAATGTGTCGATGTTCCGGAGAACCACTGCCAGAAACCAAAAAGGACTCATGAATAATGGAACCATTGCTAAAAATGACCTCTTATTCTCTCCTTAAGTAATGTTTAAAAACGATCACGTAATTATCAGAACGGACTATTGAAATTACAGTATAAAAAATAAAAAGGTAAGGAATCGCCTTCTTGAAACTGTCCCTCATTTAGCATTTCTGGTTTGCCGATAGTATAACGGTACCAGACGTTTTAGAGGAAAGACGATATCCAAGTATTGTATTTAGTTATCATTGTAAACAATAGAATATAAATGGCCTTTTCTGCTATCCATGAGCACAGTCGTTACGACAATGTGTCCGTCAAAAGGAACTTTCAGATTGATAGGAATGTGGACGTTATAGGATTTTGTTAGATCCACTAACACGTAGCTGGCTGAAAACATGATAACAAGGACTTACTTATTTCTTCAATTCATTACGTTTTAATTCATTCTTTTTTCATTTAAATACTCGTTTACTTCGCCATATACACTTTTGTATTCATTAAAATATTCACTAAACATGTGTTTTTCTCTAATTCAATAAGAAATTACATTTTTTTTTCAAAATGAAAAAGAAACAAGTAAACTATTCCTCAGTGAACCACCAGGGTCTGTGTTTGAATACACCAGTAGTAAATCCCTCAGACAGACCACCTTGTTTGTATAGAGATGCCAGGAAGGTGCCAATTATACGACGTGATTTATCAGTACTCGTAGACAAACGAAAACACTGGTCCATCTCACCATTACCCTCAACTGACCACAGTATCAAATGATTGACCACATCACACAGATCACTGACCGGCTGCCATGTCCAGTACTCACACCAGCTGTCCGGTATCTGATCTATTGCAGTGTAAACAATCGTGGTGATAGCAACAACATTTGATTTAACTGAAATCTGCTTAGCCATGGAATCAACAAGTCCCTTACTGGATTCCTTCATATGACCAATCCTAATATTTCCTACATGCGTGCAACCTTTACATGTAGATCATATGGACGTTGGAACCCTTTGTAACAATAGAATCAACAAACAATACTGAACAATATCAGTTGTGTCCAATTCTACTACACAATACACATACTGGAATGGTAAGGAATATACAATAAAAGTGATTTGGCGATTTGGCGTTAGATTATCAAAAGATTATTAGTAAATAGCCGTTTAGAATAAGATTTTCAGTATATGATTTTACGGAAAATAAATTTTGACGACTAAGAAGTCTACCAGTACCTTTAGAGGAGAATGCAGACCATCATATTTTTTTCAATGTGTTATAAGCAGCTTGATATCAATACATACGGTCGGTATTTTGTTAAAATACATTTCCCGATCATGTGATTAAAAATCAAACTGTATTCTCCGATCAATTTCAGCCAATGAGGATTGTTGGCCCAGAACCTTGTCCTATCCAATACTTGCGGCGGTGTATCCTAGCCCTCAGTCGTGGGGATGATGATAATTTATTATTATGATGTTATGTTAATATGTTACGCGGTGCAGCAATGGCATTTCCCAGTATGATGTAAAAACACATGTCCGTGGTTACATAAATAACTGTGTACAAATATTTATTGCTGACACCTGTTGTTGTCATCGCTTACCGTCCTACACGTACCCTACTGAGGTCGTGCAATACACGCGCATCATTGTACTGTAGCAGTATTGTGCATTTACTGGTATATGAACGTACTCTCTGTGTGGACGTAATTTTGTTATTTCCTTCATCTTTGTTGATAATACGTTTGAGATACGGCAATTTTTGGAGATATGAAAGATGTTTTGACATGTAAAAACCTAATTACACACATACCAGATGAATCGTTTGAAATCGACAAATATACTCCATTACAACCCGGTTGCTTTTCGTTATAGCGCTTTTTTGTTACTGCTTAATAATAAATCTACTCTAGTTAATTTTCGCATGACATTAGAAAGCACTTGTCAATCAATGTTATATAATATATATAAATTGGCATTAGACATTTCACTGAATTTTTATCCAAAGTAAATCACAAAACTCTATTTGTCTAAGTTTTAAGTGTTCCAATAAAATCCCAGGGTAGCACATACCTTACTGGACATGGCACTAATACAAGTAATGTCAGGGAGAGGGTTTCATATAATTTGGGGAAAAAATTGAAGTTTGACCAAGTCTATTGTACATAAAGGTTACAATGAGATATGTTTAAATAAGTTGATACTAACGCGATTACGTAAGTTGTTTGGCGGAACATTAATGTGAGCTTAAAGGTGAGTTCTCTATAGAGTATCTATTTATTCCATTCCTTGCCAAATTCTGCAATGCCTCATCAGATCTAAAGAATTTTTCTTGTTACTAATTTTGATTCTCGTGTGTGTACATAATACGCTTTGAATGACGTCACCAACCACTTTAGTAGTTTAATGCCTTGTTAAGTTTAATCGAATCCAACCTCTGCGTACTCCGAATAAATCTGATTTCAAACACCCATGTGGTATACAGAACAAACTGGAGAAGATCAAACAGAAAGTTACTACAGAGCTGTCGTTATAAAATATTACACGGTCTTTCACTCTCGTCTAGACACATGCCATAAAGTAATCACGTGACTGGAAGTTATAAATAAATGACGCGAATTTTACACAGGCTCTGCACATTTTTATTTTTCACAAGAGCTCCTTTAAACAATGTAAACATTGTTGGCTACTTTGAGGTATATCCGCCACCTACTTCTAAACATAAGTAAGTGGTATCATGCTACACCCATACACTCACAATATGTCCACCGGGAAAGAGGCTTTTTATATATTAATAACTTATGAATTGACTAAGGTAATATTTTATAGTTGCAAATGTTTGAAATGACTTGCTTTATGTACTCAATTGAATGAATTCAAGTGTGTATCCAATAGGTATATTGCAGCATCTAGACATTTGATAGGAAGTAAGTACTGAAATAAAGGCACTATAAATATTACTATGTTAATAGTGCTATGCTTATTGGAGATTTTTGTTTAAATATGGAGCCGAATCACAGTAACAAAAATATTTACGCTGTTGATTCCATATTGAATATATATCAATTGGGTGGTGAATATTCAGACCAATTGGCATTTTCTCTATACAACTCGGAAAACTTACTAAGCCGACGTTCGAAATAAAATTATCAAAACAGAAAGCTCAAAGAAAAGATAGATACCGTATTTAAGATAGTTACATTTGTATATTCATCCATATGGATATCAGAAGGTTTTTTTATAGATATAACAAAAAAACACATACACACCAAGATATGGCAGACGTAAAACCTGATACAACAGGAATCCGCTATCACTTCTAGCCACACTATAGCCATAGGTTCATAAAGCTCACATGTCATTGTGTGTAGAGCGCGTGTTGTGTGAGATTTCCGTATACCGAGTTTCTTTAGTAAGCAGCATTGCTTCAACTTCGATGCTCCAATGTTCGGTTTGCTTCAGTTGCTAAATTGGCTTTTCTTTATTTCGTTGCCAAAAATATATTACTTTTACCTATATCTCTGGAAAAAGGAGATTCAAGTTAAAATGCATGTCAAAGAAAAGAACTCAACCTTAAATGACTAAAATACCGAAGCAGCATGAACATCATAGGAAGATACTGATGATGAATGATTTCAGGTGAAAGTGTAAACAGTAGATTGCATATAGGGGGTATATATCGCGGTAGGCCTTATTGTAGGCAAACATAAATGATTATACGGGTCGCGTTAGGGCGGGCTAATGGCACGCCAATAAAGCTAGTTACTATGTTATCTTTAGGGAAACAATTAGTAGATTTTATGACATACGCATAGTCGCATGAGGTAAAGACGTCACAGCATTCTCCAAGAGAAGTCTAGTATCTTAGTTTGTGATGATTTCGGATTGGCTATCCAGAGTGGTCAATAACGTTTGACTACGTGATATGACCGACAGGTCCAAAGAGATGTAAGTGTTGTTTGTGTTCATGTGCACCACAAACACATTTTCCAATTAAGAATTATTATTTATTGACAAATGTCCTTAGCTTAACCAGGATCCAAATGTCAACACTCTTCGATCATGAACTTTACCCAACGTAAACAAACAAAACAGACATCGCTCAGCTGACCTACCGACACTACAGAATGTGATATTCAAAAGGGACAGCATCGTGTAGAAAATCATGTCGAATCCACTTCTCGATCCACTTCTCGATGCTTTAATTAAAAGATACGATAATTTTTAAATGTAAAATATAAAAAACTATCATACAATTTTAGATAATTGTGAATAAATGATCACGTCCAAACAGACGTTTATATCTTACCAAATGCTCAGCGGGTACTAGACGTACTTTAACGAGCAGTTACTATTAGCAATTTGTCTATATATATTTAATAAAGAAATACGATTTACTTGTACAATGCATTTCATTTTATTTACAAATATTGGAAAATATACAATATTATACAATACATAATTTATAATATGATACACGACGACATTGGACATCAAATATATTGCAAGTAAGTTTCAGTTTTATAGCAATCTACTGAAATGTTATCTGCATTTTAGCAGCATGTTAGCTTCGTAACACTATACTCTTTTCTTTTTCCTTCCTAATACTTCTCAGAGTTATGATTGCATAATGATTTTTTCTTTCGTGTGTAAATGAATTCAGGATAATTAAACCCATCTTTATGATGTATGAATAACATTGTTTCCTCCGCGTCAGCCTTTCGGTGAACTATACGTTCTTAAGAACTTTAATCACTGCCAGACCTGCGAAGATTTTACTCCCGTGTGATTTGAGGAGTGCGGTTCCTCAGCGAATAGTAATGAAAAAGAAACAAGGATAACGACTCGACTCGAGAGATAACACGGAGATAGCCCCGCTGAATTCTACATAAAAACATGTCAGTTTCTTGTTTATTGCTTCTTAGATTTCATCTACAAAAACATCGGTGACGTCAGACAGCTGTAATCGACAGCATCGGACGATGTAGATGTGTATTTCAATGTTCAGGTTTTAGTTTTACATGTTTGTAGATAAGATCTGGTTTGGGATTGAAGAACCTCCAGCTTAATATCAAGTTCGTTTAAAACGGAAAAAGATGTTTTGAGATGCTTTTTCCTGTTCATTTAGTTTTTAAGTGTTTAAGTAAGCTATATTTAAACAGCTTGAATAACAAAGTGGAGCATAAATGTCATCATGAAAAGTTTTCATGTACTTTATTTATTAACGAAAACAATTAAAGGTATCAGTTGCAGGTTTGACGTAAAAAAAATATTTTGAAGAGTTTTTATTTGTTTTCATGTTGCCTGTGGGCGAGAAGAACTCTTTAATTATCTATTATTTAAATAATGTCCCCTTTATACAATTACCGTTAATCTACACTGCCCTCCAAAAGTTATGTTACATATGTTAAAATTTGCTGGTAATTTATCTATAAGAAAACTCTCGAAAAAACTATTAATGGGTCAGAGAAGATAAATAGGTTGATAAATATATACTGCTGCCTGTATTAAAAAGTTTTACATGTTTCTGTAATTCATGTATACTTGTAAAACTGACGCGTACCAGAACTTTTGGAGGGCAGTGTACATGTAAGGTGAACGTTAATAACCAAGTGAAATATTAAATAGTCTCTTTGCAAAGAGAAATATTGAATTAAACGAAATTGAATTGCATAATTTTGGCAAGCGCATATGATCGGCAAGAAAACGCATATAAATCGAATAGAATGCAGTTCCTTAATAATGATAATGATATGGATTTTCGTCTGATCAACTATAACCTGGAATGAAATCAGGAAGACCGTCAATACCAGTAACCAATCTCTACTGCACCAATGGAACTAGACTGGCCACCAGACCCTAAGTTGCTGATAAGACTTTCTCAGCAGAGTTCTTTATCAGATAATCTCCCTCTAGTTTAAGAATCGGTCATGTTGTGGAGACAAAAATAATCAAGCCAAATTTTAGTGATTTGTTTAATATTCTAGAGACTGGTGGCCAGTCTACAATGGAACAGACGGGGTCTAAACCTCACACTAAATACCCACATACACTCAGAACCAGGCAAACATGTTTTTGCAATTAGTTGCCTGGTATCAAGTCTGCGTGAGTATAAATAAGCCGCAACGATTTGAATTGAATTAAATCATGAACATCAGATATGTTCTTAAAGCCACCACGCCCGGAAACATCACTAGGGAGTGGAGGAGGTGTCGGGTCTATAAATAGTTCTTAAATAAACGGATGGTTCTTGTCGAGCCAACGTTATATACCGACTACTGATAGGTCTGTGATACACGAGTCTAAAAATAACACTTTCTTTTTTTCTTTATGCGCTATATCATACGGTTTCGACTTAAGGGACTACATGATATCATTATGTACTTTTAAAACCCAAATTCTAACTAGATGGCTTCCTTTTTCCTTAAATTTCTTTTTTTTTCTCACATGAAACCTTGGTGTAGTGGCTGGTTTTGTCATTATGATACTGTAGTTTGGAATTATGTGTTGTGTTTGGCAACATATCAGCTGCTCCCCTCCCCCATACCGAATCAAACCACCCTCCACATAAAACACAGTACACTCGAGGGAAAATTTGTTCTCTGCATCCTCACTCTGTATATTGTGTGGATCTCATATTGTTTGCATCCCAAACCTACAGAAAGCATTTTTATCTTGCTTCTATAACAAACGAGTGATACACATATAGAATAATAACGTTTCTGCATGAAATGCTTTTGACAGAAGAATCAGTTGTTTTGTTTTTTTGGTGTTTTGTGATGCAACCTCCCATCGACTCTTGCCAGGAACAATTTTGACAGGATATTACCCAAGAATTCTGCAACTTTTATTTACGATTTTTCAAAAATACCACATAACTGGTACGAATAATAGGAATTACAACTGAGCATTTCGTATTCCATTTCCTTAGAATCAGGATTCAGTTACCTTGTCAGCCAATATGATTACATCTTTGATCTCTAAAACATCTATTTCAAATATCAGATATTATTAGGATATTTTCTTTCCGCAAAAATAAGAATAAACTAAACAATGGATTTTAGAAATAAATTATAATGAAATAGACTCCATCTACTATAAGGGGGTCACAATAGTTATCGTATTAGATGTAAAAATAGATCTTAGCATTCTACATGATGATACATCTTGGACCTGTAGCAGCTTTTGCTACCCTACCAGTAAATTTTCGGATAACTGCCATGTTTTCACTGTGTCAAATGGATGCATTTCGGTCTGCCTGGAATTATTTTTGTTTCGTTTACATGTGTTATGTTAAATATAGCCCTGCATGCACTGACGTTTACCAGCGATGTACGAGATAATATGGCATACGTCCTTAGCCTCGCGCTCTTTTACACATTTTTCAACAAGGAGAAATGCCAGGGGTGGCTTAGCAGCATAATGTTCTGAAAGGTAGGGATCATTACTATCGGAAATGATCTCTTCAGCTGGTGGAAAATTTTGGAGGATTAAACTTTATTTTCCCGGTTTTTCGATTTTTGTCGCTTATCATATACAGTAAGCATTTTTATAGAAAATATAATAAAAGTACAAGGTAATTGGTTTTAGGACTCATGATGATGATACTGTAAACCAATGCCATTTTCATGGCGATTTTATTTCACAATTTTCAGGTAAAAGTCTCCGTTATAGTTTTAGTTGAGTCTTTACGCGACGATTTATTTCCGCGATTTCTTATCGTCAAAACCGACGTACTACGTCACAATACAATGACGTAAGTCGAAAAAAGCGTCATCAATTCGCCCTCTTCCTCACCCATCTTCAATGTGTATCTATACATTTACACTGTTTGCGTGTAAAGATAAAAGCATTAGATTGTTGGCCTTTAGCTCCAGAACCAGATGTATATACGTGAATAGTTTGGCACCACGATCAACATACTGTTTCTATACTGATATCGCAATACAGGTAATTCGTCTTAATGGCCACAAACGCGGGCTATGACGTCAGCAGTGCTACATCTATGGTTCAAAGCAGCTTTCTGCATTTTTGCAGAATGTGCACATGATATTTTATTTCGAAGAGGTTGAAATTGTCTTATTTTTTGAAGATATACCTCTTTTTGCTATTTCAAATGTTACATAATTTCGCATTACCAGTGTCATAATAATAGTATAACTTACCTATGTGAAAACATTAATAATTCATGAAAGGTTGATTGAAGAAGGATGAAATCTTTTTAAAGAGCGGCCATCCCATTATGATTGAAATTGAAATTAAATCGCTCACTAATATTAGTAAATTAAAGCATATGCATGAGTTTCGTCCATCCTCCCCGCTATTAAACACAGATGTTCCCTATGAACTACATTTTGTATCGACTGACAACACCTTTAACCAAAACACTGGCGGATGCATAAACTAATGTTCAGCCTCAAGTGGCCGACCGTCTCACCACCCTCCAATTAATTCGCAGTAAACAGACCCTTCACTAAGTCGTTCCTGGGCACTTAAAGAAGGAGTCTCCGCTAGAGTATCAAGACCCCCTACTATGATATCAATGGTAAATATCCAACGTGTTAGAACATAGATTTAAATATGACTAAAACAATATTTCAATATATCATTAATAGACTAGAGATAACATACATGAAGATGAATATTTTTAAATTAATAAACCAGAAATGGAATTAACTCCACAAACACCTGCAACAGTCCAATATTTTGTGTGACCAAAATACGCCATATATTGTTTTCGAAAAGATTTCGTCTCAAAGGGTCTTTAAAACAAATTATTGTATATAAAATATATAAATGAAAGTCATCCCTACCTTAGGTGGCATGATGGCGGTGTTGTTCTGTAACCTTAAGTCTGTCCTTACAACTATCGTCAGATGCAATAAGAAAGATAGTTATTGCCTACGGGAGGTACCGAACTAATGTTACTGGCTCTCGCGCAGACTGTTCCATTCATTGGTAGGGGGGGGAGGTACATACATTATCTGCAAATAATTTCGCACCGATAAGCCAATGTACCATTAATAATTAAAGATATAGATACACAAGAAATGTTAATTAAATCGGGTTAATTTGGTAAATTTATTTGGTACACAATATCATCATTACAGTCTTTATCTTTTTCTTCCCTGCTAATTTGAAGAGTTCCAATGCAGTCTACAGATAGTGGGAGTTTATTCCTGAAACGGATAGAAAGAGCGTGAAAACGGCAAACATTACGCACGTGTTCAGCACGTACAACTACTCTATCTCCTGTGGAGGGAGGATAGGAGGTCACGTGAACTCAAAAATGTTTAACGCTCGTGTCGAGTGAAGATAAAAGTTCCCAAATACATACACGCCAAATGTACGTACAGTGTATGTGTGGGGAAGAGATTAAGATGGTTCAGACCTGTTTTCCTAATAGCCATTGGCGTACTGATACCTAAATGTCTATCGCAAAACCTATATAATGTCACTCAACATTACAAAAGATATCGTTATCTAACAAGAGTCTTATAGAAAATTGTTTTCTGTGGTAGGCATTTTTGGTTATCAACATTTCGATTAATTTCAAACACTAGATTTACTACACATTCATAAACTCATACAAAGCCTTGGGTTCCAATTCAAGAACTCAAGACCTGACCCCAGTTTCATTTGCGATTCACAACTTCATTAATGAAATGCATTCACTTACAAACATTACAAAAGTTAAATAACACCTCCTAAGTTGATACAGCTTGGTACACGGAATGGTTTGGTATATAAGGCTTGATAAATGCGTCATTAGATAAAATTTAGAATGGAGAAAGTACGTGTTTCATAGCGATTACGATATTAGAGATAATGCGTCTTTTCTTTAGAACACACCTGAAGCCCTAAGAGATTGACCCCGATTCGGGACCCCTTACCTGTGACGTCACGAGGACAACGGGATCGACTCATAAGTTAGAGTGGCGATTTTCGGAGTCTGCAATCTAAAACAAACTATCTGTTTGAAAATATCGATTTTGAAGACACAAATACCTGTTTACATGTCCGATACATATTTAATATTATCATCGATCACAGATATGAGTTTGAAATATGCTTGAAAATAGGGATTTATACCATGCATATATGATGTATCTGTCGTATAGATAAATGAACATCTCCGTGCGATTACTGCATAATTACACACAATAAAATATACCTAACTATACACTTACGTTGTGTACATGAATATTATATCAAGGACGTATATGTTCTTGATTATGTTATCCAAAATTGCGTTGTCTGAAATCGATCAGGTGACTTAATTAATACACATTTAATACTTAATCATCAGGATATAAGTACATAATTGTTTGTCATTTAATTCTACTGTGGTTTGGCGGATTTAATTCTATCAGAAACATATATTTCTGATTCTATATACCAAGTTTTGAGAACCGTAATATTACAAATATTTATAATTTAGCTGGAGTGATATTTTTGATCCTGTTATTTTTTGACGAAATACATTCAGCTTTCAAATAATACAGTACATCCGAAGACTTGTTAATATTTCGCTCAAGTTCATTCATTGGTGTCTTTAATTGAAAAATAAATCATGCACGGGTCAAACGGGAAAAAATGAGACTGAAGATGTCTATTTCTAATCCAAACAGCAGATATGAGGTATCAAAATTAGAATACTACCGAATAGCCAATGTCGTGCTGCGTTACCTGTATACTGCAGTAACTAAAACGCGTGGTCAACCGAGACTAATGAGCTGTGGGCTGACCAGATAACGTAATAAAGGTGTTTAGTGACCTGTCACGCTTTGTTGATTAGCTCACATCAGGTGTCAAAATATCAGTTGATAGGTAAGTTAGCGATGGACCATCATCATCAAGCTTTATTTCCCCCGTTAGAGGATATTGAATACAATCAAATCCACAAAAATATAAAGAAAAGAATAATGAAAATAAAAGTTAAATAGGTCGGAGCTCGCTGCTGGAATATACAACTTATGAATAAGTTATATAGCCGCGCAGTTCAGTAACGTTGGTTAACCCAAGGATTTATAAGTGAAAAGGATTCGTGACTGTCTCTTTACACTACCAAACACCACACGAGACGCCTATGAACCGGGAATAAAAACCGTTTTTCTCAACAAATACTTGTCTTATCAAGTCAAACGAAACACCAATGTAAAGTTTATAAAATTTTACAACGTTTATTACTTGCATTAAGGACGGAAGATTTAGAACATATGTCTTAAATTTTCGTTAAAAAGTACGACAGCTCATGAAACGACGGCCCCGCGGCAGAAAGTAAGACGGTAACCCTCGCACGCGCAAGCTAACATCAAAGGCTGCGCCGGCAGATATCAAAGGAAAACGGTCGTCGCCCAACGTCACGGTCAGTGCACAAACACAAAAGCTCCTACGTTGTACTCCCCCAAAACCCAGTGTGTCTTATCCTTCTCATATACGTCCTTGGTTAACCTCAATGGTTCACAAAAGGCATCGCGTAACGCGTACAACATATTGAATTGACTTTATAAAGAATTGTCTTTGGTCTGCAACACTGGTGAAGGGGATTCCTGTACTGGCTCCTA
The DNA here is from genome assembly GCF_041381155.1 of Argopecten irradians. NCBI lineage: Eukaryota > Metazoa > Mollusca > Bivalvia > Pectinida > Pectinidae > Argopecten > Argopecten irradians. The sequence goes on from NC_091134.1 coordinate 56,742,709, forward strand.
AAAGACTACGGGTGAAGGAGGAATGATCCATATCGATCGATATGTAATACCAATAATGATATTCTATATGACCAATAAATGTACTGTTGATGATTGTTTAAGAACACATGTCGACATACATGTACATGTAGCATTAAAAGGAAGAGAGACTCATTACAGCTATAAATGAATTATATACCATGAAATCAAACTCTCAAGTTTTTATTTTTTAATCCCCTTTCCCAATTTATGTCTATGATATCTACGTGCATTGAGCTATAAAATATATTTTCGTTATGCTGGTTCTTGAAATCCATAGGGCTAGTGAATTTTTATTAACACAGAAACATTTTCAAATTGATAATTACATGACCATCATTTTCCGATTTCGTTCCTTTAGATCACATAATGAAAATTGAATATTCCCGAGGTTTTATTATTTAGTAAGCTGTTAAAACAAAGATAAGGTCGCTGGTTAAAAGTTTTACACAAGGTACACAAGGTGATGCCTACCAGAAACATATATATCTAATAGATGTTTCTGCTAATGCACATGTATTTAGCCTGATTTTAGATACAATATTTCCTAATACTGTATATAATTAAATCGTCATCATAACTGTATACTGTATATATATTTGTAAAATTCTCGTAACCCCATTTCAGAAATACATATATGTATGTCCACCTTTGTGCTATAACCCCACTACAAAACACCACACTGCCGTTGTCCTCGTGACGTCACATCCGGTTATTCTCCAAATCAGCAGTCAATATACAGGTAAAAATCGAGTACTTTGGAGAGCGGTATCTCGGTACTGAAGCGGCCGATTTTGATGCGGTTTTCAACATTCTTGTCAGGAGATCAAATAGAATAACATATCAAAATATAATTTTCCGTTCAGTGTACACTTTAACCTCTGTAATATATTTCAATGGAGAATGTATAGATATTATAAGAAATTCCCTAATGTTAAGACAGATTGATAAACTGGTTCTGGACCATCTGAATATGAAAATGTGGGGGATATCAATAATCGTGTCGATCTATCCATGTATTACATTTACGAACCTTAGGATTAAGATTCCAAAACCAACTCCCTGAACCAGTCATAATGAAATTCTGTGTATGAAGTATTGAGAATGAGAACTCACTCTCGGACAGGGATTCCATTGCACTATCTGCCTGCATTACGTACATTGGCCTTGGATGAAGAGACAACCTGGTTTGATGTTGAGCTATAATGATAACGATACAGTTACATACAGCTGCCGAACATGTAGGAACAATTCATATGATGGGAAACTACACAACGAATATAGTTTCACTTTAATTTGCATTTAACACAAGATTCTGAAGTTCCAACAATAGACTGGCTTCCAGTATCTAGAATATTATTGAAAAATAAAATCAGTAAAAATTGACATGATTATTTTTGACTTCATGTCTGATTCTAAGTTTCAGAACTCTGCTGAGAAAGTCTTATCAACAACTGGTGGCCAGTCTACTCTGACAACATCTTGATGAATTTCGTTGATGCTTTGAGTCAGTTGTTTTGCTTTTGCAATTTTGACCTTGATGAGATAACGAAGCCCACTGAGAAGACAGTTCATGTATACTAATGAGTGAAGTTATGGTTATCTGTGCTAGCTTTGACTCGCCGGTGGTCATCGTTTGCGGCCTGCTATCTGGATATGTATCACCTGAACTCAACATGAGAGATTTACAATTGTATGTATGGATTAAATTACCAGGGTATAACATACAGAACATGTCCAAGTATTCAAAACTGAAATAAAACCCTAAATAAATATTTAAGACAACCTTTAATTTGAAATTCAACCTGATGATCAGATGTCGTTTTGCCATTTCGGTGAACACGTTAGTGTGCGTAGAAATGTGATAGATACATCTAATTCGTAAGCATAGTCTAATACTACAGTGTGGTTGTTGTAACAGTAGTAGAAAATAATACATATAGTAATGATGGTAGTGTGTTAGTTTAGTATAAAGAAAGCTCACAGTGCTTTGAATTATGTGCCCGTTGTCTAATACCCATACGATAACGAATACATTTTAATATCTTGATATCAACTTCATCGTCTTGAACTCATTAGTGTTTGCTTTGATACGCGGTGTATGCGATAAATATTTGTTGAGAGCTTGTCTTCCAAAGATTCCATCTGTGTTTAAAAAAGATGAACTTTGATCTAGGCGGTGTTGATTGTTGTTGTGGATGATGTTTATACACCTTCAAATTTATTGGATAAAATACACATTCTTCGTGCTTGTACATCTTAGCTCCTCTCTCGAAGGTTCTCGATCTGCCCGAAATCTCTTTTATCGTTTTCTTTGTTAAAAGATAGTTTGTTTCAAGGCACCATTTACGGAAGACAATGTAACTGTAATTCGAGTAAGTAATTCTGTTTCTAACAAAGACTTAAATATATCAAAATATCAATATCGAGTGTGGTTATCTATAGGACAAATATTCATTGTCACGTTTAAGGGCCAGAGTATCTTTTGTTGTTGATACCTGTGACAAAAACTAAAGGAAAGATTAAATATTAATCGTGCAGTAGACTTGCCCGCATGACTAGGAAAGCTAAAGTATGCTGGTCTTGACGCTAAATCAGACCAAGAGGGAATATGATGGCGACTTCATGTTTCCCCTTTACTCTAGCATTCTGTCAGGAGTTTCCAGCAGTGCAACTCGCCTGGCAACTTTCATTGCGCATCTTTTGAAAAATGGTCACCATCGTGGAATAGCATCAGGATTCTCCTATTTTGTTCGCGTTTACAAAATTATCTGCCAAAATAACAGTCTTTGAATTCGAAACTGGCAGGCGTTATATGAAAACCCCAGATTCAAGTGTGTAGATGAAAAGTTTTTAATGTTTTTTTCCAAATTAATTTTATCAAATTGTTTTGAGAATAATTACGTATCTGCTGTTTAGTAGTCGTAAGTCACTTGTATTTCTGAAGCCCGAGATTTCTCTAGCCTCAGCAGACTTGTAAACCTAACTGTTAACAGCACCATTGGAAACAATTATAATTCGCCTTGAATTGACGAATTTTTTTTCGATTTTTTTCTTCCATTAATCAGAGTTGTGGTTTCTTTCCATACTTCTCATTCTAAACTCATTGAACTTCTTCAGTCTACATCGGAGCCATGATTTCTCTGGGAAATCTCTACTTTTGTTCTCTTCGTTTATCTGACATATCTGCCACCCCTTCTCACCCATTCGGCCAACAACTCGTTACACTTGTTTCTATTCAATTCGTTGGTGTGTCACATTTGTGGCATCTCCTCTTCCATGGCACACGCAGTTTTGAAGACCTCTTCTTGGACCAAAGAACCACACGAGGTCAGATAATCGGCTGGACTTTGTACAAGAAGACGGTGTACTGCTGGATCCATTTCAATGGTTTAGGCTTCTCTAATAATATGTCTATTTTCGTCTTCGTGGCCTAGCTCCCTGTATTCTAAATTTGTAACCGTATCTGTTCTATTTTCATTCCTCGTCATCGTCCATTTTTATTTCTTCTTTATGATTCCCAGGTGGTGTTTTTTATAATTTATTTTTATTAATTTAACGAAACTATCCCATGAGTTCATTTGTGAAGCTTCTTATTTTCGTATGAATTCTGACATTATATGTATGGGTACATGAATCTTAAAACCGTCAGTATATGTTTCAAATACTAAACACAATTGCCACACATTTACGTATACATAGCAACTTGCTGGAGTGAAAATGAATGTGAGAACACCAGTTTATGACATTCTCTGTGGTCTCTATGCCATAATTACCAGAGTCAGGAGCGCGTGAATGGATGGTGATCAAGTATTTACTGACACGTATGAATGAGCTGTCAAACGTCCCAACAACAGGTACCCGGTATCTACAATATCAATATGGCTAACCTGCGCGCTCCCAAGTCTGGGCTAGCCAGGGATGAGGAAGTGAAGGTAGGACAGTATTTATCATATTTCTCCATAAACCCTTCTTATTCAAGGAAGGAAATGTTTAGTTAGTTTCTGTGTTGTTTAAATGTTAGAAATGGTACTGAATGGACGATATAAACATTCCTTAATCCCATAGGCTGCTAGCTACAATGCAGTAGCCCAGTCAATCTAGTGAAATATAGGATATCTTCCCGGAAGTGTCATGGGACACTGCATTATGACATCTTTCTGTGTCCAAGTTATGTAAAAGATTTGATTAATTTGATATCAAAATATTTCATCTCCTTTGATAGCAAGGTACGGTTAAGATCAGTTCATTTATTTATTACTATATAAACGCTAACAATAATGCAAAATGACATTAAATCAGATTTTGCACAATCCATGATCTCATACACATTAAAATGGTTCACTTGTAACACGACGGGAATATGAGATTTGTTGAATCAGTGCCTGGGCATCTCAACGAACAGAGTAATAAACTACAGTCAGTGTGTATTCGCTCAGATGCGGTAGATTTCTAAATGTGTGAAATTTGATTCGACATCACAGAGACGTTTTAATGTAATTGAAGCTGATCGTAAACCTGTTAAACACACCAACTGTATAGCTGTGAGAACAGCATATGTGGTGAGCATCGCCGAGTTCAATCAGGTTCAACGTCGGGTCAGAAACCTTGAAACCGTGGCTTACCTGATTTATAATACAGGTGTGTATTCGTATTTTAGTTTTATGACGAATTTAATGACGTGTTTAATTCATTTGACTAAGTTATGAGTGTGTTATCGGTTTAGAAAGAGAAATGTAACAAAAGTGTGTACATGTGTGTGTAGTTGCATACTTAATTATCAACAGCCACATGCCCACTATTTACCTTCAGAACTTTATCGGTAGTTTAACCGGGTTATTAGCCGAGAACACATACGTATACTCTTTACGAATAATGCTAAAGAGAAACTATTCAAGGGAAGTAACTCCTATATCACTATGTGAATATGCTTTTTAGGTCATTTGACCGAAGGTCAGGATGACCTATTGTCATCGTGTTTCGTCCGTCGTCGTGCGCCGTCCGCCGTGCGCCGTGCGCCGTGCGCCGTCCGCCGTCCGCCGTGCGTCGTGCGTAAGACTATTTATACAAAAGCCTACTCCTCCTTCATCCTTGGATGGATTTCATCCATATTTGGTTTGAAACATCATTGGGGAAGGACAATCATATTTTATATAAATGAGCCTGGTCCGACCCCTAGGGGCTGAGGGGTGGGGCCCCAAAAGGGCAAATTTTCTTAATTTAAGCTTTAAAATCCTACTCCTCCTTCATCCTTGGGTTGATTTCATCCATTTTTGGTGTGAAGCTTCATTAGGGAAGGACAATTATATTTTATATAAATGAGCTTGGTCCGACCCCTAGGGTCAGAGGGGTAGGGCCCCAAAAAGGCAAATTTTCTTAATTTTAGCTTTAAAATCCTACTCCTTCTTCATCCTTGGATGGATTTCATCTATATTTAGTGTGAAACATTATTTGGGAAGGGCAATCATATTTTATAAAAATGAGCCTGGTCCGACCCCTAGGGGCTGAGGGGTGGGGCCCAGAAATGGGCAAATTTTCTTAATTTTAGCTTTAAAATCCTACTCCTCCTTCATCCTTGGATGGATTTCATCCATATTTGGTTTGAAACATCATTTGGGAAGGACAATCATATTTTATATAAATGAGCCTGGTCCGACCCCTAGGGGCTGAGAGGTGGGGCCCCAAAAGGCAAATTTTCTTAATTTAAGCTTAAAAATCCTACTTCTCCTTCATCCTTGAGTTGATTTCATCCATATTTGGTGTGAAGCTTCATTAGGGAAGGACAATTATATTTTATATAAATGAGCTTGGTCCGATCCCTAGGGTCAGAGGGGCGGGGCCCCAAAAGGGCAAATTTTCTTAATTTTAGCTCTAAAATCCTACTCCTTCTTCATCTTTGGATGGATTTCATCTATATTTAGTGTGAAACATTATTTGGGAAGGGTTATCATATTTTATATAAATGAGCCTGGTCCGACCCTTAGGGGCTGAGGGGCGGGGCCCCAAAAGGGCAAATTTTCTTAATTTTAGCTTTAAAATCCTACTCCTTCATCATCCTTGGATGGATTTCATCTATATTTAGTGTGAAACATTATTTGGGAAGGGTAATCATATTTTATATAAATGAGCCTGGTCCGACACCTAGGGGCTGAGGGGTGGGGCCCCAAAAAGGCAAATTTTCTGAATTTTAGCTTTGAAATCCTACTCCTCCTTCATGCTTGGATTGATTTCATCCATATTGGTGTGAAACATCATTGGGGACGGACAATCATATTTTATATAAATGAGCATGGTCCAACCCCTAGGGGCTGAGAGGTGGGGCCCCCCAAAGGGCATATTTTCTTAAGTTAGCTTTAAAATCCTACTCCTCCTTCATCCTTGGATGGATTTCATCTATATTTAGTGTAAAACATTATTGCGGAAGGATAATCATATTTGATGTAAATGAGCATGGTCCAACCCCTAGGGGCTGAGGGGTGGGGCCCCAAATGGGCAAATTTTCTTAATTTTAGCTTTAAAATCCTACTCCTCCTCCATCCTTTGAAGAATTTTATCCATATTTGGTGTGAAACATCATTGGGGAAACACAATTATTTTTATATAAATGAGTCTGGTCTGAACCCTGGGAACTGAGGGGTGGGGCCCCAAAAGGGCAAATTTTCTTAATTTTAGCTGGCCCACTTCCTGTTTTAAGGTTTCAGTCTCCGATCTCAATGAAAATTGGTCTATAGGGGTTTTAATTGATGCCGAACAACATGCAAACATTTTCGTAAAGATTTTGGTATTCCAAGATGGCCGCTGGCCCACTTCCTGTTTTAAGGTTTCAGTCTCCGAACTCAATGAAAATTGGTCTATAGGGGTTTTAATTGATGCTGAACAACATGCAAACATTTTCGTAAAGATTTTGATATTCCAAGATGGTCGCTGGCCCACTTCCTGTTTTAAGGTTTTAGTCTCCGATCTCAATGAAAATTGGTCTATAGGGGTTTTAATTGATGCCGAACAACATGCAAACATTTTCGTAAAGATTTTGGTATTCCAAGATGGCCACTGGCCCACTTCCTGTTTTAAGGTTTCAGTCTCTGATCTCAATGAAAATTGGTCTATAGGGGTTTTAATTGATGCCGAATACCATGCAAACATTTTCGTAAAGATTTTGGTATTCCAAGATGGCCACTGGCCCACTTCCTATTTTAAGGTTTCAGTCTCCGATCTCAATGAAAATTGGTCTATAGGGGTTTTAATTGATGCCCGAACAACATGCAAACATTTTCGTAAAGATTTTGTTATTCCAAGATGGCCGCTGGCCCACTTCCTGTTTTAAGGTTTCAGTCTCCGACCTCAATGAAAATTGGTCTATAGGGGTTTTAATTGATTCAGAAGGGGGAACTTTAGGTAAGGACAATCATATTTTATAAAGGACCAAGGTAAGACCCATGGGGATAGCATGGCCGAGGTCCAAAATGGGAGCTTTGCTGAAATTTGGCTTTTAAATCTGACTCCTCCTTATATTAATCCTTGAATGGGTTTCGACCATATTTGGATGAAGGGCTACCAAGTTTGTTCAACAAATGACATTTACCTTTTTCAGAAACTTACTTATTCAACTAAGGAGTTCCTTGTATTGTTTATATTAATCGTTAACCAATACTTTATACTGTGACTTTGTTGTTTTGTGCCATGAGTCAGATGACCGTTAAGGCCCATGGGCCTCTTGTTAATAAATATTTTCAGCATAGAATTAACGATTCAGATCATCATTTCCGCGTTTTGTTTTTCGGTTTAATTCAGAAATTCATTATGATGCATTTTGATAGCAAAAATAGAGGGAATGCAACGAAATTGTTAATCTTGTACAATTCAAACATATAAGTACGTCTCTTTAGAAAACGGGAACAGGGCAGAAATTAGATAATGAAAATAAACAAATTGCATGATAGAAAAATCAACAAAAATAGCTGCAACCGAATTAATTTTGTCTTTTAAAAATACTAAGAGGAGAACTTTATTTTTTATCATAATTATTTTTTTCATTGAATCAGATACATTGATAATTAATACTATTTAAATTTCCATTTTTTTTAACTTGTACCGTGGTTTGATCTCAACACGTTTCACTCGTCCCTTCGTTTGTCCTGTTTTGTACTTGTTGGTGTGGAAAGGAAGTACAATGTAGTTGAAGTAAAAGAAGTCATATATATTTCCTTACCACTTCCCTATGCATTACTTTGAGCAAGGACGTATACTTATAAATCCTTGCTCAGTGAGTCACACTGACCACGAGGCCTGGTGAGGGTGCAGACCCCGGACTCGGAAAATATGTCGTCTGGTTGGACAAATCCCTGTTGTGCCTCTGTGGACTAGCAGTGCTCTCTGTAATTGGTCTAAATGTTTTATTTCACCTAATGCGTGCCAGTGAAACATTAATTTGTCCTTTTCATTCCCGTATACATTACACAAACGCAGACCAGCACACACACACGTACACGGGTCCCGTATCAAATCCGTCACGTGATATGCAAAACAGCAGCCGAACGCGGTGTCAACATTTGTCCCATAGTTTGGCAAGAGAACAGCACTCGCCATGGCACAGTACCGTGCCCCCAAGTCTGGACTAGCCCGTGAGGCACAGGCTAAGGTAAGTCCGAGGGTCGGGTTCGCCCGGGGGAAGGGAAACAGTTTGTAACCGATTAGAGAAGTATCGGTGATCATATCGATTTTAGGACAAATCATCTCACCGAATTCACGTGCACGTATAGAGTGACCACTGTGCATACACATATAGTTTTACCTATATACATATTTATGTATAGGTGTACAAAACTGTATGTATTTACTACATATAACCTACGTCTGATGGGTTTTAGCCAAGATCGATACACCATTTAACTAGCTAGTATCACAGCAGAGGCTTACTATGTCAAGAACGTATAAACTGACCCGAGTTTCTTTTGACCCTGACGCCAGAATTGAACATTCTGACTTAGGCTACTCACACCTTTATTTACCTTTGGCAGTACCAGAAAAATAACCGAATAATTGTGTAAGATAGTCATGCATGTTATTGACAATGATCCATTTAGTGTTTTAGAATTTACCTTAACAACATGCATACCTACATATCACCACAAACAAAACAGAAATCAAGTGCTAGTAGAGAAATTCAATGACGCTATGAAATACAATAGGTTTAATTGTAGTCTGCTGTCCTTTAAAGCACACATGCTGCTAACTTTACTACTTTTTATTTATTTATTTTTTATTTTCCGGTTTTAAATCTTGCCTTGTATGATTCACTGAATGAGCTTCCAACTTGGTTGTCAAAATGTCATTTTAGCTTCGTACGATATACTCCGGTGGTAAAATACTCGTGTATTGTGTGCTTACTGGCACATTAGTTTCTCAAATTACACGCCATCTTAATGAAATGCTTACATAATTTTTGTTTACTGGTGCATTGTTAACTTCACAGAAATATCATCATGTTATTAACGTGTCCTAAAATAGATTTTTAAGAATGTAGATGAAAAGCTAATCTTAAAATATAGATCAGTCTAATGTAAAACTTAACACATCAAGTTGACTATGCATCCTCCCTATTTGATACCAGACTTACAATCATTAAACTGAACAATTCAATGGATGACTAAAAGTTAAAAGACGATCTTTTCAATATTTGCCGCAAAGTCATTTTGCTTACAGTGGTATTACGTTGAAGATTATTGTTTGATTAAATCTTATTCAGCTGTCATAAATAGCTTCTTTAGAAACCTACTGTGTACATTTTACTCCGTAAGTTGGTGTTTCATTAAAACACGTGTTTAACTTGAAAGAACTACGAATAATATGTTTACAGATTTGAACTCCGTCGGTCAAGAAGTTGATGTTAGATTATCTCCATTTTCGGTAAAGAATTGAGAGACCTTGGGGACCCAGTTATTCCAAAAGCTTTGTGTGCTTTCCAATGTGTTTTTATTTCATTGCGATTCTGTAATAATTACGTGACATATGCCAAAACTAATGATTCCTTTAATGTCGTGTTAGTAATAAGATACAAGTTCAATTGTCTTTTTCAATTAGAATGTGATTTCTCCAATAAGTCTGATCTTTTCAAAGTTTCAAAATTTCGCTGGAAAGAAATGCCAGCTAACAAAGCTTTAGATATATGCAGATACAGGTAAGACTATTTACAGAGGTAGGTATGTGACGGAACGTGATTCAGTAGCTAGGTAGACCAGGTAAGTCACAGGTGCAAATGTATCAATGTACCTGTATCTATTGACCAAGCCACGTAAGGTCACCTAGTGCATTGCTCTCCTGTACCACAGCTGTAGTACGTACCTGTAGGACATGGCCGACCTGTAGGACATTTGTGCTGTACTACAACATACACACAATACATTTACAATTGACTTACACATCCCTAAACTAGACAAGGCTTACATCGACGCAGTGAGACACACAACCGGCCTGGTTTCTCAATTCACACGGTGGCCAAATAGAGAACATATTTTAATAAGAAAAAATGCAAACTCGCCCCCGATTCGAGTTGCTTGGTTTATGTAAATAGATCGAATTATTTTGAAAAGGGAGATTGCTTGTAGTAGCTTGTGGCTAGTGCGTTAAACAATACACTTTATATGGGCCGTCACATGTTGAAACACGCACCATAAAATCATTGTATCGATATAGAACAGTGCAGTAGTTATTTTTGTAGACTTAACTTGTTTTAGTTGAACACGTGTAACTTCGAACTAAATATAGATATTTGAACGAACCGTAATGCAATAATGCTATCACCAAGCTATAGGCTCTGATGACGTTTTATGTGTGGAAACCATAAACACAGTTATAACGGGCACTTAAGTATTAGGTCTTGTGAGTTAACAGGAAGGATCTTCAACGATCCGAAACTACAATAGATAGTGTCAACATTGACGGACCCGTATGATGTAGGGAACGATTTCAACCATTCAAATAAAAAAAGTCGAAAAGGGTCAATAAATGACGGAATGACAGGTTATGTGTAGCACTTCGCATTGTTGTGCCACATAGCATTTCGCATTTGCTGTTGTGCATCCTTACTTTGACAGTAAGACACTACTTTGACATATGTCTTATATTGCATTTTATGGCTTTTGTCAGTTTTTGACTTAAGTTTGTTTCGAGAAATCGGGGCCAGGTTTGTTGGTTGGTTGGTTGGTCCTATTAACATCTAAGGTCATTTAAGGACCACCACCACCCTCTCTCTCTCTCTCTCTCTCTCTCTCTCTCCTCTCTCTCTCTCTCTCTCTCTCTCTCTCTCTCTCTCTCTCTCTCTCTCTCTCTCTCTCTCTCTCTCTCTCTCTCTCTCTATACAATGTATTGTGTGTGAATGTCTGTATATTTTGGGAGTGCTTTATGGCATATTCGTGTCGTGTCTTCCTATATAGCAGTGCTATTGTCCTTCTTATAGCACTATCTTACTGACACATGTGGCCAAAGACACAGAACAGTACACCCCGCCCAGTATGCATGAGGTACTACTGTAAATTTCAATCCCTGAAGAAATATGTTATTATGAAGTAGATACAATGTGGCCATGGCTGAAGGTACTATCCAACAATTACGGTCGTCACTATCTATCGCAGGACCTTAGGTTTGCAGTTTATATGTATAGGTCACGACTATGACGGAAGCCAATAAATTTGAGAAGCTGGAATGACAAAACGAATGATGAGCGGAGGGAATCTTAGACTAGGAATGACACCTCAGAGAGGGCCAACATCGCGTCTAGAAGACAACATCGACAAGGACATGAGGAATATTAGCTCTATCGAAATGCCATAGCGATAGATCAACTGGGTGAATGACGTGTACGTGATGTCACCAACAAGGTCTTCTTCACCTCAAATCCTCTAGCAACAAAGTATTTTCGCTTGTAACCTTTAAAAGGAGGGTCTCCTAGATGTAAAAGATCCCACCAATGATGTATGATATAAACTATACAGATGCTGTATATCATGGTACCAGCAGGTTATATTAGCATTCCTTTACCTCAAGTCTGTTGACCTTCGCCTTGTAAACTTTGAAAGCAGTGTCTCTTGGCAAATCACACTTAAACTATACTCATGCTGCATTGTAACATGATATCATGATACCAACAGATTCTAGTAGCATGTGAAAGATTTTCAACTACCAGCCAGGTACAATCATTTAGAGACACAATCATTCAGTCAGAGTACCAAGCCAGGTACAATCATTTAGAGACACAATCATTCAGTCAAAGTACCAAGCCAGGTACAATCAGTAGAGATGAGATGAGAAAGAAGAATGTAATTAGATAAGCGGACAGAAAGCAGTCAGAATACCAAGACTTGGTAGAACCTTGGAGATAAGAAAAGGGAGAGTTTGATGGAAGAGTTAGGATTGGAAAACTTATATGCATGTGAAAGACTGAAGTTTGTGCAAATCAGGAAAAAAACTTAGCAATACCTTTTACAGAGAAAGCAAAGTATCATGTCAAGATAGTGCCGACGAGATCAGACGGAACCAAATATGACCTATCAGATTACAACTGCTGATCAGCAAATCATGGGACGCAGGGGCACAGAAATGGCTGGACTTTATGTGGATTTGCTGTCGGATGAACCGTACATAAATCTGGAGTTCGTAGCTGAAAAATACTATTTGAATTATTTTATAGCAGCTATTGGGTTTTGACTTTTGAGTAACAATTCTGACTATTATAACATGTGTATGTGGATGGTATTACTCAGGTAGATGCTAGGTATCATTAGGGGCCGTGATGTCTGACTGATTGATATATTGATGAATCCCGACATTCAGCACATCTAGGTTGTGAGTTGTAAACCCATGTATGTTACTTATCAGATGTTTTCCGTAGGTCGGTTTATTTTTTTCGAAAATCACGACGTTTCTCGACCTAGTGCAGTTTTGTTATTTCAAGAAACTTTGATCCAATAGTTGATGTCAACAAGTTAGCGTTAGCTGTATAGGTATCCTGCAAGAAATTAATTACCTTTCTTTTTGGATAAAGGTAGCAATAAAGGTAGCATGTCGATGATGAGAGAATAACATCTACTTATAAGGTTTTGGATTAAATGATGCCGGGGGTGTGGATAATGTTGTGGTTAAGAAGGGGAAGTTACATATAGACGTAGTGCCTTAATTACTATTTTGATGGTGACGGTAGGCAATTTGTTCATTGAAAGCATCTTGATCTAGAGCGTGCTAAAAAATTTCACTACAAATCAATAAGACAAATGCCGTTAATCCTGTCAGCATACAAATATGTCTATGTATGTAAAACACAAGAGTTAGATGAAAAAGTACATAGAAACCATCTGATCACCCATTGCTTGGCTGTTGAAGTCTGTGTCTTCTATCAATGCTTCTGATTACAAAGAAAAACGCCTGCAATAGGTATATAACCTGTTATTCCTGCTCAGCAGCCAGTAAGAAGGGTTCTTACGCTTTAAGTAGATTATCCCGTCATTTACTGGTGTTTCTTCTACGACAGACATGGCCATGGATGTCTTGTCATCTACACTCAACCGATTCACAGTCATCCCGGGTGCCTTAGGCAATATGCTTGATTAAGGAAGCACTAAAGTGTCAATAAAAATATACCGCCTTCGAAAAAGACACACAATCGTCCCATACATTATGGAATTACTATTGAACTTTCTACTGTGTCAAGTTGTACATACATGTATTGATTTCCAAGGTAAAACTATGTTTCTATAGGATGCAAAGCAAAGGTTCGAAAATAATTCTGAGATACTTTTACAGCTTATTCAATCAATATAGTCGACAAAATGTCATCACCATAGAAACAAGCGTGACGGTGCACATGTACCGGAAGTAATGCGAGATGTCAGTATCCATTACTGCGAGACTGCGTTCGGTTTCATGTTAAAAAGTTCTTAAATATCAAACCGACATGTTTACACTCGTTGAAGTTTATAATCACGATTCACAGCTTCTTTTTTATCAGGAAGATAATGTTAATGAATGACAATCGAGATAGTGTATTAAATCCTGCCAGGGTTGTTAAACTGTAAAGTGCTATTTGTCGCCATCGCATGATCTCGTAAATTTTGACGTTGGCATATTAAATACCCCATTTCTGGCTATTTAACAACTGAGTCGTATAAATCAGAGTTTACTGAATCGGGCACCTCACTGATATACTAGATACAAATGAACAATCATAGGTGACGTTTTAACGATCTTGTTAACCTTCCAGCCTTCCAGAGATACAGTGGGTGTCCACCAATAAGGCACTAGGTATAGTTTAACCTCCCCTAGGAAACACTTTGGACGAGGCCCTTCGGCCATGGATCCATTCTGAATCTTTTTTGGTTCAGTTAATGCCTTTTTTTGTGAAGACTCTTTTAAGCATTGTCAAAACCTTGTATTATCCCGAGAGGTACTTTATTGTACCTTCAGTAAGTTTCTTCTTTATTTCTTTGTGAAGACGCCTAAAGTATTGTCAAAAATTTTGAATTATCCCGAGAAGTATCTTATTGTAAAGGTCTATCAAATGATGTCATTTGTATCCCCTGGGGTTATTCAGACTCGCCTTTTCGGTAATGTGTCATTTAAAGTTGTATGGTCTATCACTTTCGCTCTTTTTGTCATAGTGAAAACTGTTTAAGTGTTATACACATTTTTCCCTGTCTGTCCGAGGTTTAAACTTTCTACTTTTACCACTTTTTATAAAGTTGCAGCACTGGAAGTATTTTAATTATAGAAGTAAAAAATCTTTTTAACGTGTACACGTGAAAAATAAGCTCGAAAGATGCCGAATCATTCCGAACTCTTCCGAACATCATCGTGACAATCTTGAAGTAACACGAGAGTTGAGAAACTAAATGTCAACAATTTTTTTTCGTAAACAAAACATGCGGTCGACCTCAGCAGATTGGATCTACAAAGCAAATAATGCTTGCACATTGCAATATTTGGTACACACAATATTGATTTAGGGCAATGTGTGAATTAGATGTTTCAAATACTCGCTCTGTGGACATAGACCAGCACGATTTGCTCATATCAGCCAGAAGGAAAACGTAAACGATCACATGTGCGCTTACGATAGTTACCTGGATCACCACGTGCAGGACGTGTGACATGAGTCACGTGATACGATTCGGAATTCCGACAAAAGCCGAAGGTACTGTTCAAAACCAGGAATATATGATCCCTAAAGATTTCGGCGCTCTTACGGGCCGACATATGCTTTTGGGGAGGTTAATCATTAAGTTACATAAGCGATATAGCGTTACAGTGATAAAATACAACTTTACCAGAAATACAACTTTAAAGTTTTCGGCTTCTGCAACAATGGAATCAAGAATATGCAATTGTCTGTTCGTCTTACGTCGAACATCTTCGCAGTTTTGTTTAGGTTTATGGATATGAAATTTTCACTTTTTTTACTTGTTTGAAGGATGCTTAATTTAGACATTCACAATCATCGCTTAAAAACGCTTTCATTCAGCTGTACTTGCAATGTCATACAATGGATTTATTTAAGAACTAATTATATTTATCATAAATTGCGACTTTGAAGTTATCAAATAATCATACGCTATTAGTAGGCTGAATAATATAAAGAACACATATCTCTATTGTATTGTCAAAGGAGTGTTGGAATTCAATCAGCTTAACTAACCACCTACGAAATGCGATCACCGAAATCAACGCCATCTATTTCTTACTTCTAACATGTTGGGTTTTCAGATAGACGCAACTTTTGACCCTAAGGAAGCCTACAAGTGTCTAAAATGGTTAGAGACGATGATTGGCCATGACCTTCAAATCGTGATCCACGAAGACAAAAAACTAGTGATGAACCATTTCTACGATTTACTCAAAGATGGAACCGTCCTGTGCAGGTAAAAGTTATTGTATAAGCTATATATTACATAATAATATTTGGTTGCGAAAGCAATTATTCATTGAGTTACAACGATAAGAACAGGCGGAGCAGCCATTGGTGTTCGTATATGTAGTCTTGTCAAGTTGACTCTCACTCCTGGAAATACCCTGTGTTTAGTTCTTAATTCAACTTTCCGAATGCACATCGTAGACACCAAAAACCACTAGATAATTATGCAGTGCGATCATGGCCATTTCAGCTGTAATAATCCAACAGCTGTGCAGTTGAGTGCCATTGTCATCTCTTCGACGTCGAGCACCCATTTTGCAAGGTATATTTGGTGGCAGAGGTGGGATTTTATCTGGCGGTATGTTTGTATGTATAAACGTGAAAATATTGTTGTTATAGATTTTATATTTTGTTTTCCAGATTTATTGATACGGTTTTGCCCCAAGACCGAAAGTTGGACTTTTCAGTAAAAGCGTTCCAGCCCACGAATACTGTAGCCTTTGCCTCAGCTCGGGCTCGTGAAAGAATTGGGATATTTCTTGAGAAAGTTCGAGAATATGGAATTTCTGGTACAAGTTCATTTCAAACAGACTACCTGTATGAGAGAACGAACCTTGTTCAAGTGTGTACATGTATAAGAGCTATTGGAATTGAGGTGTGTATATAATTTTTTTTGCTTTTTTTTGTTAAGATTTGACCTATTGCTCCCTCGATATAGGAATACAGAGCACCGTCATAAATCATTGTAACACTGTGACTTATATGTTCATTCCAGGAACAATAGTATTTGTAGTGGTTTTAATGCAGCACCAATAATAAATTTACTTTAAAGAAAGCTCTACATTGAGATTTTCAATGTGAATGAAATAAAGGTATAAAGTCTAACTTAATTATCCTATCCAAATTTTCTTCTTACTCAAAATCAAAACCTTACAATTTTTACCTATATCCTTTTAAACCTTTTTCTGAAACCCAGTTCAATCCTTTTCTTGAAAAATGACGAATTCAGATTTGAAAAACCTCTTATTTGTAAGGTAATTAAAGCCTATCCTACCTGTATTACATACTGTAATAACTCACAGAAAGTGCTTGGTCACAATGGCAGGTCTTATACTCCAGAAATACATACGTATTGATATCGGGGTAATTTAGGATGATTCATCAATATACGGTCATATTGAATAAACACCACAGTACCCCAAGAGGAATTATAACATAAGTTGTTTAAATTTACTTGAATTTGATTAGTGTTGTCGAAAATCTTCAAATTCGAATTTTTCGCTCTTTATACTACATGAATGTGTAATACACACTATAGCTGTAGTTCAATCGCTATAGTAACATCATCATACGTCCATCATTTCTATCCTTGTGCCCGTTTTTGGCTTTACTTTTGGCCTGGTTTAAACTACATACCGACTTTTTGATTTATCCCTTGGTATAATGGCAATATTATTTGGAATATATACATTAAATACGGCAGTTTTGTATATAATGATACCTATTAGCCAGTTTTGTAGTATACATAAACGGCTGACAATAGCACCCATTTACTCACTGACTCACAGCTTACTAAATACTGTTCCTTATCATGACTTCGACAGCAATTTAGATAAAAACTTGGCTAATGAATGGCCCAATTCACAAGTCTCCTGGTAAGAAGAGGGATAAAGCGCCCTTTAGAGGAATTTGATGCATTTTGTTTCAATGTTATCGACTCGGGTCGAACCTAGATCGCGGTCGTTACGTATTAGTAACATAGCCTCCAAGAATGAAATTCCACTCTCGTCTAGATGCTAACAGTGAGACATAGGTGTAGCATTTTTATCCCATTTAGCTGTTTCTATGTGAACGGACTAATTGGAAGTGACATACAGCTACTCCCCATCCCTGTATCGGAATATCCTCTAGTCAATCTATTTGACTGAATCAGAAAAAAACCGTAATATTTCTGTAAATTCCGTGAAAGCACCCGGTGACTCCCGGATTTCAGATATCGGGAGAGAATGCAAATCAAAATACATTTAATAAAGTTAAAACAGGTCACGTTTTGTTACATATTTTGTGAGGGAAGTCGGGAATCAATGAATTAAGTATACATGTAGGTTATGTTGATGGCAAGTGGTGCAAAACATTTCTAAATACAACATGTATGTTACAACATGTATGTTACAACATGTATGTTACACCATGTATGTTACAACATGTATGTCCCTGTAACCAGTTCGATAGAAAATAATCCTTAAACGATATTCATTAGGCTTCCTGCTCTCCTTTTGTGTAGAAAATTTTCCTTTCGCCTTCTTTCATCTCCTACTTCCAAATTATTTATCTGTTTCCCCTGTTTATTCTCAGTGTCAATGTTAATTACATTACATGGCGTTCTATGACTAATTACATTACATCGCGTTCTATGTGCTTACTTTACCAGGCCCAGACGAGGTCAGACTATCATGGACCATGTATTTGGCCAAAGAAAGCCACGGAAAACAAGCGGTCATTTTCTGAGGAGCAACTACAGGCAAGCAAACAGACCATCAGTCTCCAATACGGAACAAACGTCGGCGCGTCACAAGCAGGACTTAGCTTCGGCAAACAGAGGATGATAATTGATTGACCTTGATATGTGACCTTCATGTTGTTTGACCTTTGTATATGACCTTGATGTACCAATTATACATATGTTTGCGGCTGTGACATTTGTGTGATATTAAGCTCTCACTAGAGTAGAGTTTTATGTTAACACACAACATGGATGTGACATTGTCATATGACCTTGAACTGTTCAATGGCACATACCTCGAATTACAAATGTAATTAGACAAACAAAAATATATATCTGTTTAGGGTTACCCGAACGACCCTAATTTTTTTCATACTTTTCTACGAAAAAAAATAAAAATCGGGATTTTGATCTCAGACTCCGGTTCCGGCCATTATTTTAAAGTGAAAGACACTAAAGAAGAAAAATAATCCTGACCTACCGACCCAATTTGTTTGGCCAACGTAACCCTAAACAGACATATATATTGGTTGGCCTTATTGTATATTTTGTACCTTGTTTCATACCTTGACCGGTTAATGACCTTTATGGTAAAATTTAATTTGATAATATGTAAATTTAGTGTTAAGTAGGCCTGGAACACTGCTGTGCCTTTCCATTCTGATATGTTTTGAATTAGTTTTACAACCTTCGATTCTCATTCTGTATACCAGGAAGTGTTTCCGATAGGCGTTAAAATAGCAGTAGCATTAGTGATGGGTCTGTTGTGCTTTTTAAAACATTTTCGTGATGTTTCCAATTTGTCTACATTATGTTACATGTTAATTATAATAACGGCTAATATCAGCGTTTTTGTCCAGACCTTACAGAAATCGATGTATCCAATTTAATTTAACCTTTTATCACATCACACTGCAAAGTATGTACATCATTAGAATTCAATGTTAATCATTTCCTTTTTCATGTACATCGTGTGTTTATTGTAATATAACCATATGACCGATAAGGCACTACTCACTAAAGTCATATAAAGCTATGATTGATTCAGTTCTTTGGTGTAAATCAAAACTTTATGTATAGATTGTATCACCTGTAACCAAATTACCTTATTAGGATACTGATACCTTAATTAAGTTTTCATTTCGTTTCATTTCGTTTCATTTCTCGACATTTTTCGTTTATTAAAACATGTGCAGTCTTTTTATATTTTTTTAATATTTATAGTTTAAAAACGTCATGATGAGATGTTACAAATAGTGAAATGTTACAAAAGAGTCTGATAATTGTGACATCATACTAAGCAATCTCTTGTCAACAAATGGTATAGTAGATTGCACCATGGATCGAAGAGTTATTTCCCTTGGATTGAAATGTTCCAGCGTCAACAATACACAAAGTATTTGCTAAACACCTTTCTTGTGTTTGTTTTGTTTGATATTTTCCTATTATGATAAGATACAATCATGTTCAGTTTAAATTCGTCAGACAGTGACGGGTATACTTGAACTAGTTATTACTGATTTGAAATCTAACTAAAGTTGCACAAGAATGTTTAAATTTTTCTTGTTTTAATTATTTGTAATACTTGATATACTGTTGATTATTTCATATCAAATAAATCCTCGCAAAATCAAACATTGATTTTATCTCTCTGTATTTTAGATAGGTACATGGCATGCATCCACCATACATTTCTGATAAAAATAATATGAATTCTATATGAACATAAAGGCCACGGCAAAACTCCATGAGTGATCAACATAAGCTCAAGTGATCACCCTTCCATTAGAAAAAATCGTTTACTAATAGTAGGGGCTAGTTATAATTGGCGGAATGTCCCATAAGAGCAAATTTAAAGATCATTCAAGGACAGCCCACCCCTGAGTGCGATGTGGTGTGTCCGTATGTATTAACCTGTTTTTTGTTTTACCTGATCTTCGGTCTATATAGGCAACAATACCTCTGGACCTCCTCAATTTAGACTTGAGTCACTTGAATTATCACTGGTTGCACATACATCGCGTATTGAGAGTCTGCGGTATATTATAGTTGTAGTGAACACTTGAAACGGCTAGACAAGTTGTTATTGATAATGGCACAAGCCTTTAATTATGTGATTATGGATTTATCGATCACAGAATAATACTCAGCATGAATGGTAGAAACCGCTGATTAACGGATTATCAATCTTGACGAGATGATGGACTACGTATGATGGGCAATATCGAGTATGATTAAAACACTATAAAACGTCATTAACTCTGTCCATTTCTACTAAAACTATTCCCTGATACTGTGGCAATCTATGAGCAATACCACCCATATCTGTTGATCTGACGAGTCGGATCGCATGAGTTTGTTGTGCGGAGGAAAATATCACGAGTGATGATATTTTCTATCACGAGTGATGATATTTTCCATCCGCGCAACAACCGGTTTCATTTTTTCCAAACAGCTTCCAAGATTGCCGCCATAGCTTTTTATTGTTCCAAATTGAATTGCTTATAGATATGTAACTACTCGTCCAACTTGCCTGGAATCGGTTTCAATGTGTAGTTTAAATCATACTCAAAAATGTTAAAGTGAAAAGAACCATAATTATGAGTAAAAAAAAATGAGACTATTTCATATTTTCTAAAACCGGTAAGAGTGTAACGTACCGGCGGGGGTTGTTACCAAGATATGCTTGGGTCCCTATTATGAATTACCAACTATACTACAGCAGCCAATATATACAGATAAGCTAGGTTACAACCAGCAACACCAGTCAATGTTCTATGTACAATACACGTTATAAGCACAATATGACAGAGTACCTCCCTGTACTACAATGAACTAGATGAAGGGAGACAACTCCTATAACAATAGAGCGCAACACACTCAGTGCTGATCACGGCCCTTCACATCAACAATATAACGACTGCCTGTCGTTAAACGTGTACACCGACACACTGTTAGCTCGTAGCCCGCTGACTGCGAGCGTGTCGCCAACACTAGCTGTTACCAGCCCTACTCACGACTACCTATGTCGTGACCCTACTCACGACTACCTAGCTAGTGGTCGTGAGCTGATGTCGCGAGTAACTCGACCCTACGTATAGCTCTAACCTCAACAGCTATACAATACAACTACTGGTCCTATCGCTCGGTATGACACTGATCAAGGCAAGACTTATTCAGCCACTTCTATCTTTCAGTGCCACTACCTACTACCTTGTCGATGTTAACAGCTCGACGTTCAGGACCAAAAGGTGAACAATCCGCCAGCTCGCTCCCTTTTATACTGCGAGAGAAAGCAGCGCCATTAGCGGCAATTATCGTGATTATCTCGGAACTCCTCGGGTTTAATTAACGTATTAGGTGTTCGCTACATTAAAGTCACCAAAACGCTTACACTGTATACTGCCCCGACAATGAAGCGTCTGCCTAACGTTAACAATAACAACACACGTACAGCGAAGCATATGTGTTACACATGACATAGCGGTAAGACCTATTTTCGCCACACTACCCACGCCTCCGAAAAACAAGCGACCTCGCTTGCAAACCAACATTCATTAAACATGAAACCAACGAACTATGTTCAATAATTACAACCACCTTCACCACGATATGTACCTCTGATAAGTATTTCCTGGACATTGCTCGAGGAAACAGAAGTAAAGAATCCCTTGCTCATAGGCTAATATGATTTTGCAAAGTCAGAGTGCCACGCTGGTGGGCGTCTCGCTCGCCCTGTCCGTCTTGGTGTTACTAGCGTGTCCTCATCCTTCTCACTATCTGATGAGGTGCTGTCTGCCAACTTCCCTGAAGAGTTCTGCATATGGCATGTCTCCTGTGATGTTGTAGCATCTTCTATGAAACAACTCTCATCGACCTGGACCTTTGCATCCTTTAGTCCGCTACGCTCCCTGGCACTCTCCCCTTGAAGAATCTGCATCTGTCTTCGTTTCAGCCGGTCTGCATGTACCGCTTGAGACTTCCCTTTGCGACCACAACGTACCCTATATGTTACATCAGTCAACTTGGATAGTACTTTAAATGGTCCACGCCATCTGCATGCCAATTTCGGACTCAGTCCTGCTTTCACATTGGAAAAGAACACAAAGACTTCATCACCTGGTTTAAACTTTTCCCAGGACAGTTTGTTGTCATGATTAGTTTCAGGCTGCTCACACAAGATGTCTATTGCTATGCGCTCCATAGGAAGTCCAGTTTCAACTACCTGCATCGGAGCTCTCTTTGTCTGGTTAGGAGTTTTGCCTCTACAACACTGTAGGCAACCGACAACATAGCGCTTCACATCAGCCTGATTCCCCGGCCAGTAATATGACTGCCTGATCTTTGCAAGTGTTTTTCTCAACCCCAGGTGTCCTGCAGCCTTATTGTCATGGGTATGCTCTAATGCAGTTCGTCTTTCCGATTTGGGAAGGACAACTTGCAAGGTCCCATTAGGACTTTTCCTATATAGCAGGTTATCTTCCAAGGATAATGCCTCAAACTGAGACCAAAGTGATTTCACAGTCATGTTGCGGCTCTCAGTACTCTTGAATGGAGGTTTATTCTCATCCTTTACCCACTCAATAACAACTTTAATATCCTCATCTGCTTCTTGTTGTCACTGTAGATATGGCTTTTGTTCGCTGTCTGCTCCGAGATTCATCATACGCACAGGTACAGTAGGCATGTTCTGAACTAGTGACCTTCCGACTAATGCTGTGTCTCGTCGTAAAAAGGTTTCAGCACCTTCAACTAAAAGCATTTTTCCTCGGATATGATCACCTGGTGGGGTGCACACTTTCCCCGGCACAATAACCTCACTATTTGCCGGCAACAAAACTTGCTCGATAGAGTAAATTCGAAAGCAACTTATTGCATCCTCGTACTGGGTGGCGATTTCAATACCATCCAATACTAAACGACCTTTCTCAAAGTCTAGAGACCCATGCCTCTCCTTCATGACATCAAGCCCCAATATGCCATCTGTACTGATTCTGGCTACGACTGCCTCTATATTCATATTCTTGCAGGCTTCGAGTCGCACCATGAAACTACCACGCCCGACAACGTGTAGCTTGTCACCCCCTGTCGTGGAAATATCTTGGTGTACCTTGGTAAGTCTCGGTCTGGCTGATGGTGTGATGCTATCAAACACTCGTTCTGAGATTATACTAACAGTTGCCCCGGTGTCTACCAAGAGTTTTACCTTGGATCCATGTACATCTGCTTCTATGTACATACCAGCTTCATGAGCTGCTGCAGAGGCACCAATTGAAGCTTTAGATAGCTTCTTCCTACGCCTCACTCCAACTCGCTGGGCTGTTGGTCGGCTATCCTTTTTCTTCAGCTGTGGGCAATCCCGCTGGAAATGTCCTTCTTTCTTACAATTGTAGCAGTTATTTCCACTCGGTCTGCGCCTCCTCTCTTTCATTTTCTGAAAATCCGTCTCCAGTGTAGCGAGTTTCTTCTGAATATCTTCCAACAGTTTGACCATCTCACTGGACTCAGATTGTTTGGTAATATCACTACCATCGCCGGCACCAGCCCCTTTGACCTCACACACGCTAGCCTCTGTCTCAGTGGTGGTGGCACGTAGGAAATTACGTCCATCTCTATGTTGTTTCTCACAACGGTTGTATGCCTCGAGTTCCACTGCTAACCGGGTTGCATCGGTCAAATTGCTGGGACGAGCTTGTTTTATGCGAATTTTCATGTCAGAATCGCTCAATGCCTCTATAAACTGCTGCTTAGCAAGAGTCTCCCGTACATCACTGGGCACTGTGGGGTATGCCAGCTTTACCAGCCTCCTAATTGCTTGTCCTAGCTCAGGCAGTGTTTCTGAAGCCTTTTGCTTTCTTTCCATAAGCTGTACGCGGTATAGCTCTGTCTGGTCAGGCGGAGAGAAGCGCTCCTCCAATGCAGTCATCAAAGAGTCGTAATCCTGCTGCTGAGAGACATCGAGATCCCCAAGTATACCTTGAGCTTGTCCTCGTAAAGCAACAGCCAGGTACAAACCCTTCTCATAGTCCGACCAATTGTTGATTCTAGCACATGCTTCAAAGTGCGATTTATAATCAATCAATGCTGTAGTACCATCATAGGTCGAGGCTTTAACCGATATATATTTAGGAGATCTGTCTGAGTTGGGTCTCCTTCGTTGTTGACGTGTATCACCTTTCCTATAAGTCACTGGGCCATCATCTCCATTGCTCTGATCATCATCAAATCTCAGGCCATGAGATTTCCTATCCTTGCTGTTGGAGTGAGTTTGACTACTCGTAGCATGCAGTGGGTTATGCAACATCTCCATACTATGTTGCTTCATAGACGAAATCTGTCTCCTTAGCATCTTGATCTCATCTTCAATTTTCTGAGTATCCTCACTAAAACTCTTTCCATTTAGCTCATACCCAAACTCAGGGTCCTTGGTTTCAGAACTGGGTATAGTCATGATACCCGAGTCCGACATTCTCAATATTCCGCTGGACTTGGTCACAGGGGTCGAGTAGTCACGAGCCATTGTGTCAGAGACATCATGATCATCATCCAAATGTTGGCCATCTAAAGCAGTTTGAAGGTCCTGACCGATATCATAACTGTACTTTGCTGCCATATTTACAATATAATTTTGACAAAATAACAACGACCTCTAAAATATCAAATATTTTAATGTATGTCTCAACACACAATAACTAACAGCAAACTATGAATAAACAATACATGTACTACTGTAGCATAGAGAGTTAAAGGTTAACAGGGATCCCGCAACGCTGCCACCAAATTTATGTAACGTACCGGCGGGGGTTGTTACCAAGATATGCTTGGGTCCCTATTATGAATTACCAACTATACTACAGCAGCCAATATATACAGATAAGCTAGGTTACAACCAGCAACACTAGTCAATGTTCTATGTACAATACACGTTATAAGCACAATATGACAGAGTACCTCCCTGTACTACAATGAACTAGATGAAGGGAGACAACTCCTATAACAATAGAGCGCAACACACTCAGTGCTGATCACGGCCCTTCACATCAACAATATAACGACTGCCTGTCGTTAAACGTGTACACCGACACACTGTTAGCTCGTAGCCCGCTGACTGCGAGCGTGTCGCCAACACTAGCTGTTACCAGCCCTACTCACGACTACCTATGTCGTGACCCTACTCACGACTACCTAGCTAGTGGTCGTGAGCTGATGTCGCGAGTAACTCGACCCTACGTATAGCTAAGAGCTGCAAAGCTCTAACCTCAACAGCTATACAATACAACTACTGGTCCTATCGCTCGGTATGACACTGATCAAGGCAGGACTTATTCAGCCACTTCTATCTTTCAGTGCCACTACCTACTACCTTGTCGATGTTAACAGCTCGACGTTCAGGACCAAAAGGTGAACAATCCGCCAGCTCGCTCCCTTTTATACTGCGAAAGAAAGCAGCGCCCCTAGCGGCAATCATCGTGATTATCTCGGAACTCCTCGGGTTTAATTAACGTATTAGAGGTGTTCGCTACATTAAAGTCACCAAAACGCTTACACTGTATACTGCCCCGACAATGAAGCGTCTGCCTAACGTTAACAATAACAACACACGTACAGCGAAGCATATGTGTTACACATGACATAGCGGTAAGACCTATTTTCGCCACAAGAGTTACCTCCCTTCATTTACTGATCAGCAGGGATCCGCTCTAGGTCCAAGTTCATTTTGTTGTATTTAGTGACATAAAACTATTTTGAGATCATATTGGTGACCTGTAGATGTGCAACTTTTGCAGACCAGGAACCAAGATGGCCGTCACGACATGCAATTGGTCACAATTGAACAAAAAGGAACATGGTTAAGAACACAAATCTAATACGATTATAGGCATTGCTGTGCCTAACATATTAATTTTAAATGATGCAACTTTTCCAAAAGCATTTTCTTCTGCGAAATAAAATTTATTTACCGGTAAAACAATGTCACGTCATCATTCAGGGGAGGTCACTCTTGTTAAATTAGGCTCTGTGAAGATTGGGAGAACTTTATGTGACGTCATACGTCACAATAAGATCTTGTTATCCTTGTGCGGTATCTGACCTGCTTTCATGGGGTACATCAGTTTTAACCCTTCCATCTTCCTATGTCACTACATCTATCATTCCTCTTTTACGTTTTGTTTCGATATATAAATATATATTGAAAGTGTCCCGCCCACTCTACGCCCGCCTTTGAAGGCGTTGTTCTACCAGTTCAAACGAGGAGATAATCCACCAGGTAAACTCATTCTAACAATACGTTGGTGTTGGCCCGGTTAATCCTGGAATGACACCTATGTGTACATTTAGTATTTCATTAGAGGAACATTAACATACACGAGGTCACTATAAACGGTCCTCTATTTCCTGGTCGTAATACATTTCTAACGATAAAGGCGATGGACTGGCTAATTACATGTTCCTTTGCCTTCCAAGCGGAGACGATTTTACAGCTCGGTTCGGTTCCGTGTCAGATTAAAATTCAACAATTTATATAATGATGCTTATCAGTTTCACTAATTATCATAATCTATTTTACTTACTATGTGGTACTAATCAAACAATCCGGAAATATAAATATGGAATGAACTGCTTCGTTTTGAATGAATTTCATTAAAATCGAAGGCAATCTTTATTAATTTCTGAAATATACCTTAAAGTCCTTGGAGCATTGGAAGTTTGATAAGTTTAGATCCATCTGATTATGGGGAGTCGAAATCTGATGTGTGTGTTGGTATTTTTTAACAATGCATTCTTTACTTTATCTAGTTCTCCATACCAAAACACCAAACAAATAATAAACCAGCTGTAATTCGTGTATTTCGCAATATTTATTTAAATGTAAAATAACAAATTATTAAATGATGATTTTTGTTCCCCAAATGAAGGAAATATGTAGACTGACAATATTGTAAGGCATTGGTCCGCTAAATGCGTTTACTCTCTCAAATCAAAGTCTCACTCCCTCACATGTAGATTTGTTCTTTCGGCAAATGTGCCGCCATAATCCATCCTTGCATACGCAAATATAGGTGTATAACGTCTACGTCTGCGTAAACACACGTGTGGTACATGCAGCTCACGTTCTGCTTTGAAATGCATTAAATACACGCGTGCACTTGTAGCACCGAATTTAACTTAAAACTGGCGCGCACACACACGTTTAAAGTTGCTCCACCGCTGACAAATGGTAATTTTTCACTATCAAAAAACAGTGGCAGACGATTTAGTACTTTTCTTCAGTTACAAAAGTTACTTACTTTACACCATTACCACCATTGAAAAGTTTGAGCTTCTAATTTTACTTCAAGTTAAAAACATGAAATATAATTAACTGCATCCCGAAAAAAATCCGTGTCACTATATCCTATATGGAATGAAGTACTAATTGCGCATGCACCAAAGGCGAAATAGACTATTTTATATTATTTTTTGTGTTAATTACACATATATATACACGATTAAACACCATTTATTGTTCAAATAATGAATATCATTTATGCTCTGTCGGCGGTGGAGCATCTTTAACATATATGAAACATACATATAATGATACATAAAGAATATCCAATGATACCGAATCTGTCCTGTTACTAGCATGAAAAGTCACTTTTTCAAAGCACATTTTTCACTAGAATTGTAATTCATTGCTGATAAGTCCTTGTCCTAAGATGGCCATTGGTTTTTGTCTATTGCTTTTGATCAGGCTCCACTATGTGACGTTGGCGGCCAAAGTTTTGTCCCGCCTGGGACGCTCCTTGGTTTGAACCGTACTGTAGACTTATAATATTTTTTCCTGCCTCTAATTGTTCTTGTGTAAATTGTCGCTCGTTCTTGGCAGCTTCTTTCACTTTTGATGTACCCAACTGGGAAAAAAAGAATCAATAATAGCAATACAGGGGAACATCAATGGAAATATTAAATCATTGTTGTCAACTTTTCGAACGTTCCTTCATTAGCAGTCTCCTTATGTAAAAGTTATTTTGAGGTAATTTTGAGAACAGTTATTGAATTTCCACCCGCTGGCTATCTATTTTTCTTCTAATGTTTGATTCCACATGTTTGGAAGTGTGTGGGGATATCACGTTATCAATCTTCAGATGTAGCCACAGGGACCTGCACGAATTTTTAACCAAATATATATTATAGTAATAGTAATTATAGTAATATTGTAGTGATATACGGGGCGTAGGAAGCCCCCCCCCCCCGTTCCCCAGGACCCCCGGGGGGGGGGGGGGGGGGGGGGGGCAAACATGTCTTTTTGCCCCCCCCCCCCCCATTTTCGCCGACTGAAATTTTCTAAAAATGCTTATTTGAAAGAAAAAAGGGTCCTGCACATTTTTCGTACTTCATTCTAGAAAATTTTCCGGCGCATTTCCTAAAACATAATGTCAAACCTTAAATAGTAAAATTCAATACACACGAACTAGACTAAAAATGTCGATCAAGGGATTCTATGTACTATTTTTAAAAAAAATGCCTCTTAAAACATCAATTTGTTTATGTCTTAGTGAGACAATTAATTCATTTTTTAATGTTACATAACAATGTGCCGATGGTGTGAAGCCGGTATATTCAGATCGAGTAGGGTTGCATAATGTTATGACGACACAATTAAAATTTCTAAATGCAGGTAGCTTTAAATCGAAAAATTACCATGTTAAAAACGCTTTATAATCTTTAAAATACATCGTAAAACTCATCACAGCCATTCTAAATCGTATTTTTTTTCCGGGGGAGACCCCCGGACCCCCTAACACCAAATTCTCGCGCCTTTGGGCGCTCGCAAATTCATCAAAATGCATCGTAAAACTCACCTAAGCCATTCTAAATCGTATTTTTTTTCAGGGGGAGACCCCCGGACCCCCAAAACACCAAAATCTCGCGCGTTCGGGCGCTCGCAAATTCAAAATCATCTAAATGCATCGTAAAACTCATCTAAGCCATTCTAAAAATCATCAACATTCTAAATTTTTTTCAGGGGGAGACCCCCGGACCCCCAAAACACCAAAATCTCGCGCGTTCGGGCGCTCGCAAATTCATCAAAACTCATTTAAGCTATTCTAAATTCTAATATTTTTCCCAGGGGAGGCCCCGGCCCCCCAAAACACCAAAATCTCGTGCTTTCAGGCGCTCGCAATATCATCAAAATACATTGTAAAACTCATCTCAGCGATTCTAAATTACAATATTTTTTCCCCGGGGGTCACCCTCAGACCCCTAAAACACCAAAATCTCGCGCTAATCTGGCCAATTTGCGTATTCGTTAATTTTCTTTTAGTGACCCCACTGTCTATAACAAGGACTAAATTTAATGATATATGAAAAATGCACATAAAGCATATATGGTTGGGAGTTGAATTAATTCAAGATTGGTTTTAAGCACATCTTGAAGTCCTTTAGCAGCACTGATGTTCACCGCTAAGGCCTGGGCAGCCCTGGCAACTTCGGGGGGAGACTTACAAATGGCAGACATGTTGAATACGGAATGCCGAACTCTCGTGTTATAACCGGAAGTGTGCGAGATTTGAGGATTAGGGATCATTTATTATTATTATTTTTTTAACTACTGTTATCATTTGTAACTCTAATATTGTCAGCATAGTCATGCCAAAAAGTTTCAATTGGATCTAAATATCTTTTATATCATGTTGATATCTTATGTTAAAATATCACTGAAAGTATTCACCGCGTGAGTGTTCAAAATATAAAACACATTTTCTCTATTCTCATTGGCTAAAACGTACACGTGGGGAATCACGTTACTCAAAATGATATGTTTCACGGAAAGATGGCGAAAACCCTGCCACTTCAGGCATATTTTCCGGGTAAAACAGCTGGTCCAAAATATTATCATTCAATCTAAAACCATCTGTGTATTGGTAATTATTTGCCTGTGTACTCTCGTGTACGAAATCATACTTCGCTGATACTTCGCTGATGTCGGCCTCGTTGAAAGTGTACACACTTGTAGAGAGGCATTGATGGTATTATAGATCTTGGTGGAGATAGGGGTTTTTCCCCCTCCTACACCGACTTTTGAGTTCCGGCTACGCACGCACAGATATTATAGAGTTATTTACAAAAATTTAAAAGTATCACTATTAACAAAAAAATAAAATATCTATAAATTCCAGTCATAGGGACTGAAAATATTTATCATTTTAAAATATTGGTGTCAAATGAATTGAGGGTACCCTATGTGTATACGTACTAGTTAATAGATTTAGTTTCATAAAATTATGATCTATCTATAGGGTAGATTGATACAATGATATATAATGGGGAACACTGATACAAGTGGCGGGGCAATCCCCAAACAACTTGTACTACTTAATAGTAAATGAGTATATAAACCTGAGTAGACTGGCAATCAGAATTGGTCTATAGGCTGCATATGTGTTTAATAGAGTCTCTTTTGCAGTTTCCTTAGACCAAATCTATTTTAAAGTTACACTACCGGCCTCACTAAGGATGTTCACTTAGGACAAACTTGTTGTTGGTCTTCCAATATTTGTTTAGCTGAGTCTTAAAGCTGTTGATTGACTTGGCGTTGACTACCTCGTTTGGTAATGCATTCCAGTGGTTGACGACTCTATTGGAGAAGGCATTTTTTGTTGTATTCAGCCTGACCTGTCTCTTGAACAGTTTGTTGGTATTTCCTCGGGTTGACTGGTATGGTCGACTACTAAACATTGTGTCTGAGACTATTTTATCATGCTTATTAATAATCTTGTATAGTTGAATCAAATCACAACGTTTTCGTCTATACTCCAGTGTAGGGAGACCCAATGTTCTAAGTCTGTCTTCGTAGGACAAGTCTTTGATATTTTTAATCCTCTTTGTAGCTCTCCGTTGGACATTTTCGATTTTGATGATATCTTTTTGTAGGAATGGTGACCAGATGGTAGTGGCATATTCTAAGTGCGGTCGTACCAGGGATTTGTAAAGAGTTCTGAATATATGTTGGTCCATGTATGTAAATGACTTAAAAATTACTCCCATGATACGATTTCCTTTTTGTGCTGCTATGTTAGCTTGTTCCGAGAAGTTCAGCTTCTCATCTATGATCACACCTAGATCCTTTTCTGTTGAGACTTTCTGGATAGTTATGTTTGAGGATTCGTTCCGAATGTTGTATTGGGATGTTTTCTCGTTGTTACCTATCTCCATATGTTTACATTTGGTAAGATTGAGAGTCATCAGCCAGTTCTCTGCCCACTTTACCATTTTATCTATGCTATTTTGTAGTTCTTGTCTGCTACCCGGAGTAGATATTTGTTTGTAAAGTTTGGTGTCGTCAGCAAACATTTTAACGAGGCATGGCACAACTTCTGGAATATCATTTACATAGATCAGAAACAGTACAGGTCCCAGAACACTTCCTTGGGGAACTCCACTTGTTACAGGTAGACTATGGGAACATGTTCCGTTAACAATTACTCGTTGTTCCATGTCCGTGAGAAAATTTCTTATCCATTGGAGTACTCTCCCTTTAATACCATATTGTTCCAGTTTGTGTAGCAGTAAGCTGTGACATACCTTGTCAAACGCCTTGCTGAAGTCCAGGTATATCACATCGGTATTGTGCCCTTCATCCATTGATATTGTCCAGTCTTCCAGGCATTCCAGTAATTGAGTGGTGCATGAACGTCCCTGTCTGAAACCGTGTTGCTCTTTTGTGAATAGGTTGTTGGTATCCATATGTTTGACAATTTCGTCTCTCACTATTCTTTGTAAAATCTTGCTAGGTACTGAGGTCAGGCTGATTGGTCTGTAGTTACTTGGGTCTTTCCTTGAACCTTTTTTGAATATTGGGCAGACGTTGGCTTTTTTTTTTCCATGGGTCTGGGAGTGTCCCTTCTTGGATTGATTTGTTGAATATAATAGTTAGTACACTTTTTATTTCATTAACTGTTTTTGCCAGCAGCATTGGATGGATATTATCTGGACCTGGTGATTTGTTAGGGTTGATTTTATTGATGGCTTTTTCAACTTGTGCGACAGTCACAGTAATCGTCTCAAGGGGTTCAGCATAATTTCTGGTTGGAAGGTGTGGTCTTTCTCTGATTCTTTCCTCTGCAGTAAACACACTGGCGAAGTATTTATTCATAGTGTTGGCTATTTCTTCGGAGGTCGATGTTAGCTCTCCTGATGGCATTGTAACATTTCCAATCGTTGTAGCTGTGTTAGTTTTAGTTCGAACATATTTCCAGAAAAGCTTCGGATTAGTTTTTATTTTGTCAGCCAGGTCTTTTTCGTAGTAGTATTTGGAATGCCTCAGAGTTTGTGTAGCTCGGTTCCTAGCCATTTTATATTCAGCAAAATGGTATATCTCCTTCCCATACGTATTATTATACATGTATACTGTATAAATACAGTTGTGCCAATATGTGGTGTTTTTAGGGATGTAGCACGACGTCGTTTCCGTTTTTTCTTCAATATTAAAATAGAGATATGCCTAATAAGCAACAAGAAAGAATATAACATATGATTTTTTAGCCCACCACCATCAGATGGTGGGCTATTCAAATCGCCCTGCGTCCGTGGTCCGTCGTCCGTCCGTAAACAATGCTTGTTATCACTATTTCTTAAACACTACTGCAGGGATTTTGTTCAAACTTTACATGGAGGGTCCCCTTGGTCCATATTTGTGCCATACAGATTTTGAGGCTGATCGGAAAAACAAGATGGCCGCCAGGCAGCCATCTTTGATTTTGGCAGTTGAAGTTTGTTATCGATATTTCTTGAGAACTACTGAAGGGATTTTGTTCAAACTTCACATGGAGGTTACCCTTGGTCCCTAGTTGTGCCATACAGATTTTGAGGCTGATCGGAAAAACAAGATGGCCGCCAGGCAGCCATCTTTGATTTTGGCAGTTGAAGTTTGTTATCGATATTTCTTGAGAACTACTGAAGGGATTTTGTTCAAACTTCACATGGAGGGTACCCTTGGTCCCTTGTTGTGCCATACAGATTTTGAGACTGATCGGAAAAACAAGATGGCCGCCAGGCAGCCATCTTTGATTTTGGCAGTTGAAGTTTGTTATCGATATTTCTTGAAAACTACTGAAGGAATTTTGTTCAAACTTCACATGGAGGTTACCCTTGGTCCCTTTTTGTGCCATACAGATTTTGAGGCTGATCGGAAAAACAAGATGGCCGCCAGGCGGCCATCTTGGATTTTGATAGTTAAGGTTTGATATCCCTATTTCTCAAAAAGTGCTGAAGGGATCTGTCTCAAATTTAATATGTAGGTTTCCCTAGGGACGTAGTTGTGCATATTGCATTTTGAGACCAATCGGTGAACAAGATGGCCGTCAGGCCGCCA
The DNA here is from genome assembly GCF_041381155.1 of Argopecten irradians. Taxonomy (NCBI): domain Eukaryota; kingdom Metazoa; phylum Mollusca; class Bivalvia; order Pectinida; family Pectinidae; genus Argopecten; species Argopecten irradians. The sequence continues at coordinate 56,776,489 of NC_091134.1, forward strand.
TCTTGGATTTTGATAGTTAAAGTTTGTTATGGCTATTTCTCAGATAGTACTGAAGGGATCTGTCTCAAATTTCATATGTAGGTTTCCCTAGGGACCTAGTTGTGCATATTGCATTTTGGGACTGATCGGTCAACAAGATGGCTGCCAGGCAGCAATCTTGGATTTTGTTATTCAAAGTTTGTTATCGCTATTTCTCAGAAAGTACTGAAGGGATCTGTCTCAAAATTCATATGTAGGTTCCCCTAGGGCCCTAGTTTTGCATATTGTGATTTGGGACCGATCGGTCAACAAGATTGCTGCCAGGCAGCCATCTTGGATTTTTATATTCAACGTTTGTTATCGCTATTTCTCAGAAAGTATGGAATGGATCTTTCTCAAATTTCACATGTAGGTTCCCCTAGGGCCCTAGTTGTGCATATTGTGATTTGGGACCGATTGATCAACAAGATGGTCGCCAAGGAGTCATCTTGGATTTTCATAGTTGAAGTTTGTTACCGCTATTTCTCAAAAGGTACTGAAGCGATCTGTCTCAAATTTTATATGTAGTATGTTTGAAAAAGTTTAAAAAGTAGAGAAAAGATCCATCTTTCCTTTGTCAGATATAGATCATTCTTTGGTGGGCGCCAAGATCCCTCTGGGATCTCTTGTTTTTATTTATATGTACAATTAATAGAGATTTAGACAGTATATCACCTTAATTTACAATTATTGTCAGTGTAGATTGTAAATTGAAAAGTCTGCATCATATAGTTTAGAACAGGGATTTAATTAAATCACAAATAGACTATTAGAAGTGTACCATTTTTGGCATCCTCGATACTCCAGGGGTTCCGATCACTTACGATCTCTACACCCCTGGACTATCTCATAGTGAAACTGGAGGCAACAGAATAGAACAGGTAATTTATACATCAAAAGAGCCGTATAACGGTACACTGTGGTTGACTGTGTGGCTTTGATGTTAGGCGTCGCTCTCTCTGTAATCTTCAAAGGAAATGTTTGCTAGCCAGTGATTGGTCAAACATTTTCAGCTGAGCTGCCTTCAAATTTCACTATGAGATAGTCCAGGGGTGTAGATATCGTAAGTGATCGGAACCCCTGGGGTATCGAGGATGCATTTTTGGTAGCGTACCAATTTGGGTAGTCTAGTAGTGTTACGTTATAAGCAAGGATTTATAAGTCTCATATACGTCCTTTGTTATAACAATCTGATTAATATACATATCCTTATTATCACTACGTTTGATAAGAGGATCTGACAACATCCCATTAGGGCTCACGTCCAGATGACCTTTGGAAATGGCCAATCAAATTGGCACTGCCAGAATCTTGACTGGGGACGAAAAAGTTTGAAAAATCTGTCCAAATCACTTTCTTGTACGTAGTCGTTTAGCCCAAAGAGCACCATCCTCGATACTCCAGGGGTTCCGATCACTTACGATCTCTACACCCCTGGACTATCTCATAGTGAAATTGAAGGCAGCTCAGCGGAAAACACTTGACCAATCACAGGCTAGCAAATATTTCATTTGAAGACTACTGAGAGAGCGATGTCTAACATCAAAGCCACAGAGTCAACCACAGTGTACCGTTATATATATATAATATACGGCTCTTTTGATGTACATCAAATGACTAAGTTACCTGTTCTATTCTGTTGCCTCCAGTTTTACTATGAGATAGTCCAGGGGTGTAGAGATCGTACAAGTGATCGGAACCCCTGGAGTATCGAGGATGAAAGAGCACAAAAAGCTAAATCACAGTCTTAATGTACTGGGACGAAATGGCGTATAAATAGACGTGGCAATAATGTGGAAAATGTATGAAGTACACGTGGTGGTATCCGAATGGGACCCTTTATGGATGTTCTGATCAGATCCTCTATGTTTTAATCAGATTGTAGTTATAAGTTATGTCATCCACGTCCTTTAACATTGGAAAAACAAATTAAAGGCCCACTAGATCTACCTTTCCGAAACAAAAAATAAAATCTTCTTAAATAGCTTGACAGCTGATGGGAGCCGAGAAAGAATAAGATGAGGTTACAGCACCAAATAAATGCAAGATCCCCTGCGTAATCTAACAGTTCCACTAGGCCTATATATCAGAGATTTAGATACATTTGTAGTATTATCTATGTTTTGCCGTCTGGCCCACAGGAAGACGGGGCCTGCGTGAAAGATAAATTAAACGACTCGCGTTATGAAAATTAACATTTATTTCATTTTAAATTAATTGTTCAGAAGAAAATGATAAGTGTAGTTAACGCATAAATCAATATTTTTTCTGACTCCACAAAATTATCAATCTCGTTTACTACAGTACCCATTTAAAAAAAGAATCAAAAGCCAGTTCGGAAAGTTAGCTCATCATCATGATAGAATTACATTAAAAAAGAGTTAGATAATGGTTATTAATATATACGTCCTTGATATTTCTGATCAAAGTGCATGTGATATCATACGTTGTGTAAATTACATCAACGCATCGACAAAAATAATGAACACTCCCCAATACGTCACCGGAAGTAGAGTTCACATTCGCTTCATTTGAGGTAAGACTAGCGTATAGATTTCCCATAGGCGACAATGCTAGCATTAATAAGTGTATCTAAAATTCTGTTCATACAAATATGACTTACTTATACTTGTTGGAAAGGTAATTCAGTCACGAATACAGTTACGAAGTGAAAAAAGCGTGTTCACCAATAAAACTTCTTCCAAAATCCATGCTCGTCTAAAATAAAGCAGTCCCGCACAGAATACTAAGTGAAAACACAGGAAATTGTCAAATTTTCAAAAATTACCCTAAATATCCCCCAAATGCAAAAATTAATGCTCAAATATTATTTTCAAAGAGTAGAAAAACATGCATTTAATATTTATGGCATTAGTTGACAAAAATGGTTTATTTTAAGCCAATAGTCCACCCTCTAACATGAAGTTCAGTCTCGAGCCATCAACATTAATTTTTGGCCAATCAGAGGCGAGATTCTATTTATAGGTGTCTTACCTATACAACACCCTGTTGTAACTGATTGTAAAAATTATTACCCAAACCTATACAGTATGTTATACCAAGTACACATCAAAAGAAATTTTTCAAAAAATATGAAATATTAAAGAAATGGGGCCACTTTTACTCCAAGTGTACCATGCCCCCTTGGGCCGCGGTGGCCAAGTGGTTAAGATGTACCGACATATTACCACATGCCCTCCACCTCTGGGTCGCGAGTTCGAATCCCATGTGGGGCAGTTGCCAGGTACTGGCCGCTGGTCGGTGGTTTTTCTCCGGGTACTCCGGCTTTCCCCCACCAACAAACCTGGCTCGTCCTTAAATGACCCTGGCTGTTAATAGGACGTTAAACTAATCAAACCAAAAACCAGTAAAAAATTAAACTCCATAGCCCCAGGCATTAACCCCTCCCTGCCACAGTAAACAACTATGTATGTTGTCATGTAAAATACTTTTTCTTGTAAAATAATGTTGTTTGTTTTCCCCAAAATGTCTCCATAATATTAAATTAACTAAACAGTGAATAAGCTATGATTCTAAAATGAAATAACATGCATTAAAATCCGCTTGTGATGAGATAATTGTCAAAACAGTAAAATCCTGCAATGTCGCTCTATAGGTAAGACTAGCGTATAGATTTCCCATAGGCGACAATGCTAGCATTAATAAGTGTATCTAAAATTCTGTTCATACATATATGACTTACTTATACTTGTTGGAAAGGTAATTCAGTCACGAATACAGTTACGAAGTGAAAAAAGCGTGTTCACCAATAAAACTTCTTCCAAAATCCATGCTCGTCTAAAATAAAGCAGTCCCGCACAGAATACTAAGTGAAAACACAGGAAATTGTCAAATTTTCAAAATTACCCTAAATATCCCCCAAATGCAAAAATTAATGCTCAAATATTATTTTCAAAGAGTAGAAAACATGCATTTAATATTTATGGCATTAGTTGACAAAAATGGTTTATTTTAAGCCAATAGTCCACCCTCTAACATGAAGTTCAGTCTCGAGCCATCAACATTAATTTTTGGCCAATCAGAGGCGAGATTCTATTTATAGGTGTCTTACCTATACAAAACCCTGTTGTAACTGATTGTAAAAATTATTACCCAAACCTATACAGTATGTTATACCAAGTACACATCAAAAGAAATTTTTCAAAAATATGAAATATTAAAGAAATGGGGCCACTTTTACTCCAAGTGTACCATGCCCCGTTGGGCCGCGGTGGCCGAGTGGTTAAGATGTACCGACATATTACCACATGCCCTCCACCTCTGGGTCGCGAGTTCGAATCCCATGTGGGGCAGTTGCCAGGTACTGGCCGCTGGTCGGTGGTTTTTCTCCGAGTACTCCGGTTTTCCCCCACCAACAAACCTGGCTCGTCCTTAAATGACCCTGGCTGTTAATAGGACGTTAAACTAATCAAACCAAAAACCAGTAAAAAATTAAACTCCATAGCCCCAGGCATTAACCCCTCCCTGCCACAGTAAACAACTATGTATGTTGTCATGTAAAATACTTTTTCTTGTAAAATAATGTTGTTTGTTTTCCCCAAAATGCCTCCATAATATTAAATTAACTAAACAGTGAATAAGCTATGATTCTAAAATGAAATAACATGCATTAAAATCCGCTTGTGATGAGATAATTGTCAAAACAGTAAAATCCTGCAATGTCGCTCTATAGGTACGACTAGCGTATAGATTTCCCATAGGCGACAATGCTAGCATTAATAAGTGTATCTAAAATTCTGTTCATACAAATATGACTTACTTATACTTGTTGGAAAGGTAATTCAGTCACGAATACAGTTACGAAGTGAAAAAAGCGTGTTCACCAATAAAACTTTTTCCAAAATCCATGCTCGTCTAAAATAAAGCAGTCCCGCACAGAATACTAAGTGAAAACACAGGAAATTGTCAAATTTTCAAAATTACCCTAAATATCCCCCAAATGCAAAAATTAATGCTCAAATATTATTTTCAAAGAGTAGAAAAACATGCATTTAATATTTATGGCATTAGTTGACAAAAATGGTTTATTTTAAGCCAATAGTCCACCCTCTAACATGAAGTTCAGTCTCGAGCCATCAACATTAATTTTTGGCCAATCAGAGGCGAGATTCTATTTATAGGTGTCTTACCTATACAAAACCCTGTTGTAACTGATTGTAAAAATTATTACCCAAACCTATAAAGTATGTTATACCAAGTACACATCAAAAGAAATTTTTCAAAAATATGAAATATTAAAGAAATGGGGCCACTTTTACTCCAAGTGTACCATGCCCCGTTGGGCCGCGGTGGCCGAGTGGTTAAGATGTACCGACATATTACCACATGCCCTCCACCTCTGGGTCGCGAGTTCGAATCCCATGTGGGGCAGTTGCCAGGTACTGGCCGCTGGTCGGTGGTTTTTCTCCGGGTACTCCGGCTTTCCTCCACCAACAAACCTGGCACGTCCTTAAATGACCCTGGCTGTTAATAGGACGTTAAACTAATCAAACCAAAAACCAGTAAAAAATTAAACTCCATAGCCCCAGGCATTAACCCCTCCCTGCCACAGTAAACAACTATGTATGTTGTCATGTAAAATACTTTTTCTTGTAAAATAATGTTGTTTGTTTTCCCCAAAATGCCTCCATAATATTAAATTAACTAAACAGTGAATAAGCTATGATTCTAAAATGAAATAACATGCATTAAAATCCGCTTGTGATGAGATAATTGTCAAAACAGTAAAATCCTGCAATGTCGCTCTATAGGTACGACTAGCGTATAGATTTCCCATAGGCGACAATGCTAGCATTAATAAGTGTATCTAAAATTCTGTTCATACAAATATGACTTACTTATACTTGTTGGAAAGGTAATTCAGTCACGAATACAGTTACGAAGTGAAAAAAGCGTGTTCACCAATAAAACTTTTTCCAAAATCCATGCTCGTCTAAAATAAAGCAGTCCCGCACAGAATACTAAGTGAAAACACAGGAAATTGTCAAATTTTCAAAATTACCCTAAATATCCCCCAAATGCAAAAATTAATGCTCAAATATTATTTTCAAAGAGTAGAAAACATGCATTTAATATTTATGGCATTAGTTGACAAAAATGGTTTATTTTAAGCCAATAGTCCACCCTCTAACATGAAGTTCAGTCTCGAGCCATCAACATTAATTTTTGGCCAATCAGAGGCGAGATTCTATTTATAGGTGTCTTACCTATACAAAACCCTGTTGTAACTGATTGTAAAAATTATTACCCAAACCTATAAAGTATGTTATACCAAGTACACATCAAAAGAAATTTTTCAAAAATATGAAATATTAAAGAAATGGGGCCACTTTTACTCCAAGTGTACCATGCCCCGTTGGGCCGCGGTGGCCAAGTGGTTAAGATGTACCGACATATTACCACATGCCCTCCACCTCTGGGTCGCGAGTTCGAATCCCATGTGGGGCAGTTGCCAGGTACTGGCCGCTGATCGGTGGTTTTTCTCCGGGCATTCCGGCTTTCCTCCACCAACAAACCTGGCACGTCCTTAAATGACCCTGGCTGTTAATAGGACGTTAAACTAATCAAACAAACCAAAAACCAGTAAAAAATGGACAACTCCATAGCCCCAGGCATTAACCCCTCCCTGCCACAGTAAACAACTATGTATGTTGTCATGTACAATAGTTTTTCTTGTAAAATAATGTTGTTTTTTTCCCCAAAATGCCTCCATACTATCAAATTAACTAAATAGTGAATAAACTATGATTCTAAAATGAAATAACATGCATAAAAATCCGCTTGTGATGAGCTAATTGTCAAAACAGTAAAATCCTGCAATGTCGCTCTATAGGTAAGACTAGCGTATAGATTTCCCATAGGCGACAATGCTAGCATTAATAAGTGTATCTAAAATTCTGTTCATACAAATATGACTTACTTATACTTGTTGGAAAGGTAATTCAGTCACGAATACAGTTACGAAGTGAAAAAAGCGTGTTCACCAATAAAACTTCTTCCAAAATCCATGCTCGTCTAAAATAAAGCAGTCCCGCACAGAATACTAAGTGAAAACACAGGAAATTGTCAAATTTTCAAAATTACCCTAAATATCCCCCAAATGCAAAAATTAATGCTCAAATATTATTTTCAAAGAGTAGAAAACATGCATTTAATATTTATGGCATTAGTTGACAAAAATGGTTTATTTTAAGCCAATAGTCCACCCTCTAACATGAAGTTCAGTCTCGAGCCATCAACATTAATTTTTGGCCAATCAGAGGCGAGATTCTATTTATAGGTGTCTTACCTATACAAAACCCTGTTGTAACTGATTGTAAAAATTATTACCCAAACCTATAAAGTATGTTATACCAAGTACACATCAAAAGAAATTTTTCAAAAATATGAAATATTAAAGAAATGGGGCCACTTTTACTCCAAGTGTACCATGCCCCCGTTGGGCCGCGGTGGCCAAGTGGTTAAGATGTACCGACATATTACCACATGCCCTCCACCTCTGGGTCGCGAGTTCGAATCCCATGTGGGGCAGTTGCCAGGTACTGGCCGCTGGTCGGTGGTTTTTCTCCGAGTACTCCGGTTTTCCCCCACCAACAAACCTGGCTCGTCCTTAAATGACCCTGGCTGTTAATAGGACGTTAAACTAATCAAACCAAAAACCAGTAAAAAATTAAACTCCATAGCCCCAGGCATTAACCCCTCCCTGCCACAGTAAACAACTATGTATGTTGTCATGTAAAATACTTTTTCTTGTAAAATAATGTTGTTTGTTTTCCCCAAAATGCCTCCATAATATTAAATTAACTAAACAGTGAATAAGCTATGATTCTAAAATGAAATAACATGCATTAAAATCCGCTTGTGATGAGATAATTGTCAAAACAGTAAAATCCTGCAATGTCGCTCTATAGGTACGACTAGCGTATAGATTTCCCATAGGCGACAATGCTAGCATTAATAAGTGTATCTAAAATTCTGTTCATACAAATATGACTTACTTATACTTGTTGGAAAGGTAATTCAGTCACGAATACAGTTACGAAGTGAAAAAAGCGTGTTCACCAATAAAACTTTTTCCAAAATCCATGCTCGTCTAAAATAAAGCAGTCCCGCACAGAATACTAAGTGAAAACACAGGAAATTGTCAAATTTTCAAAATTACCCTAAATATCCCCCAAATGCAAAAATTAATGCTCAAATATTATTTTCAAAGAGTAGAAAACATGCATTTAATATTTATGGCATTAGTTGACAAAAATGGTTTATTTTAAGCCAATAGTCCACCCTCTAACATGAAGTTCAGTCTCGAGCCATCAACATTAATTTTTGGCCAATCAGAGGCGAGATTCTATTTATAGGTGTCTTACCTATACAAAACCCTGTTGTAACTGATTGTAAAAATTATTACCCAAACCTATAAGTATGTTATACCAAGTACACATCAAAAGAAATTTTTCAAAAATATGAAATATTAAAGAAATGGGGCCACTTTTACTCCAAGTGTACCATGCCCCGTTGGGCCGCGGTGGCCAAGTGGTTAAGATGTACCGACATATTACCACATGCCCTCCACCTCTGGGTCGCGAGTTCGAATCCCATGTGGGGCAGTTGCCAGGTACTGGCCGCTGGTCGGTGGTTTTTCTCCGGGTACTCCGGCTTTCCTCCACCAACAAACCTGGCACGTCCTTAAATGACCCTGGCTGTTAATAGGACGTTAAACTAATCAAACCAAAAAACAGTAAAAAATTAAACTCCATAGCCCCAGGCATTAACCCCTCCCTGCCACAGTAAACAACTATGTATGTTGTCATGTACAATAGTTTTTCTTGTAAAATAATGTTGTTTTTTTCCCCAAAATGCCTCCATACTATCAAATTAACTAAATAGTGAATAAACTATGATTCTAAAATGAAATAACATGCATAAAAATCCGCTTGTGATGAGCTAATTGTCAAAACAGTAAAATCCTGCAATTTTTGCTCTATAGGTAAGACTAGCGTATAGATTTCCCATAGGCGACAATGCTAGCATTAATAAGTGTATCTAAAATTCTGTTCATACAAATATAACTTACTTATACTTGTTGGAAAGGTAATTCAGTCACGAATACAGTTACGAAGTGAAAACAGCGTGTTCACCAATAAAACTTCTTCCAAAATCCATGCTCGTTTCAAATATAGCAGTCCCGCACAGAATACTGAGTTGAAAACACAGGAAATTGTCAAATTTTCAAAATTACCCTAAATATCCCCCAAATGCAAAAATTAATGCTCAAATATTATTTTCAAAGAGTAGAAAACATGCATTTAATATTTATGGCATTAGTTGACAAAAATGGTTTATTTTAAGCCAATAGTCCACCCTCTAACATGAAGTTCAGTCTCGAGCCATCAACATTAATTTTTGGCCAATCAGAGGCGAGATTCTATTTATAGGTGTCTTACCTATACAAACCCCTGTTGTAACTGATTGTAAAAATTATTACCCAAACCTATAAAGTATGTTATACCAAGTACACATCAAAAGAAATTTTTTCAAAAATATGAAATATTAAAGAAATGGGGCCACTTTTACTCCAAGTGTACCATGCCCCCTTGGGCCGCGGTGGCCAAGTGGTTAAGATGTACCGACATATTACCACATGCCCTCCACCTCTGGGTCGCGAGTTCGAATCCCATGTGGGGCAGTTGCCAGGTACTGGCCGCTGGTCGGTGGTTTTTTCTCCGGGTACTCCGGCTTTCCCCCACCAACAAACCTGGCTCGTCCTTAAATGACCCTGGCTGTTAATAGGACGTTAAACTAATCAAACCAAAAACCAGTAAAAAATTAAACTCCATAGCCCCAGGCATTAACCCCTCCCTGCCACAGTAAACAACTATGTATGTTGTCATGTAAAATACTTTTTCTTGTAAAATAATGTTGTTTTTTTCCCCAAAATGCCTCCATAATATTAAATTAACTAAATAGTGAATAAACTATGATTCTAAAATGAAATAACATGCATAAAAATCCGCTTGTGATGAGCTAATTGTCAAAACAGTAAAATCCTGCAATGTCGCTCTATAGGTAAGACTAGCGTATAGATTTCCCATAGGCGACAATGCTAGCATTAATAAGTGTATCTAAAATTCTGTTCATACAAATATGACTTACTTATACTTGTTGGAAAGGTAATTCAGTCACGAATACAGTTACGAAGTGAAAAAAGCGTGTTCACCAATAAAACTTTTTCCAAAATCCATGCTCGTCTAAAATAAAGCAGTCCCGCACAGAATACTAAGTGAAAACACAGGAAATTGTCAAATTTTCAAAATTACCCTAAATATCCCCCAAATGCAAAAATTAATGCTCAAATATTATTTTCAAAGAGTAGAAAACATGCATTTAATATTTATGGCATTAGTTGACAAAAATGGTTTATTTTAAGCCAATAGTCCACCCTCTAACATGAAGTTCAGTCTCGAGCCATCAACATTAATTTTTGGCCAATCAGAGGCGAGATTCTATTTATAGGTGTCTTACCTATACAAAACCCTGTTGTAACTGATTGTAAAAATTATTACCCAAACCTATACAGTATGTTATACCAAGTACACATCAAAAGAAATTTTTCAAAAATATGAAATATTAAAGAAATGGGGCCACTTTTACTCCAAGTGTACCATGCCCCCTTGGGCCGCGGTGGCCGAGTGGTTAAGATGTACCGACATATTACCACATGCCCTCCACCTCTGGGTCGCGAGTTCGAATCCCATGTGGGGCAGTTGCCAGGTACTGGCCGCTGGTCGGTGGTTTTTCTCCGGGTACTCCGGCTTTCCCCCACCAACAAACCTGGCTCGTCCTTAAATGACCCTGGCTGTTAATAGGACGTTAAACTAATCAAACCAAAAACCAGTAAAAAATTAAACTCCATAGCCCCAGGCATTAACCCCTCCCTGCCACAGTAAACAACTATGTATGTTGTCATGTAAAATACTTTTTCTTGTAAAATAATGTTGTTTTTTTCCCCAAAATGCCTCCATAATATTAAATTAACTAAATAGTGAATAAACTATGATTCTAAAATGAAATAACATGCATAAAAATCCGCTTGTGATGAGCTAATTGTCAAAACAGTAAAATCCTGCAATGTCGCTCTATAGGTAAGACTAGCGTATAGATTTCCCATAGGCGACAATGCTAGCATTAATAAGTGTATCTAAAATTCTGTTCATACAAATATGACTTACTTATACTTGTTGGAAAGGTAATTCAGTCACGAATACAGTTACGAAGTGAAAACAGCGTGGTTCACCAATAAAACTTTTCCAAAATCCATGCTCGTCTAAAATAAAGCAGTCCCGCACAGAATACTAAGTGAAAACACAGGAAATTGTCAAATTTTCAAAATTACCCTAAATATCCCCCAAATGCAAAAATTAATGCTCAAATATTATTTTCAAAGAGTAGAAAACATGCATTTAATATTTATGGCATTAGTTGACAAAAATGGTTTATTTTAAGCCAATAGTCCACCCTCTAACATGAAGTTCAGTCTCGAGCCATCAACATTAATTTTTGGCCAATCAGAGGCGAGATTCTATTTATAGGTGTCTTACCTATACAAAACCCTGTTGTAACTGATTGTAAAAATTATTACCCAAACCTATAAAGTATGTTATACCAAGTACACATCAAAAGAAATTTTTCAAAAATATGAAATATTAAAGAAATGGGGCCACTTTTACTCCAAGTGTACCATGCCCCCTTGGGCCGCGGTGGCCAAGTGGTTAAGATGTACCGACATATTACCACATGCCCTCCACCTCTGGGTCGCGAGTTCGAATCCCATGTGGGGCAGTTGCCAGGTACTGGCCGCTGGTCGGTGGTTTTTTCTCCGGGTACTCCGGTTTTCCCCCACCAACAAACCTGGCTCGTCCTTAAATGACCCTGGCTGTTAATAGGACGTTAAACTAATCAAACCAAAAACCAGTAAAAAATTAAACTCCATAGCCCCAGGCATTAACCCCTCCCTGCCACAGTAAACAACTATGTATGTTGTCATGTAAAATACTTTTTCTTGTAAAATAATGTTGTTTGTTTTCCCCAAAATGCCTCCATAATATTAAATTAACTAAACAGTGAATAAGCTATGATTCTAAAATGAAATAACATGCATTAAAATCCGCTTGTGATGAGATAATTGTCAAAACAGTAAAATCCTGCAATTTTTGCTCTATAGGTAAGACTAGCGTATAGATTTCCCATAGGCGACAATGCTAGCATTAATAAGTGTATCTAAAATTCTGTTCATACAAATATAACTTACTTATACTTGTTGGAAAGGTAATTCAGTCACGAATACAGTTACGAAGTGAAAACAGCGTGTTCACCAATAAAACTTCTTCCAAAATCCATGCTCGTCTAAAATAAAGCAGTCCCGCACAGAATACTAAGTGAAAACACAGGAAATTGTCAAATTTTGTCAAAAATTACCCTAAATATCCCCCAAATGCAAAAATTAATGCTCAAATATTATTTTCAAAGAGTAGAAAACATGCATTTAATATTTATGGCATTAGTTGACAAAAATGGTTTATTTTAAGCCAATAGTCCACCCTCTAACATGAAGTTCAGTCTCGAGCCATCAACATTAATTTTTGGCCAATCAGAGGCGAGATTCTATTTATAGGTGTCTTACCTATACAAAACCCTGTTGTAACTGATTGTAAAAATTATTACCCAAACCTATACAGTATGTTATACCAAGTACACATCAAAAGAAATTTTTCAAAAATATGAAATATTAAAGAAATGGGGCCACTTTTACTCCAAGTGTACCATGCCCCCTTGGGGCCGCGGTGGCCGAGTGGTTAAGATGTACCGACATATTACCACATGCCCTCCACCTCTGGGTCGCGAGTTCGAATCCCATGTGGGGCAGTTGCCAGGTACTGGCCGCTGGTCGGTGGTTTTTCTCCGAGTACTCCGGTTTTCCCCCACCAACAAACCTGGCTCGTCCTTAAATGACCCTGGCTGTTAATAGGACGTTAAACTAATCAAACCAAAAACCAGTAAAAAATTAAACTCCATAGCCCCAGGCATTAACCCCTCCCTGCCACAGTAAACAACTATGTATGTTGTCATGTACAATAGTTTTTCTTGTAAAATAATGTTGTTTTTTTCCCCAAAATGCCTCCATACTATCAAATTAACTAAATAGTGAATAAACTATGATTCTAAAATGAAATAACATGCATAAAAATCCGCTTGTGATGAGCTAATTGTCAAAACAGTAAAATCCTGCAATTTTTGCTCTATAGGTAAGACTAGCGTATAGATTTCCCATAGGCGACAATGCTAGCATTAATAAGTGTATCTAAAATTCTGTTCATACAAATATGACTTACTTATACTTGTTGGAAAGGTAATTCAGTCACGAATACAGTTACGAAGTGAAAAAAGCGTGTTCACCAATAAAACTTCTTCCAAAATCCATGCTCGTCTAAAATAAAGCAGTCCCGCACAGAATACTAAGTGAAAACACAGGAAATTGTCAAATTTTTCAAAATTACCCTAAATATCCCCCAAATGCAAAAATTAATGCTCAAATATTATTTTCAAAGAGTAGAAAACATGCATTTAATATTTATGGCATTAGTTGACAAAAATGGTTTATTTTAAGCCAATAGTCCACCCTCTAACATGAAGTTCAGTCTCGAGCCATCAACATTAATTTATTTTTGGCCAATCAGAGGCGAGATTCTATTTGCAGGTGTCTTACCTATACAAAACCCTGTTGTAACTGATTGTAAAAATTATTACCCAAACCTATACAGTATGTTATACCAAGTACACATCAAAAGAAATTTTTCAAAAATATGAAATATTAAAGAAATGGGGCCACTTTTACTCCAAGTGTACCATGCCCCCTTGGGCCGCGGTGGCCAAGTGGTTAAGATGTACCGACATATTACCACATGCCCTCCACCTCTGGGTCGCGAGTTCGAATCCCATGTGGGGCAGTTGCCAGGTACTGGCCGCTGGTCGGTGTGGTTTTTCTCCGAGTACTCCGGTTTTCCCCCACCAACAAACCTGGCTCGTCCTTAAATGACCCTGGCTGTTAATAGGACGTTAAACTAATCAAACCAAAAACCAGTAAAAATTAAACTCCATAGCCCCAGGCATTAACCCCTCCCTGCCACAGTAAACAACTATGTATGTTGTCATGTACAATAGTTTTTCTTGTAAAATAATGTTGTTTTTTTCCCCAAAATGCCTCCATACTATCAAATTAACTAAACAGTGAATAAGCTATGATTCTAAAATGAAATAACATGCATTAAAATCCGCTTGTGATGAGATAATTGTCAAAACAGTAAAATCCTGCAATGTCGCTCTATAGGTACGACTAGCGTATAGATTTCCCATAGGCGACAATGCTAGCATTAATAAGTGTATCTAAAATTCTGTTCATACAAATATGACTTACTTATACTTGTTGGAAAGGTAATTCAGTCACGAATACAGTTACGAAGTGAAAAAAGCGTGTTCACCAATAAAACTTTTTCCAAAATCCATGCTCGTCTAAAATAAAGCAGTCCCGCACAGAATACTAAGTGAAAACACAGGAAATTGTCAAATTTTCAAAATTACCCTAAATATCCCCCAAATGCAAAAATTAATGCTCAAATATTATTTTCAAAGAGTAGAAAACATGCATTTAATATTTATGGCATTAGTTGACAAAAATGGTTTATTTTAAGCCAATAGTCCACCCTCTAACATGAAGTTCAGTCTCGAGCCATCAACATTAATTTTTGGCCAATCAGAGGCGAGATTCTATTTATAGGTGTCTTACCTGTAGGAGTTGGAAAACTTCTGTTGTAACTGATTGTAAAAATTATTACCCAAACCTATAAAGTATGTTATACCAAGTACACATCAAAAGAAATTTTTCAAAAATATGAAATATTAAAGAAATGGGGCCACTTTTACTCCAAGTGTACCATGCCCCGTTGGGCCGCGGTGGCCAAGTGGTTAAGATGTACCGACATATTACCACATGCCCTCCACCTCTGGGTCGCGAGTTCGAATCCCATGTGGGGCAGTTGCCAGGTACTGGCCGCTGGTCGGTGGTTTTTCTCCGAGTACTCCGGTTTTCCCCCACCAACAAACCTGGCTCGTCCTTAAATGACCCTGGCTGTTAATAGGACGTTAAACTAATCAAACCAAAAACCAGTAAAAATTAAACTCCATAGCCCCAGGCATTAACCCCTCCCTGCCACAGTAAACAACTATGTATGTTGTCATGTAAAATACTTTTTCTTGTAAAATAATGTTGTTTGTTTTCCCCAAAATGCCTCCATAATATTAAATTAACTAAATAATGAATAAACTATGATTCTAAAATGAAATAACATGCATTAAAATCCGCTTGTGATGAGCTAATTGTCAAAACAGTAAAATCCTGCAATGTCGCTCTATAGGTAAGACTAGCGTATAGATTTCCCATAGGCGACAATGCTAGCATTAATAAGTGTATCTAAAATTCTGTTCATACAAATATGACTTACTTATACTTGTTGGAAAGGTAATTCAGTCACGAATACAGTTACGAAGTGAAAAAAGCGTGTTCACCAATAAAACTTTTTCCAAAATCCATGCTCGTCTAAAATAAAGCAGTCCCGCACAGAATACTAAGTGAAAACACAGGAAATTGTCAAATTTTCAAAATTACCCTAAATATCCCCCAAATGCAAAAATTAATGCTCAAATATTATTTTCAAAGAGTAGAAAACATGCATTTAATATTTATGGCATTAGTTGACAAAAATGGTTTATTTTAAGCCAATAGTCCACCCTCTAACATGAAGTTCAGTCTCGAGCCATCAACATTAATTTTTGGCCAATCAGAGGCGAGATTCTATTTATAGGTGTCTTACCTATACAAAACCCTGTTGTAACTGATTGTAAAAATTATTACCCAAACCTATAAAGTATGTTATACCAAGTACACATCAAAAGAAATTTTTCAAAAATATGAAATATTAAAGAAATGGGGCCACTTTTACTCCAAGTGTACCATGCCCCGTTGGGCCGCGGTGGCCAAGTGGTTAAGATGTACCGACATATTACCACATGCCCTCCACCTCTGGGTCGCGAGTTCGAATCCCATGTGGGGCAGTTGCCAGGTACTGGCCGCTGGTCGGTGGTTTTTCTCCGGGTACTCCGGCTTTCCTCCACCAACAAACCTGGCACGTCCTTAAATGACCCTGGCTGTTAATAGGACGTTAAACTAATCAAACCAAAACCTTTAAAAAATTAAACTCCATAGCCCCAGGCATTAACCCCTCCCTGCCACAGTAAACAACTATGTATGTTGTCATGTAAAATACTTTTTCTTGTAAAATAATGTTGTTTTTTCCCCAAAATGCCTCCATAATATTAAATTAACTAAACAGTGAATAAGCTATGATTCTAAAATGAAATAACATGCATTAAAATCCGCTTGTGATGAGATAATTGTCAAAACAGTAAAATCCTGCAATGTCGCTCTATAGGTACGACTAGCGTATAGATTTCCCATAGGCGACAATGCTAGCATTAATAAGTGTATCTAAAATTCTGTTCATACAAATATGACTTACTTATACTTGTTGGAAAGGTAATTCAGTCACGAATACAGTTACGAAGTGAAAAAAGCGTGTTCACCAATAAAACTTTTTCCAAAATCCATGCTCGTCTAAAATAAAGCAGTCCCGCACAGAATACTAAGTGAAAACACAGGAAATTGTCAAATTTTCAAAATTACCCTAAATATCCCCCAAATGCAAAAATTAATGCTCAAATATTATTTTCAAAGAGTAGAAAACATGCATTTAATATTTATGGCATTAGTTGACAAAAATGGTTTATTTTAAGCCAATAGTCCACCCTCTAACATGAAGTTCAGTCTCGAGCCATCAACATTAATTTTTGGCCAATCAGAGGCGAGATTCTATTTATAGGTGTCTTACCTAAACAAAATCGGCTAGTATTAGCGTATAGTGACCAAGCCTAGCAAGTGTAAATATATGAAAAATGAACATAAAGCATATATGGTTGGGAGTTGAATTAATCTCCTCCTGTTGGTGCGGCGGGGGGGGGTTTACAAAATATTGAGGACCTTTGCCTCCCCATTACGTTTCATCTTCCTACGCCACTGATATATGTACAATACTGTTGGTTAGAAATTCGTGCCAGATCCCTGTGATTGTAATCTTTTGCAGCAACGGTGCACCAAAATATGCATTTTCGATTCTCTGAGACAGAGCTAGATTTGGATCGCATACCTTTCTGCCCAGTGAATCTAGACAGGTGACAACTTGTCCAAGGTTGGCTTTATCTGTGAGATCCACAGTCTGGAATAGATCATCAGCTTTCACGCCCATTTCTTTGGCTCCTTCAATGAATTTACTGATCAAATCCATCTTTTTGAAAGCCATTGTCTGTCGCTTACTTAACATATTTGCGGGAACTTTTTTAGATCCGAGATTCGTGATCATGCTGAAAAAGAAGAATAATAATGTATTCAAAGATAGTGCAACTACACAGGCCATATACATTTTAACATATGAATTGTATGTAAGAGTAACCTTGACACTAGGATTTTTTTTAAATTTGAGTACAGCGGGTTAACACTATATTGGGACCAAACAGAACTATCTCACTCTTCAGCCAAGGAAATATCTGCGACATGGGGCTTCAATGTTTTGTTCCATGTTTTCTTTTTTTTCAGGCGAAGATCGGGACATGATAATAAGTTTATCTTTACCTGCAAAGAAATTGGGAGAACGAAACTAGTATTAACAGAAAATATAAACTTAGTCTTCTTACCGGCCCAGGACGTAGCCATCGCTTAAGACTTCATAAACGTTATCCATGGATCCGTCCGTACTGAATTGCTCCCCGCTATAACGCTGTACCCATTCCAATACCTCATGGGCTAACTCTTCGTTGTATTTACTATTGAGCTGGGGGAAAAAACGTCAGTTCGTGAATGATACGTGATAAATATTACGATGAAGGCTATAAATAGGACGAAAAGGAACAAAATAATGAATCAACAAAAATAGATTTATCAAATGTTAGCAGAGACTAGTAATTTCTGATAATGCCTAACGTCCTGTTAACAGTTATGTGTACGGTCAATAAGGGCGACATCCACTACATACATGTATAATGTTTATTATGGGAGACTGCGGTATGTTCCTGCTGCAGCATGCAACGCGGTTATAAACCCCATCTGACTTACACCGGCCCGTGATGATCATATTTGGTGACATTTACACCAATGTACTTCAACTAGAAGTGAACAATGTAACTACCATTTTATCAAAGTCTCTTTCAATGTCTCAGAGATTCATGCGACAATTTAACACACACACACCACACAACCACCAATACTGAAACATGCCAGAGTGCCAGAGCACTGAAACATGCCAGAGTGCCAGAGCAGTTACTCACCCTGACATCATACTAAAACTGTCAAAATAGACGGTCTCTGAAAATCTTGGACCCTGTACACGAATACAATAATATTTAAGTGATAAGGCAACGACGCCAAGTCCCTGTGATTATTTAGTTTTGCTGTGACGACGGAAGTAACAGATAGCATCGCTTTCTAGACCACATACGTTGAATGAGCTTGGGAGCGAGGAGCTGGACAATCATGTTATCAGAATGTTCGAGGGTGACAAATTAGAATTTGTATTTAACGCGTCTAGAACAGGATGTATCTCCTCGTACGATAAACATCACGTGACTAGGGCGTGGTTAATTATAAACGTGCGCATGCATACACACTAAACCACTTTTATATCTAAAGCGCACTCGAGCAGGAACAACCGAGACATTTATTGTCTGTGATAAAAACGTGCACTAGCGTAGTCATCTTTTCATACATAATAAATTTACAGTTATGCATTTCCCATTTTCCTCAGATCTTTTATCGATTAATCAGTGACATTATGCTATGTAACATATTGCTTTGAATCTAACAGTCGGCAGAAAGTCTATACATACATATATTACGTACCTAACAGGCGGTCGGTTTTAACACTTGTTGGAATATATGCTATCAACGGCATATTTTGTCTGCTGTATATTTGAATCGCTCTCACATTTTGGTGTCTATTCCTAAACTGTAACAATCTATACACTAATACAGTGTATTAAGACATACAATAAATCCCTAAATAGTAAATAGGAATAGCACCCAGTTATCTATAACATGTACTATAGTAATCCTACTACAATGTAACCACACCTACACAAATAATATAGGGCCTAGAGATCAATAACTTATATAACTAGGGTACAGAAATCGATAACTTTTATAATACAAACTAGAGACTAGATATTGATAGCTTATAACCTCGTATACTATTTGGGGCTACAGATGATAACTCTTGTCACTCACAAGGGGGTAGATATGATAAATCGTATCACTCATTAACATTTAGGGGCTAGACATCGATAATTACTTACTGGGGCTACATTTTGATAGTTTATATCACCATTAGGGGCTAGATATAGTAAACTTATAAGACTCTTTCATACGTGGATATGAAGGATAGGGATATTCTACCCGAGGGTCACAAAATGTAGTAAAACCCGAGGCTTGCCGAGGGTTTTGCAACATTTCGTGACCCCGAGGGTAGAATATCCCTATCCTTCATATCCACGTATGAAAGAGTATTTTTCTTTCATACCTCGACGTTTTATTGCAATTTTACAACGATAATATCCCGCCATTTTGAAATAAATTCGAAGAAATCAACGACTGGAAGTCAATTTTCCATACATGAAAAATTACGTGATATTTTCAACACAAATTCCGTTGCTTGCATCTTTAATAGTACAACCAGTCAATATTGTGAAAAAAAATAAAATTTTACAGAGGAAATAGAAATTTTGTTGACGCCGTGACGTCACGATGCTTTATTGCATGGGTAGCCATGCAATACAGCCTCAGGCGACATGAGTGTATTGCCCTAGACCAGCCAGTATTACACGTGTAAGTATGAAAGATATAGTAAACTTATATCACTTTTTATGGACTAGATATAGAAAACTTATATCACTTTAAGGAGCTATTTAAACTACAGCCCAGAATTCCATAACAGATTATGGGCCGACTGAACTAGTTTCTCAATGAAGGCATTGTAAAATGGATACACGCAAGTATTTATAATGAGGAAACACTGAAGTGGAACGACTGGTTTCCCAACAGAAACGGGCACGTCTTTACGAATAGTCTCATTAAAATGTACCCTGGAAGGTTAGGAGTTTGCAGAAGGAAACATTTCCTTACCACGTGATGGATAGAAATTTAATGACAGAATGTGTGTGTGTGTGTGTATTTATACTGTCAATAGGTATAACTATACATTTATAAATAAACATCCTTTCCGTGTTAAATTCATCGTTTGACAACCCATCAATCGTTTGCCATTTCGCCCGGGGAAGATAAATTATGAAATCATCACTTGAGTTGTTGATTTTTACTTGGTAGACATTTGATATTATGATTTACATTATCGCTTATCAGTCGTCTCAAGGAAACCGCCAGTTGATAGAACTCGCGTGAAATGTGCTGATACTGTATACCACCAACATACCCCTTTAATACACATCTAATACACAGAAGGCAGGATGCTGTATTTTACTTATCGCTAAAATTCCAATCCCTCAATTTAAGTTCAGGGCTAGGAAACATTCCACCATACTGAAGGAACTACATGTAGATCATAAGATATTTTTATATATACACTAGGTCGCCTGTACCCCCACTGGGCAATCTCCAATCTCTGCCTGACCCCACGGGCTATCAACACTCTCTCAAAATATTGATAATAAATACTACTTCGAGGTTTGTCAGTTTGATGCAGAAATTCAAACTCCTATTTCCGCAATATATCCCCTCCTACCCCTCCATCAATGAGCCAAATTCACATTTGTATTTAAGTTTTACTGAATTTATTGATTATACTGTCTTCAGAAAATCAAAACCCATTTCACATTATATGAAGATAGCATATTAAGCATACACTATCATGCGTGTATGAATATAATTTGAAATACCGGGACGAATGTAAGTATGTTTCTATACATTAAGATACCAGGATGAATCTAAGTATTTTCCTATACGTAATTAATTTATCCAGGACGAATCAAAGTATTTTCTTATATGTAATTAATTTAAAATACCAGGAAGAATTTAAGTATATCACTTACTATAGGTAAACTATTATATGTGTACGTTATATAATTGGTATGACTAGCAATAAAACATAACGCGTTTAAAGTGCATTCCTTTATGAACATTCTCCAACATACTTTTTCCATCCGGAGTTCAAACACACTTGAAATAACGTCATTGTTGACTCAATGGGTGTGTCGCCTTAATATGGAAATGATATTCAAATGGTCCAAGGATTGGATAAGAGAGCGCGGGCGAGGCAGATTATCATAATACTGCAGACGGTAATTAGAGATGGCTCTTAATGGGTCATTGTTTTCTGTCTGTTGTGTATCAGTTCAGTAGACATAGTTTAAATCTTGTTGGCTTACATGTAGCCGAGCTCAATTACTTTACATCCCCAGCTAAAGTGTTACAGTTATTATTATATGTACATTAGACTTTGTAAACCGCCTGACGCCAGAAGGATCATAACTTGAGTTGTAATGAAATAACACTACCACGGGCATATAAAATTAATAAAGTCACGGGCACCTGTTTGGTTAAACCCCAGAATGTAACGTTTTCAGTCTATCGCATCCTCATTCCCGCTAATTTTCCTTCAGCAGCCTCACGCGATAGCTCGGCATATGCCGGACATACAACTGGACAAGAGACAATGTCACCAACAGGTCGTCTTACCTTGTTTTGGGCTTCAAGTGCTAGACCACTTTTAGCTGCTCTGTTACTGGACATGATGGAGTAATTCCTTATTCCTGGATTTCAAAACGTTTCACAACAGACACGTGTACTAGTTTCTCAACAGACAGATGTGAAACCACAATATATAGTCTAACGGACGATGATTCATGCGTGACCTCTGACTTCACAACTGATTATAACAGCTTCTGTGATTGGCTGATCCACTTAGCAAGGCGTTTCTCGTCGTAGACGATAATCAGCTGGCCTTTCGTAAATGTTTGAATCGATTCAATGGTTAATACGTTAAACATTACAAAGTGTCAGATTAAAATCATGGTACACACAAAGGCACAGCGGTTTATTTGTGAGATCATTTTAATTTGAATTAATTTCATTCCAGTTCATATATAGTTTATCGTGTCCTTATAAGGAAATTGAACTTCTCCGCCTCGTGTTGACCTCGTGACTAAGTGTAAAAGAGATAGCTCCTAAACAAAATATTTACACCAATCTCAAATACAAAACCACAAATCCTAAAAATGTGTGACGTCACGTCCTGCGTTGAGATAAAAACAATATTGTGTTAAGGTCTGGAATGTAATGAATACCATTTACGTACATGTATCTTACCTGTAGCACCACATTGTTACCAGTACTTATGATACACACACCTGTCCAGTAGGTAAGAATGTTGACTTACGCCACTGTGTATTATATATGTAACGAGATTGTTTGTCATAATACTTGACATGGAAAATAAAATTCACAATGTACACTAACGATCTGTGTACATATAGATTTAAGTGCTAATTTATCCTAAACAAATTAAGCTTGACCACAAACCATATTTACAAACAAGCTTACAAGTTGGCCAAATGTGCTTTACACATGTTTCACATTTCCCTGTTTGATACATCCTAGACTGGCCACCAGTCTCTAGAATATCAAAAACATCATTAAAAGTTAACTTGATATTTTTTGTATAGATGGCATTTTTATCCTAGTTTCAAACTTGAGGGATATTATCTAGTATTAGAATTCTGCTGAGAAAATCTTATCAATGACTTAGTGTCTGGTGGCCAGTCTAAGTATACAAAGTATCCTTATACCGCAGTATTTCGGCTCTTTTGCAGCTCCGAATTTTACCGATGATAAACCCCTCAGTCTCCTTGTTATCACTCCATCCCACAGGCAAATATATTCTTATAAACCTGATTTTTGATATATATATATTACGAACGTTTTAGGAAACATGACTCTTTTAACATATTGGCCTTGTTACCACGTTGACCTCAGTTATCGCATTAACCCCAGTTACCACATTGTTCCCAGTTATCGCATTAACCCCAGTTATCATGTTGACTCCAGTTATCATATTGACCCCAGTTATCACATTGACCTCAGTTATCGCATTAACCCCAGTTATCATATTGAACCCAGTTATCACACTGACCTCAGTTATCGCATTAACCCCAGTTATCACATTGACCCCAGTTATCACATTGACCTCAGTTATCGCATTAACCCCAGTTATCATATTGACCCCAGTTATCACATTGACCTCAGTTATCGCATTAACCCCAGTTATCATATTGAACCCAGTTATCACATTGACCTCAGTTATCGCATTAACCCCAGTTATCACATTGACCTCATTTATCACATTAACCCAGTTATCATATTGACCCCAGTTATCACATTGACCTCAGTTATCGCATTAACCCCAGTTATCATATTGAACCCAGTTATCACATTGACCCCAGTTATCGCATTCACCCCATTTATCACATTAACCCCAGTTATCACATTGACCCCAGTTATCGCATTAACCCCAGTTATCGCATTAACCCCAGTTATCATATTGACTCCAGTTATCATATTGACTCAGTTATCATTGACCTCGTTATTAACCCCAGTTATCATATTGAACCCAGTTATCACATTGACCTCAGTTATCGCATTAACCCCAGTTATCATATTGAACCCAGTTATCACATTGACCTCAGTTATCGCATTAACCCCAGTTATCATATTGAACCCAGTTATCACACTGACCTCAGTTATCGCATTAACCCCAGTTATCATATTGACCCCAGTTATCATATTGAACCCAGTTATCACATTGACCTCAGTTATCGCATTAACCCCAGTTATCATATTTAAACCATTTATCACACTGAACTCAGTTATCGCATTAACCACAGTTATCACATTGACCCCAGTTATCACATTGACCCCAGTTATCACATTGACCCCAGTTATCACATTGACCACAGTTATCACATTGACCCCAGTTATCACATTGACCCCAGTTATCACATTGACCACAGTTATCACATTGACCCCAGTTATCACATTGACCACACTTATCACATTGACCCCAGTTTTCACATTGACCACAGTTATCACATTGACCACAGTTATCACATTGACCCCAGTTATCACATTGACCACACTTATCACATTGACCCCAGTTTTCATATTGACCCCAGTTATCACATTGACCACAGTTATCACATAGACCACAGTTATCACATTGACCCCAGTTATCGCATTAACCCCAGTTATCATATTGACCCAGTTATCACATTGACCACAGTTATCACATTGACCTCAGTTATCGCATTAACCCAGTTATCATATTGAACCCAGTTATCACATTGACCCCAGTTATCATATTGACCCCAGTTATCACATTGACCCCAGTTATCACATTACCCCAGTTATCACATTGACCCCAGTTATCACATTGACCCCAGTTATCACATTGACCCCAGTTATCACATTGACCCCAGTTATCACATTGACCCCAGTTATCACATTGACCACAGTTATCACATTGACCACAGTTATCACATTAACCCCAGTTATCACATTATTATCATATTGACCCCAGTTATCACATTGACCACAGTTATCACATTGACCTCAGTTATCGCATTAACCCCAGTTATCATATTGAACCCAGTTATCACATTGACCCCAGTTATCATATTGACCCCAGTTATCACATTGACCCCAGTTATCACATTGACCCCAGTTATCACATTGACCTCAGTTATCGCATTAACCCCAGTTATCATATTGAACCCAGTTATCACATTGACCCCAGTTATCACATTAACCCCAGTTATCACATTGACCCCAGTTATCACATTGACCCCAGTTATCACATTGACCCCAGTTATCACATTGACCCCAGTTATCACATTGACCCCAGTTATCACATTGACCCCAGTTACCACATTAACCTCAGTTATCACATTGACCCCAGTTATCAACATTGACCCCAGTTATCACATTGACCCCAGTTATCACATTGACCCCAGTTATCACATTGACCCCAGTTATCACATTGACCCCAGTTATTACATTGACCATAGTTTATCACATTGACCCCAGTTATCACATTGACCCCAGTTATCACATTGACCCCAGTTATCACATTGACCCCAGTTATCACATTGACCCCAGTTATCACATTGACCCCAGTTATCACATTGACCCCAGTTATCACATTGACCCCAGTTATCACATTGACCCCAGTTATCACATTGACCCCAGTTATCACATTGACCCCAGTTATCACATTGACCCCAGTTATCACATTGACCCCAGTTATCACATTGACCCCAGTTATCACATTGACCCCAGTTATCACATTGACCATAGTTATCACATTGACCCCAGTTATCACATTGACCCCAGTTATCACATTGACCCCAGTTATCACATTGACCCCAGTTATCACATTGACCCCAGTTATCACATTGACCCCAGTTATCACATTGACCCCACTTATCACATTGACCCCAGTTATCACATTGACCCCAGTTATCACATTGACCCCAGTTATCACATTGACCCCAGTTATCACATTGACCCCAGTTATCACATTGACCCCAGTTATCACATTGACCCCAGTTATCACATTGACCCCAGTTATCACATTGACCCCAGTTATCACATTGACCCCAGTTATCACATTGACCCCAGTTATCACATTGACCCCAGTTATCACATTGACCCCAGTTATCACATTGACCCCAGTTATCACATTGACCCCAGTTATCACATTGACCCCAGTTATCACATTGACCCCAGTTATCACATTGACCACAGTTATCACATTGACCCCAGTTATCACATTGACCCCAGTTATCACATTGACCCCAGTTATCACATTGACCCCAGTTATCACATTGACCCCAGTTATCACATTGACCCCAGTTATCACATTGACCCCAGTTATCACATTGACCACAGTTATCACATTGACCCCAGTTATCACATTGACCCCAGTTATCACATTGACCCCAGTTATCACATTGACCCCAGTTATCACATTGACCCCAGTTATATACACATATTGACCACAGTTATCACATTGACCCAGTTATCACATTGACCCAGTTATCACATTGACCCAGTTATCACATTGACCCCAGTTATCACATTGACCCCAGTTATCACATTGACCCCAGTTATCACATTGACCCCAGTTATCACATTGACCCCAGTTATCACATTGACCCCAGTTTATCACATTGACCCCAGTTATCACATTGACCCCAGTTATCACATTGACCCCAGTTATCACATTGACCCCAGTTATCACATTGACCCCAGTTATCACATTGACCCCAGTTATCATTTTGACCCCAGTTATCACATTGACCCCAGTTATCACATTGACCCCAGTTATCACATAGTTACACATTGACCATTGACCAGTTATCACATTGACCACAGTTATCACATTGACCCCAGTTATCACATTGACCCCAGTTATCACATTGACCACAGTTATCACATTGACCCCAGTTATCACATTGACCCCAGTTATCACATTGACCCCAGTTATCACATTGACCCCAGTTATCACATTGACCCAGTTATCACATTGACCCCAGTTATCACATTGACCCCAGTTATCACATTGACCCCAGTTATCACATTGACCCCAGTTATCATTGACCCAGTTATCACATTGACCCCAGTTATCACATTGACCCCCGTTATCACATTGACCCCTGTTATCACATTGACTCCAGTTATCACATTGACCCCAGTTATCACATTGACCCCTGTTATCACATTGACCCCAGTTATCAACATTGACCACAGTTATCACATTGACCCCAGTTATCACATTGACCCCAGTTATCACATTGACCCCAGTTATCACATTGACCACAGTTATCACATTGACCCCAGTTATCACATTGACCCCAGTTATCACATTGACCCCAGTTATCACATTGACCCCTGTTATCACATTGACCCCAGTTATCACATTGACCACAGTTATCACATTGACCCCAGTTATCACATTGACCCAGTTATCACATTGACCCATTATACATTGACCCAGTTATCACATTGACCCCAGTTATCACATTGACCCCAGTTTATCATTTTGACCCAGTTATCACATTGACCCCAGTTATCACATTGACCCCAGTTATCACATTGACCCCAGTTATCACATTGACCCCAGTTATCACATTGACCCAGTTATATCACATTGATCCTACCGTTATCACATTGACCCCGTTATCACATTGACCCCAGTTATCACATTGACCCCAGTTATCACATTGACCCCAGTTATCACATTGACCCCAGTTATCACATTGACCCCGTTTCAGTTATCACATTGACCCCAGTTATCACATTGACCCCAGTTATCACATTGACCCCAGTTATCACATTGACCCCAGTTATCACATTGACTCCAGTTATCACATTGACCCCGGTTATCACATTGACCCCTGTTCTCACATTGACCACACTTATCACATTGACCCCAGCTATCACATTGACCCCAGTTATCACTTTGACCCCAGTTATCATTTTGACCCCAGTTATTACATTGACCCCTGTTATCACATTGACCCCAGTAATCACATGGATCCAGCTATCCCTTAATCACCCAAGGTCGTTACAGTCGTGATATCCACATTTGCTCCCTGTTCTCACTTTTTGACACATGCCCTCATTTTGACCACTATTACCACTTTTGTCCCTTTTTCTTATTTTGACCCTATTGTTATCACTATGACCCATGTTTCTCATTATGTCGATATTACAATAAGTAATCGTTTTGTTGCTTTGACCCCAATCATCGCTTGAACCTTGTTTTCACTTTGACCCCTGTTCTCACATTGAAAAATGTTCCCACTTTGACCCTTGTTCTCACACTGATAAATGTTCTCACTTTGACCCCTGTTCTCACATTGATAAATGTTCTCACTTTGACCCCTGTTCTCACATTGATAAATGTTCCCACTGTGACCCCTGTTCTCACATTGATAAATGTTCCGACTTTGACCCCTGTTCTCACATTGATAAATGTTCCCACTTTGACCCTTCTTCTTACATTGATAAATGTTCTCACTTTGACCCCTGTTCTCACATTGATAAATGTTCCCACTTTGACCCCTCTTCTCACATTGATAAATGTTCCCACTTTGACCCTTGTTCTCACATTGATAAATGTTCAAACTTTGACCCCTGTTCTCACATTGATAAATGTTCTCACTTTGACCCCTGTTCTCACATTGATAAATGTTCTCACTTTGACCCCTGTTCTCACATTGATAAATGTTCTCACTTTGACCCCTGTTCTCACATTGATAAATGTTCTCACTTTGACCCCTGTTCTCACATTGATAAATGTTCTCACTTTGACCCCTGTTCTCACATTGATAAATGTTCTCACTTTGACCCCTGTTCTCACATTGATAAATGTTCTCACTTTGACCCCTGTTCTCACATTGATAAATGTTCTCACTTTGACCCCTCTTCTCACATTGATAAATGTTCTCACTTTGACCCCTCTTCTCACATTGATAAATGTTCTCACTTTGACCCCTCTTCTCACATTGATAAATGTTCTCACTTTGACCCCTGTTCTCACATTGATAAATGTTCTCACTTTGACCCCTGTTCTCACATTGATAAATGTTCCCAACTTGACCCCTCTTCTCACATTGATAAATGTTCTCACTTTGACCCCTCTTCTCACATCGATAAATGTTCTCACTTTGACCCCTCTTCTCACATTGATAAATGTTCCCACTTTGACCCCTCTTCTCACATTGATAAATGTTCTCACTTTGACCCCTCTTCTCACATTGATAAATGTTCTCACTTTGACCCCTGTTCTCACATTGATAAATGTTCTCACTTTGACCCCTGTTCTCACATTGATAAATGTTCTCACTTTGACCCCTCTTCTCACATTGATAAATGTTCCCACTTTGACCCCTCTTCTCACATTGATAAATGTTCTCACTTTGACCCCTCTTCTCACATTGATAAATGTTCTCACTTTGACCCCTCTTCTCACATTGATAAATGTTCTCACTTTGACCCCTATCTTACGTTTCCTCGTTCTCCTGTTTGTTTCCAACATATTTACTATTTAGTTTTAATCCTAAACCTTCGACTTATTCAGTCTCACCACCAATAAATCAGATTTATTCACAGTCAGCCAGTCTATACGATAGTCTGTGTAATGAGACACGCGTAGGAGACTGTTGGTATTTACACTATGATGAAATGCAATAAAGCCACTTTCGTATCGACCTTTTAAACACAAATAATGCACTAGTGTGAGTGCGTCCACAGGGAAACGGAGTATGTTGTAGTCTACATTACATATCTCTAAATACGTCATAATGTACATTTTGTATGTAGAGCATTGTTGCGATATCGTAGCTCTAGACTATGGGTGGACAATTTCTTACAATGCGGACGAAGTAACGGCAGGATATGATTCTTTTTTCTTTTCAAAATCCGGTGAAAATTAATCCATTCTTTGTCCAGGAAGAATAAGTCAGATAAATATACCCTTTCCAACTCCCAAGGACAACTCACGTGTGTAAACGTATAAAAATACAATCTGCTCAACATGTGGTGTATATGATTTGACAACTGGTAAATTCATCCATTTGTTATCAAGGCCTACTGATCTGGCCCGGAGGGAGTTAACAATCACAGATAGGTAGATAGGGGATATGGTGTGTTTATCACCCTAACATGATAGTCGCCCGTGATAGCTGGGACTTGATCTACTTACATTAATCATGTTCGAATTGGTCAGTTTAGTTCGCTTCTCTCGGAGGGTCGGTAATGCTAATGCGATTCCCTGGAGGGTCATTGTCCCGAAATCACAGGGAAGATGATGTACCGACTTATTATTAAGATCACTGTAAGGGAGACGTTCAGGCTTATTAACATAGAGGGGAGACGTTCAAACTTATTGGTGTAGAGGGAACGTCAAGTCTTATTGGTGTTGTAACGTCACGACTTATTGATGTGGAGACGTCACTGCTTGTTGGTGTGGTAACGTCACGACTTATTGGTGTGGAGACGTCACTGCTTGTTGGTGTGGTAACGTCACGACTTATTGGTGTGGAGACGTCACTGCTTGTTGGTGTGGTAACGTCACGACTTATTGGTGTGGAGACGTCACTGCTTGTTGGTGGGGTAACGTCACGACTTATTGGTGTGGAGACGTCACGACTTATTGGTGTGGAGACGTCATTGCTTGTTGGTGTGGTAACGTCACGACTAATTGGTGTGGAGACGTCACGACTTATTGGTGTGGTAACGTCACGACTTATTGGTGTGGAGACGTCACGACTTATTGGTGTGATAACGTCACGACTTATTTGTGTGGAGACGTCACGACTTATTGGTGTGGAGAGGTCACTCCTTGTTGGTGTGGTAACGTCACGACTTATTGGTGTGGAGACGTCACTGCTTGTTGGTGTGGTAACGTCACGACTAATTGGTGTGGAGACGTCACGACTTATTGGTGTGGTAACGTCACGACTTATTGGTGTGGAGACGTCACGACTTATTGGTGTGGTAACGTCACGACTTATTTGTGTGGAGACGTCACGACTTATTGGTGTGGAGAGGTCACTCCTTGTTGGTGTGGTAACGTCACGACTTATTGGTGTGGAGACGTCACTGCTTGTTGGTGGGGTAACGTCACGACTTATTGGTGTGGAGACGTCACGACTTATTGGTGTGGAGACGTCATTGCTTGTTGGTGTGGTAACGTCACGACTAATTGGTGTGGAGACGTCACGACTTATTGGTGTGGTAACGTCACGACTTATTGGTGTGGAGACGTCACTGCTTGTTGGTGTGGTAACGTCACGACTTATTTGTGTGGAGACGTCACGACTTATTGGTGTGGAGAGGTCACTCCTTGTTGGTGTGGTAACGTCACGACTTATTGGTGTGGAGACGTCACTGCTTGTTGGTGTGGTAACGTCACGACTTATTGGTGTGGAGACGTCACGACTTATTGGTGTGGAGACGTCACTGTTTGTTGGTGTGGTAACGTCACGACTTATTGGTGTGGAGAAGTCACGACTTATTGGAATGGGAACGTCACGACTTATTGGTATGGGAACGTCACGACTTATTGGTTTGGGAACGTCACGACTTATGGGAATGTGAACGTCACGACTTATTGGTATGGGAACGTCACGACTTATTGGTATGGGAACGTCGCGACTTATTGGTGTGGAGATGTCATGACTCACTGGTGTGCATACGTTACGACTTTTCGGTGTGGGAACGTCAAGACTTATTGGTTTGGAGACATTACGACTTATTGGTGTCGAGTGGAGACGTTACGACCTATAGCAGTCGAGGGAGACGTAATGACCTAATATAGGGGAGACTTTACGACTTATAAATGTCGAGGGGAGACGTTACGACTTATAGGTGTAAAGGGGAGACGTTACGACCAAATAGAGGGGAGACGTTACGACCTATATGTGTAGAGGGGAGACGTTACGACCAAATAGAGGGGAGACGTTACGACCTATAGGTGTAGAGGGGAGACGTTACTACCTATAGGTGTAGAGGGGAGACGTTACGACCTATAGGTGTAGAGGGGAGACGTTATGACCTATAGGTGTAGAGGGGAGACGTTACGACCTATAGGTGTAGAGGGGAGACGTTATGACCTATAGGTGTAGAGGGGAGACGTTTCAACTCATTTAATAGCACGATCTAGATCGCAGGAGCAGAGAACATTCTGACTTATCGTTGTAATCACTGGATAGGAGACACCTGGTTCCGTTGGTGTGAAGGTGAGATGTTGCGAACTGGATGTGTGAAATAGAGATCTCTAGAAGGAGGTGACGTCTCGAGTCGCGATCACTAGAAGAGAGACGTCCTGGCAAATTAATACGATTACTGTTAACCTTTCAACTAATTGATGTGATCAGAAAAATGCCCTTAAGTTCCCCTGTGGTCACAAGGGAAATAAAGTCAAGAAGACATTTTGGAGCCTTTTTAGGCTTCAAGGTGGCTCCTGTCGATCGCATACCACTAAGTGTGTAACTTGTATTTTAAATCTCTGAAGTAAATCCTTCTTTTCAAGACAGCGTCATATCTTATCACAGGCTAAATTCTATGCAAACACCTGATTTATTTCCTACCATTGAAAAGGAATACATTATCCTTCATTTGAAGTTAGTTGACAACGTTGATAATTTATACAAGATGAAATTCAATTTGAGACCTTGCGTAGTAAAACTGCTATGCCCTTTGTTGCGTCAACAGAGGGTATAAAAGATGTTACCGACAACGTCAATGTGGATTTATAAAGATCAGTTAGCTGTTGGTGATCTTTGTACCTGTCAGAGGTGTTATATTGAAATACTACTGTGAAGTCATACAAAATTATATATTGGAGAAAATATGTTCATGGGACCAAGAATGTATGAGAGTATAAGGTGTTCCCGGAATATTCAATTTTGTGGATTTTCTAAAACGTCGTACCCGATATATCGTCATTCAAAGAAAATGTGTTGTAAATATTGTAAGATTATGATATATTTATTATTAACTTAAAGAAAAACACAACAAGTGACTGTAAAATCGGTAAAAATGGTATTAATATATCCGGTATAATTTCTTATGAATTAGAAAAATAAAACTTTCCGTCAAAATCGCTGTACATGCGAAGAAAATAATAATATCTATGGGAATCCTAAAAGTCCTCCCGGACGGCTAAGAGTGCAGTTCAATCTTAACGCATGCGCAACACCCACCACTCTCCGTAGTAAACAAAACATGGCTACCGTAGTTTTGAACCAAAATGTTTCCGCCAAAACAACGAACTGACTCACCTAAAATGCGAAAGGAAAGGTAATGGAGCAGCGACAATCCCAACAACTGACTCGGTAAACATTACGACGCATGGAGAGTGTTAATACAACTTGTTATAGTGAAGAGAACAGTTCAAACGAGCACGCGGCTCCGGACCGCTACTGTAACAGTTACGTACCTAGGCCTACTACGTACCCGGTACTCCCTGCTCAGCTGATTGTGAGTGAGTCTTCGTATTTTGATCATTATGTAAATAGTCCCTAGCAGTATTTTTTCATAAATGAGTGGTCACATATGGTCACATGTTTTATACCTGTTCCCCAATCGCGTAAAACGTAACCCTGTGGTAAATAGCGGTTCTTTAGTGGGGCCTCTTTAGGGGTAATGAATGCCCTGTATGCTACCGGTCAATTCATACAGTTCTGATATATATATTTATAGATTTTTAATTTGTAAATTTTTGTTCTGTACATGTTCTGGTAGTGTTATACACATACATTGTATATAGGATTTACATTGTAGGTTAATTGGTAAAATTGTATTGTATATGTTCTGATATACACATATACATATGTACATGTAGGTTTTAGCTTGTTCTTTAGATATATTTGGAGGACAGTCAGGACACATACAGTATATTATTTCTGGTCATAATAATAAATAGTGTTTGTATATTTATTACAACTGTACCTGGTTCATGTGTATATGACAAACTTTACAGAGTTGAAATGTACTGCAGCCATGTATCATTTATAATTATTCTGAATTTTTGTTGGAACTATAGATAATGAATTTTGTATCTTTTTTGAAACAATATTTGATTCTATCAAATGCATCAGTGACACATTCACAACTTATAAAATGTTTTCTCTAAAAAAAAAAAACCTGTAGAATGAACCTACATTTATTCATTTGTATATATTTGAAATTGATCATTTCAATTTTTGTCATATTCAACAGATATAAAAAATTGCTGGTTCTTTTTTTCAGGCACCATGCATGCATAGTGACATGAATACAGAAAGTTCATCCCTTGGACCTGTATACAAGTGTATGTATACATATACATACAATTAGCATCATATGAAGACTGAAGAATGTTGATTTGAGTGCTCTTGAAAGTAAACTTTTCCAATATGGACCTAGAAGATCATGAACAGAACATTTAAACAGTATTAATTTATTAAATGTTCCTTTCAACTGTAATCATTAAATAAAATTATGATGCAATACTTTTTCATTGTTTAACTTTGTAGAAATATTTGTTTATATTAGTCCTCTAGATCCAGTGATTATAATTCTTGCATCCATATGCCTGCCCATTTGTTTGTCAGGGCTTGTGAGATAGCTTTTCAATTACTTTTAAAATATAAGGATTTTTTTTTTACATATAGCAATATAGATAACATTGTCTTAGGATTTCTAAATTCTACTTTACAAGAGAGTAGACTCAACATATAAATAAAACCATAAAACTAGCAAGTTATCTGAAATGTTAAAAATCTTTTTGTCTGAACCAAATTTCACATTTATTGTCTATGTGTAACTTGTACATAGACCATTTATGTATTAATACTGTAGTAACAGTGATTACAAACACATAGACTAAAATGTAGTATGTAGTACTATGTACATCTGTCTTTGATTTGAGTTCTAAACAAAAAAGTGGTACCTATTGGGAAGTTGTGACTTGGGCGGAGGGTGAAATACAGAAGAAATAGCTACACATGGAAAAAAGAAAGATATACAGTACCATATGGATTCAAAGTTGCTCCAAAATCAATGAGACTAAATAACCAAAAAAAAAGCCATGTAAACCCCAAATATGCAATGACCAGATCAATGATAAAGCACCCTTCCACTTCCAGTTATCTGTAGCTATTTCTTCTATATTTCAACCCCCCCACTCAAGTTACAACTTCCCAACCTCATGATTCTTCTGTCTTTTAGCCCCCCACTCCCACCCCCCAACACACACATACCTGATTGATTGTCATGTTATTTCAGGTTCCTATTCAGGTATTATTCCTAAAAACCTAAAAGGGTATACACACTGTGTACTCTCAAAGGAGGGGAACCACTTCATTCAAAAATGGAATTTACAATTTCATCTTAATTTTGAAATTTTCAATTTAATTATTAATTACTGGACTATTAAAACAGTATAGAACCCCTCGGCTACAGACAAAGTACTGTGGTACACATTTCTCTTAATTAATTACTTTTCTTCAACTCAATCATCTTTTTCTCCAGAGCACAAAAAAGAACAGGAAACAACAGAAAAGGAAAGTAACATACATGTAGGCCTATATGTTTTCTGAAAATATATATGATGTGTTAATTCTCACAGCATAGGCCTACATGAATGTGAAGAATTAAATATTATCAATGTTTGAGAGAATTTCCTAGTTGTAATTCTATAGCAGCTACATGGAATATACGTTTACATATATACATTGTACGATACATATACATCATAAAAGTTTCTTTCCTTCCAGCTGGACATTCATGTCATCTCTCTCCAGAACTCAAATATTGTTTACAAAAAAAAAAAACCAACCAGAGACATAGATAATTTAATTAAATCTCTGCAAAAAACTACACGAATAATTGAACACATATATTGTACTTGTAAAATATCTATGTATGAGCTAATTTATTTTCACATCTTTGACAGCTACATGCATGGACGTTCTATGGAACGTTTTCGTGTGGTTTTAAATGGGAAATTATGTTACGATTATTTGTATTTAACCTTCATGATTCGGTTGATGTAAAATACGACGAATGCTATGCTGCAATAATTGCCCCTTGCCGGGGCCCCATCTCTGCATCGGCCGAATATTTGTGTCGATTTCCATGTACAAGATGCTTTTATCGAAAAATGATTACAAAGCATTGTCATTAATGAAAGAATACTTCATTTGCATCAAATGTATAATCTCAAAACAACAATTTGCATACCGCATTAGTGGTTTATCACACGAAACGAAACCGACACGACTGAGAAACACATGTCCATGTTGACATTTCCACGCAGCCTCGTTTTCAAAGAGTTTGGAGAATTTATATTTAGAACTGTGCTAAATTTACACGGGGCTTCCCCAAAATTTCAATGGTCAAAACTGGACACCGTAAGCAGAACTTGACCATCATTATGGTATACAATGACTTTTGGAAGGCCAAAGAACGCATTTAGACTGGTTTCCTTTGCCCGATATATTTATTATTAACTTAAAGAAAAACACAACATATATTTTCAATAATTTCAAAACTTTCCATAAAAATTGGGAAAATTAGCAAGGGACTCTTTCACGAAAAACAATATAAATTATTCATGAAAGAGGTTCTTTATAGATTACTAGATTACATTCTTCCTAGAGACAGCAAGTATAGTAAAACAGTTCTCAAATGTTGATATAAAGGGCTTTAGTTTCATCGTTATGCTAAATGCTAATAATGCTATCTCTAACTTGGGTCCGATCCTGTACATGTAGCTTGTATTTATGACAATAATATGCGTTTAAACTAATATATATGTTAATAAGAATATTCAGCGAATTATCTCCCTTGGATCATTAGTAAATGTGAAATTGACAAGTACTTCATGGCTTAGACCCGGAGTCCGAGGTGACTTGACTACGGTAATTCATCTTTATAAATGTCGATCCAGGCACACGTCACACTGCTCGGGTGACCACCCACGGGCCAATCATTACACATAATATGCGACAGAAGAATTTTATCGAACATTCTACAAAAAAACTACTATGGTATTGAAAGGAAATCATATGAGCTCTCAATAAATTCACTAAATCCGTTTATTGATTTTTCTTTTTTACTTGACAAATAAGGCGGATTTTTATTGAGAAGTTACTTAGAATAATTCATTTGGGAATCCAATAGTTTTCGATACATGTCATCTCCATTTTAACAGTTATATTGATGATATAGGGGAAACTTTGATGAATGGGGTAACTTGTGTCTAATCTGTCTTGTCTGGGTTTTACCAGGAAATTTATTCAAATCACATAAGAAGATCTAACAACCGATTGATTTCGGAACTGATTTTTGTAATTAGAGCAGGATTACTGGTTAAAGGTATATGAGCAGAATATTTCGGAACTGATTTTTGTAATTAGAGCAGGATTACTGGTTAAAGGTATATGAGCAGAATCTATAGGCAATACCATTGTAATAGAGGTAAGAATAACGAGATCACCTTCCGAGAAACGACACCTTCAGACAGGAGAACGGAGCTCTATACTTTGAGCGACACATACCATGGTATCTGTCGAGTTAAATCATTTAAATAGTTTACACAAATCGAGAGAAAAGCCCTTAGGTAGAAATACATCTGTCTGTACATAGGGGTGTAGTGTTCAGTACTGGGTAACAAGAGCCTGTCCGGGTCAGAGGTCACATTCCATCTGTCCCGCCCACAACGACTCAGACAGTTTAAAAGGCTCACATTACCGTCTGCTCATTTTACAAACGTGACTATTAAATTGTACAAATGTCTCCAGACGACGATCATTCCTTGTGTTTCTGCATTGTCATCTAGCTCAGCTGTGGTAGAATTGTCATTCATAACATCGCATATAGAATTTACCACCACCACTACAACTATTATCGTTGTCATCATCATCATTATCATCGTCATAGACGTTGTCGTCGTCGCCGTCGTTGTCATCACCGCCGTCACCAACAACACCACTATATGGACCTGGCACGAATTTCCATCCAACGGTTTAGATGTGTGTGTGTGTGTGTGTGTGAGAGAGAGAGTGTGTGTGTATTTGTGTTAGTATCTATAATACATATATATAAATATTTGTCATTGGTTGAACCCCCACTGTCGCTGTCTTCATCGTAAGGTGACATGGTACCATCATCACCACCAGTATCATCACTATCGTCGTTGTTTTTATTGCCGTTATCCATACCTGTCGCTATCGTAATCACTAAAATCAACAAATACGTTGACGACAGTCAAATAACGACAACAGGGAAGACTGCAACTTCATGTCGGTTTGAGTTCACTCCCTTCGTATTTGTGTTGGGTGGGGGGGGGGGGGGGGGGGTCGCTTGTCGTGTTCTTACTATTGTGTTCTCACGTTGTCGGTGGATTAAAAAAGTGTTGAAGATTATAATATGGTTATCTGCGCAGTTATAGTCAATCAACGGAAGGTAATTAGGACGACGATGGGAAACGACCCGCGCTATGGAAATTAACATTTGATTTGTTTTAGTTCAAATGTTCATAAGATGATGATAGTGTAGTATAACAGTAAGCTAATAATTTGTGACTCTACAAAAATATCAAACTAGTTTTAGAACTCCCATTCTAAAAATCAAAAGGGGTAAAAATAACTCTCACGAGCCTAGCGTTCTTGAAACCGATCGAGCTAAATTTGACAGGCATATTGCAGTTAATATCCAGCAAGGTTATATACATGATCATGTTCTGTTTCATAAATTTGGTTACGTTTTACTGTGTATTGAACCCTCGTTCTTCTTACTGGCAGTTACTGAAAAAAATATGCTAATTTATCTAATATTCCGGAAAAAGCAATTCAAAATAAGTCTTTTCTAAGTGAGGCATTTGATTGCCATGATGGTGCATTTTCTTTCACAGGTGTTAAGTCACAGGACCCGATTTAAATACGGAGTAAGACATTTATGATAGTGAAATATTCTGTACCATTACACCATCTATATATAAAAGTTACCCTTCCTCGACATTTCAGGGGTTACTATCTCTGTCGTTATATCAAATAAACAAGTAAATACATAGGGAAATATATGAAAATAGTTGGCATACTATATTATATTTACGACCGTCAAATATCTTGGTATTTTACAATATACAGTATAAACCAGTGTGTCTGTTGAAGCCAAAACAGGAAAACGGGTCTACTATACTTAATACTTCCGGTTTTTGGCGAGGATCACCTCGCCATTGTGATCGTGGTTGCAAAATTCTCTTTCAGTCAATTTCCTCAATATGATTGGCTTAGAACTTGCTCGCAGATACTAGCGCTCCTAACGGCAGTGTATTCAACAACTTTGATTTTACCGGGAATTTTAAATAGCAAATTTTGAATATGAAAGTTACTGAAATAAGCGTATCTGTAATGTTGAAATAGGAGAAGTAGATAACTGCTTTCATATCCTTACCATATACACTATCCAAATGATCTTAGGTTGGAAAATTTTCACTTGAATTGTTTACAATGTATTTAGACTTTCCGTCCCGAAAATGTTGTTAACAATGCATGAAGACGTTTCGTCCCGAAAATGCTTCGCTTCGCCCCACGCGTTTTGTCCCTACTAGTGACAATTATCCCGCAACGGAAAAAATGAAATCAATGTTTCACCTCAAACATCAAAATTTTTACAATAATGATTTTTGTAATTTGAATCATATTAGTTCGGGAGCAAATAAATCTCGGGACGAAATGGAGATTTGTTTATCACGGCTGCGTTATGCCACATGTACGTGTAAATCCACAATGGAAGAAAGACAACTCTAAGAAAATTTAGGATAAACTTTGTAAACTGATCAAATAGCGCGTGAGAGACGATGAACATTTTCTAAATGTCCAAGCTGGCGTAATCTTCCAACTTACGGCAGTTAATAAGGTATGAATATTTACCACATCCATAATTATCGATAATTTTATAAGCACATGTATACATTATCAGATTATATATACATATTAAAGCACGTATAGAGGTTGTCACTAAAAACATTTTAGCCACATTCATCACATGTAGGCCTACAGGAGCTTGACGTTCTGATAATATATATAACGTATTCAGTAAACTACGTAATTAACGAAGTATTTTTGGTCCGAATGACAAAAATCATACATAAAATGTTCGTATAACTCGAAGTGAGATTTTTTTTGGACTACTTCATTTGTAAATCGATGAAAATGCCGATTTCTTTTTCATAATTCTTCCGTAGAACGGCACTTAAAAAGCTGTTTCAATCTACAACAAACGTGGAGAAAACGGTTAAATGTTTAGCAATTATCCTGAGTTATATTTCATCAACAATCATCAGAGATTAGTAATTAAAACTTACATAAACATACTCCCGATTCTCACTTGCATTGTGTGATCACTCGAGCGGAACTAATCTCTACCACCTGGCGCAGTCTTACAAAGGGGTGTTTCTCTTAACGCCAACATATTTATCAACAACAGGTAGGTGTTGTTTTAGGAAACAATCGGAAGGCAATTATATACTGTTTCATATAAGCTGTCTTTATTTTCACCTGTAAAGTCACTTGAGATTTACCTGTATTTCAATCAGTATCATAGGTAACATTGGTGGGTTTTGGATAAAAATTCCTTCAATATATTCCGTATTATATACAACGTAAATTATTAATCATTGATAATCAGTGCTTTAATATGCTAAGAATTAATATGGAGCTACATGTGGATTATTAAGAACGATGCATTTTGAGTTCCAGGTGAAATATTTTTTTACAAATCATATCTCAATTTTATCAGAAAAACAGGTTTCTTGATCAGTGTATATTCTAATGTAACAGTATTCTGTTTTGACATAGGAGTTCCAGTAGGGCTACATTCTTAGCCAACTTTATTTCTTGTGACCGTGCATAGTTGCGCATGATTTCTCTTATCGCATAGACGTACACCGTGAAGTATTTGGTTAGAAAATGAGTGGAGAAAAACAATATCACAAAAGTTTAAATTAATATTGTCGGAAATTTTGACCTGTTGATTATAGTTTAAGTTGGTAATCTATTGAAGCCGACACAAACACACATTATGATGTTTTATAAACATTGGTAATAATATATCATTGGGGTTTAATGCTCTATATGTATTTTTGATACAAAATATTTTTAGAAGTCACTTAATAATGTAAAAATACTAAATGAAATGAGATTGAAGACTGTTACTTAGGGTCTTAACCATATTCATTTTAATACACATTATAGATGTTAATGTTGCAATACTGGCAAAATTATTTCAAGTCCATATGTTGAAGGTCTTGTAATTCTCAAAATGTTGCAAACTTTTAGTGCTCAGAATACCAAATTAACAGTTTTCTAATTTTTTCTGTTTAAAGATTATAGTATATATACCAATTTGTATCTATAGTAACAATGTTTGACCGAAATTCAACCATAGGAAAGAAATTTATATGTTATTTCTAACATGCACAAAAATATATAATTTTACTGCGCTGTTAACGGACAACAGTTTAATTATTGGGTGCTCTTTTGCTATAATGATATACAAATGTACATGTACATTTACATTATAATGTAACATCACGCTGATCTAGAAATACCATCTTAGGACAAGAAAGCAGGAAAATTATATAATTATGATAAATGATGCATCCTAATGCAACTTTCAAAATATATTGTATGTTCTGTTAACTTATGTTCTGTTAACTTAAAAAGGTCAGTCAAGTACAAGTAAAATTTGGAAATCATATTTGACATAAATTCACTTACTCTTTGGTAGGTTATTAACGCAGATGTTACATGTACATGTACTATATATGTATATAAGGTCACTTAACAGACATATATGGAAGACCTTGTGGAAATATATCACTTTTCAACAGGCAAAAGGCTTATATTATTTCAAACTTTTAATCAAATTAGTGTTACACTAAGTTGAAACTGGATAATTCCTTTTTGGATTTTTTCTTTGATATTACTGAATGGTAAAGTTACTTCCATGTGAAATAAGTTTCAAAGAATTTTGCTTGATTTTAGTATCAATCTATTGAAAATCTAATGAGATTTATACCAGAGATTTTAGATATATCAAGGAAATCTTTAAAATTCTTGAAATAAAATCATTGTGAATTTAATTTAATTTCATTCATAGATTCTATTGTTATATTTTCATAGATATTAACAGAAACATATATTATGTATATATGTATCTGATATTAAATATGAACACTTATTGAAATGAAAATTAATCAATATACGGTGTCTTCCAGTCTAGCCAACTTTTGGGATTTTAGGTGAGAAACAGGTAGGGTAAAAGGTTGGCCAGGGTGGAATAGGTGTGTTTTGCTAAAACAACACAGGTTCTACTAGCACAACACTGACAGCACAGGTAAATCCCAGGGAAAACCATATCCTAGTAGATATTCATTAGATGTCGATATTTGATTAAGAATGATACACTTTTGGTTTATGTTGGTTTGTAATGAAATAAATTGTACATGCATAAACTGTAGTATTAACTTCATGAAACAGAACAAATGCTATTCAAATGGATCATGTTGATCAAAAATATTTTTTTATCAGAAAATTTG
The DNA here is from genome assembly GCF_041381155.1 of Argopecten irradians. Classification (NCBI taxonomy): domain Eukaryota; kingdom Metazoa; phylum Mollusca; class Bivalvia; order Pectinida; family Pectinidae; genus Argopecten; species Argopecten irradians. Next base: position 56,818,908 of record NC_091134.1, read on the forward strand.
TGTACCACATATTAACTATTTAAAGAACGAAGTTAAACAAAAACCGTTACCAACAGTATTATACATTGGACCTCGTGTCACACATCTAGTGTGTCTGAGTGAGATATAGATAGAAACATTTATCATTATACAGAAATATTCTAATCTGTCAATTAAATACGATTGGATTGAAATATACTTTACCAAAGTAACATTCGCCAATTCTCCCATAATATCAAACATTTCCATCAGAATATCACTGTTCAATTATTTAGTCCATCAGGGTGTTGTCCTGCGCACATTGTCAAATTAAAGGTCCATTATACATGTAATTGATATACATACCCATTTTTGAGACATTACTATTTACGATTTCAACATTTGAAAGTTGCGCATTGTTTTCTCATTTATGCACACAATACATATGGTATACCCAGAGTTTAATTGAATTTACAAAGAATAGGTAACGTTTCTTTTGATATGAATCAATTTCATATTAAGTATATTTTCAAAAATAATCAAAGCAATTTCAATCTTAGAATACCAGAAGTTTTAGTGTGTTTTTTCAGTCGTAAAAGAGTCGAATAGAAAAAGAGGAAAAGTGTTCCATCTTGTATCAATTAAGACGAAGAACCTTGTAGTTTAGCTACGCCGAAAGGTATTATAATATTAAGTATCACCAGTATCTTGCGGCGCGTCATTATTGCTGTATATGTATATACATGCATTATGTTTGTTTCCTCATTCCAATAAGTTGTAAAAAGATGAAAATAAGTACATTATGTAAATATAGAATTGTGAACAGTAGAATCAAATATCAAAATAAATATAGGTAAGTGACTACTTTTAACTTGAACATAATTAATTACCTGATGGTCACTCAGGTATGACCAAGTCTGACCAAGGTGTGAAAACAGGAAAGTTGGCCAGACTGGAATGATGTTCACTTAAAAAGTTGGCTAGACTGGAATGAACCCAATATACACTTAGATAAGTATCAACACAGGTAACTTTTACAGGTAAATTTACCTGTGGCATTGGGTCTGCCTTTAGGAAAAAGAATATAACCACTGTCACAACAAACTACCCTACAGCTAAATCCAAAATGTTGGCGTTCAGAGATACACCCCTTACAAATGCAATCACACAAAAGCCTACACGATCACTGTTTTTAGTGCGATTACATCTTTGAGTATGAACAATACTAGTTCTTTGAACTTTTTACTCGGCAAAATAAACTTATCACCGTGCCCATGCACACATGCATATGCATATACTTATACTTCTGTGTGCACATTATCAGATACATTATATGACAACTGCTGTATTACAATCAATTTATGAAGGACAAAACTCCAAAGAACAGGAGGACTAAAGATCAACAGAAAATAAATTTCAATAATATTTACTCTAAACTGGTATTGTTATTTATAAAAAAAATGTTTAATTATATGATATTAGCCTTTTCGGGAATTACTCTGTTAATACATTTATTGTTTTCTTATGTTTTACAGAATGTCTACATGCAAGTATCATTTCAATTGGAACCAGTCCAGGAGAAAAAATGTGTGAACAAAATGAAAGAAATCATTTTCAACTGTGGTAGCTTAATACTGTAATAGTTTTTGATATGAAAATAATTACTATCATCATATTCAAATTCCATATATATAATACATTTAATGTTGTAAACATATTTGATCCAAATAATTACCATCATCATCTTCATTCCATATATACAATACACATTAGTGTTGTGATTTGTGAATTTTACTTTAATATGCATATACTTGGTATTTGTTTATTTTCTATGACATCTACATGCTTGAAATAAAAAGAATAAATAAAACATTAAATTTATAACACAATATGACGTTAGTTGTTAATATTTTTAGAAAACATATTAAGATTATTGTTAATAATACACTTATAAAGTTATCATCATCTTCGGCATACTTTATTCAAAATAAATTAGATATTAATTTGCATAACACAGGTTGTCTTATGTTTTCCCTCCTTGACTATCAATCTTCTCTGATCACTCTGAAAATGGTGATTTTACCTTTTTCGGTCGCCACATGAACTGCCTTAAATCAATTATATCCAATGCAATGAGACAACTGCATTTATTATAACGCTGTAAGGCAATTCTGCAAGATCAGCTTACATTGTTAATTTACATTGAACATATACATGCACAGTATGGTACCTTATTTATATCTCCTTTCCTATTTTCAATATACCTTGATGACTTGGAATCTTATCTGGCGGAAAAAGAATGTTAATTGTCTGACAACTATTGACAAATTATTTACAGATAATATTGAAATGTATCCCAAACTTTTATCATTTTATATGGCGATGACACTGTTCTACGACAAATGTTAAACGGATTTGAATAATATTGCATTACATTATTGCATTATATGGAAATTATAATCTAATATATCAGAAAGATAAAAGTTGTAGTATTCTCAAAACGTAAATTGGCCCAACAACACCAGTTTACGTTATGGGATATAGAATTATTTTATAAGAAGGGTATACATATCTATGTATATTTTTTAACATTAATGGTAGCGTTTTTAAAGAAAAGGAAAAAACTGCTTAACAAACAATTAAATCAGTGTCTACTATTTTTAAGAAACAAAGGAATGTATCCCTTCCTGTTGATTTTAAACTGAAAATATTTTAGTCACTTGTAATGCAAGTTTTATTATACTCATCAGAAGTATGGGGATTTGAAAATACAAATATTGTAGAAAAAAATCATTTGTAATTTCCTCAAGTTAAAAAAGTGTATAAAACAATTCATGGTTTATGGCGAGCTAACAAGATACCCAATTGATATTGGAATAAAATGTAGAATGATTACTTTTTGGCATAATGTATACTTAACATGAAAATAGACCAGACGTTTTTAGCTCGCCTATTCGAAGAATAGGGGGAGCTAATGTTGTCACCCCGGCGTCGGCGTCGGCGTCAGCGTTGGCGTCCCATTTCACGTTAAAGTTTTTGAGCAAGCTTCTGTTTCGTCAATTGTTTAAGCTTAAGTCATCATAAATGTTTCTGATTTTATTTTCCTAATGTGTATGGATGCTGAACGTGATAATACAACCAATTTTGGGCCCTTTAGGGGTTTTTTGAGTCTGTTAATTTGTCATATTTCACGTTAAAGTTTTTGAGCAAGTTTCTATTTTGTCTATTGTTTAAGCTTAAGTCATCATAAATGTTTATGATTTTATTTTCCTAATGTGTATGGATGCTGAACGTGATAATACAACCAATTTGGGGCCCTTTAGGTTTTTTTTTAGTCTGTTAATTTGTCATATTTCCATGTTTAAATAGTAAATACTTGAACAACAACTTCTTCTGAATAGGCGAGATTTGCTGTTCTCCGACAGCTCTTGTTTAAATGGCTGTAAGATGTTTAAGATATTTTAGCAGAGCTAGTTTAAATCATGTTTGGATATATCAATCAACTTGCTGTTTTACAAAAGACTTATTACAAAAACTTGTTAAAAGTAGACCAATTGACCAGTTTATTCAGAAATGGTATGACTATATTGATAAGTCTTCTTGAGGACTGACATATTCTATATTTAAGACATTTTGGCATAGAAAAATATGCCTCTTGTCTGTCTCTGCTGCAAAACAATACTTATTAACTGATACTTTGGTCCCAGGAACTTAATGAGAATAGCAATTGAGAATGGACATTTTAATTGACATCAAATTAACAAGGAAAAGGTTTAAGATGCTATAAAGTCAGTTGGCATATAACACCATAGGAAATATTAGAATGGGCTCCTAAGAGTTTAGTACATGTTTCTTATTTAACACCTTGGTGTCCAAGGAATCCTCAAAAGTCCAAACTGGAAGGAACACTAGCAAACTTTATTTCTTATTGTCCAAAAAAATGTTGACTTTAGAAATATATCCTCCAATCATTGAGACCGAGCCATTTAGTACTTTCAGTACTTTGATTCGAGATTGTAACAATGTGGAAAACGGGTCTACTATACTTAATACTTCCGGTTTTTCGAGATTGTAACAATGTGTATCCACCTTTCAGTGTGTAGAAACAATACACTCTCGTCCGGTGTTGTTTAACACCGTAGTGGTGACAAAAAGTTCAAAAATCATAACAATAGCAATATATGACGTTGCACTTTTACATACACAAATAGTATTAACCCTGGTACGTGGCCCCTCCCCTTACCCTCCACAACCATAACCAAACTTGATAAACGCCCTGTGTTCCCCATCGCCATATTCAATGGGTGCATTCCTCTTTTGCAAACTGTTTTGTTAGGTTACATCCCGAAATTGCAAACTGAAATAATTGTATTAGATTTTATATTGCAGGTCGTAATAAAATAGTATCTCCTCTAGAATGCATTTTGAAATGATAGATTATTTCCCCTAGATTCTAGACTGTAATGTAATATTATCTCCTCTAGAATGTAGACTGTAATTTTAAATCATCATATTTCATAGAATGCATATTGTAATGATAGATTATCTCCCCTAGATTCTAGATTGTGATATTAGATTATCTCCCCTAGAATGCATATTGTAATGATAGATTATCTCCCCTAGATTCTAGATTATAGCGTTAGATTATCTCCCCTAGAATGCACACTGTTATATTAGATTATATCTCCTTGAATGCATATTGTAATGAAAGATATTACCCTCCCCAAAATTATACTGTGTAATGTTATATTATGTTAGATTATCTCCCCTACATGCAGAGAATGATGTTAAAAATGCAGTTTTTTGTTGTTAGATTATTTATCTCCCCTAAATTGTAATAATATAGTATCTTCCCAAGATTGGTAGTCTGAGGTCTTACCATAAAGTAACAATTCAGTGCAGTTAAATACATGTATTGGATAAAACCTATGGTTCGACATTTCTTTTAAAGTAAAACAGACTCAATGACCAATCAATTATTTTGTTATCGAGAATACTTAACATTATTTGAAGAAGGAATACATGATCAGAAAAAATGATCACATACAAATACTCATTGTTTTCATAAACACGCGAAAAATCTGTTCATCGTTGTTTGAACATTTCGTAAAATCCTTTTTATTTTTCTAATGGAGACACTCTATAAATTACCTAGATTTTCGTAATACACAGCTGGATGCAATTTTAGTTGAAGCACATCTGTAGAAATATTTCCTATTTAGACTGGCTTTTAGACACAGAAACGAGAGACATAATGTGTGTCACTTATCAGTGATTTCACGGTACGCCGCAGATGTAGATTGCAATGTTCTTTTTCTTTTCACATTCTAAAACGTGTCTATGTGAGTTTACGACTGTATCTTTATATATCTGGTTTACAGAATGTTTCACGCTTCAATGTCAATGCCGCTATACATGACGAGATGTCTGGGGGAAATGTTGTTATATGAAGTCAAGGTTACGAACTTGTATATTTTAAAGAAGAATTTTCAAATTTGTGATGATTTTGTACTATAATGAGAAATCATATGATTATACATTATACAAACTTTAAAACCGATGCATTTTTTATTATTTTAATGACAAAAAATATAAAAACTTTATGTGTACCTAATTTAGAAAATTATGTGTTGCCTTGATTTATTTACCCATGAAGTAGGCCTTCGAAATGTAAGGGTGTCACCACTAATCGTGTATCATTTATGTAAATCGTGGTACATGTATCTATGACGAGTGTAAAGAGTGTATATATTCTGACTTGCTGGGAGGGGCTGCCACAGGCAACTCCATAGCAAACAGGGTTCTGAGAATTAGTTACAGTTGATATAATTATAGACCCACCAGAGTGTCCTACGGGCAAAAATCAGTAAACGTCATACTCTACATAAAAATGATATTAGGACATTCTGGCGGGTCCATTATTAAATAAACTGTAACTAATTCCCAGATCCCTGTATCATAGCATAGTATGCAGGGAATAAATATGCATCCACATTGTTTCAACCCTGGCTACGCCCTTGCATGTATGTGTATTTATACCTCACGTAAAACGAACATACATACATCAATGATAAGTGATTTAGTTTTAATTTAAACACAGACATATGTGTGAAATGAATCACCATCAAATACGTCGACGAAAAAAATCATCGATTTATAAGGAGAAAGCAATGGCGCCGTTTTAGATAGCTATTGCAAGGAGAGAATAGGTAACTCACACGGGAAATAGTTGTATTGTATTTCAATATACAGGTAATAGAATCCTAACTGTTAACACACATAATGCTATAACTGTCCAGCAATATTTCTCACAAGCACGCTGCACCATACCCACACACAAACACACCTTTGATTTCAGGTAAATACCATTCCGTACTTACTTTTGATCGAAGATATTGTTTTTTATTACACCACCGTAAACTATTTAAATACCAGAGCCCCGGTTTGTACATGACGCACCGTCTCAACAATCCAAGGCTTGGTCATATTAAATCTTTTTTAGTAAATGTGCAATTATTATAATAAAGATTATGTAGTATGTACTTTGTATATTTCAACATGTGGACTGAACAATTTCTAAAGAGAGTGATATACGTATGTTATGGAAAGAGAAAAAATATACACGAAAGAAATCCCCAAGAAAATCGAACGTTTGTATGATTTGATATCATATATACTACAATGTAGGGCACGAGCTTTACCGTTTTTTTATCTAAACCCCTAAAACGTCAAAAAATGGTCTTAGGGCACTCTGTTTGGTCCATTATTATACAATCTATAACTAATTCACATATCCGTGTGGTTGTTAGTTGTATTTGTTGTCTTTTTGTTAATGGATAAGAGTTCCGCTGTAGTACTATAAATGATTTCATTATTACAAGGAGACACATTATATACACTCATACAGTCTCCCGGACCACAATACATTGTATGTGTGGAAGGCTGGCCTTAAAGGATGAATTGATATAAACTTTTAGCTTGTTTTCCCATCCTAGCTGTATGTATTGGCATGTGTATATCTCCATTGTTTATTTGAATAAATTAATATTTAAACAAAGAAAATACCTAAAGTTGTGAGCATTAAGCATTATCAACCAAACAGCTTGTGGTTTTTAATTGTCTACATTACGTCTCGTATCAAATGTATGCTCACTGATGGATAACTCCATCACGTTTCTAACAAGCAATAAACATGTATTACGTACTCTCTGTTGTTGCGATTTTATTACATTCATTTTAATATTCAAGTATTGAAAGTTAAAACTATCTTACAAAATTGACGCTAGGACCATAGCATACAGCATGGGAACTAACTGTCTTAAGAAGAGAAGAGAAAAGGAGGATGGAAAAAACCCATAAATACCAAGCACGTTGACTGGGGATGTTTTGTGAAGGAAGGCACAGGTAGAATAGAATGAAGTTTATATTACCGTCACACAAGTTATGTATCATTAAAAGCTAGTTACGGTCGTAAGATCATATATGGAATATGATTAATTACATTACATATAATTTGAATTAAGTTTAATTGTCGTATGATTGACAACATACACGGGATATTAGCTACGTTAGTATGATTGCATCTTAATGTCCAAATCTACTGAACGGCAGAAGGGAGGTAACTAAAAATTAGTTGAACGAAATATTTACAATGAATAATGTCGTATGACTAACTTGAATGACACGGAAATAAATCATATATACAGCAACAGCAAATATCTATCAGATTTATAAAAAATCATTTCGATTTTAAATGAACGACTGACTATTAACCCTAATACAAGCACATAAACATAAACATCGGCAGTCTACATCGGAGCACAAAATATTTCTTTCTATCCGGCGATCAAATAAATAATGTCATGGGTGGAAATGGTGTAACAAACTTAAATTCAGTGAACGAGTGAGCTGATGACACACCTGTGGTTAAAATTGGGAATATTTATCTACATAGACGATGTTTGCTACATTGTACTAGAGTCGCATTAGAAAAAAACATAGCGTGTGTGACTCAGGTGTGGTCACCTTAGCTAAAAATAGGACCAAATAGCATAAGAAAATGTCCAAAGTAGGGCAAGAAAACGAGTTAACTCTATTGAAAATCTCCCATATCACTCGAGACTGAAAAACTTCCAACCCTAGAATATATGAGTAAAAGGAATGATGAGGTGGAAATATATTAAATGCTTCATGGCATTGACTACTTGATTATAACATGATTACATTACATTTTATAATGTCATCAACCAGAACAAGAGGCACTGGTATAAAGTTCTTTCAGGTGTTATCTACCCGGCGAGTAATGGATCGGTGGAACTCCCTTCCTGATTCTGTAGCTGAAGCCGCCACAATTAACAATTTCAAAGCATCCTCTAGAAAATGAAACCCTTTAAAGATGCTCCACCGCCGACAGAGCATAAATGACATTCATCATTTGAACAATAATTGGTGTTCAATCGTGTATATATATGCCTAATTAACACAAAAAATATTACGTAATAATTTATTTCGCATTTGGTGCATGCGCAATCAGTAATTCATTCCATATAGGATATAGTGCCACGGAATTTTTTCGGGATGCAATTAATTAATTTTCATAATTTTAAACTTTAAGTAAAATTAGAAGCTCAAACTTTTCAATGGTGGTAATGGTGTAAAGTAAGTAACTTTTGTAACTGAAGAAAAATACTAAATCGTCTGCTCCTGTTTTTGACAAAGAAAAAATACCAATTGTCAGCGGTGGAGCATCTTTAATGTTTATCCCAGTTTGTATATGGCACAATCGGACAGCAGCCTGATACAAGAACAAGAAATGCAGCTCAAGGTAACTAAGAAGAGGTAACAGGTAAGAGAAATCTGTAGCATACAAGCTGTGTTGTCCCTAGTGCTCCATCACCGACGGAGCATAAACGACACCCATTATTTGAACAATAACTGATGTTAACTTGTATGTATTCGTGTCAAATTAATACAAAAATACGTTTAAGACAATTTTTTGTTCTTGGTGCATGCGCACTCAGTACTTCATTCCATATAGGGCATGGTGTCATGGAATTTTTTCGGGATGCAATTAATTAATATTTTTTATCTTTGAGTAAAATAAGAAGTTCAAACTTTTCAATGGTGGTAATGCCATAATGGTGAAAAGTATGTAAACAACTTTTGTAACTGAAGAAAAATACTAATTCTTCTGCTCCTATTTTTTATAGAGAAAAAATACCATTTAATCAATCAATCGATATTTCCTATTGTATTTATCCGCTGAATTATTTATTTAAAAACTCCCCATCAGACGGTTTTCAGTAGTAAATATATTGTCACCTAGGATCATTGAATATAACAATATCACTTATGTGAAGGTAAAATTGTCACCATTAGATCATTGAATATTACTATATCCCTTATGTGACGGTAAAATTGTCACCATTAGATCATTGAATATTACTATATCCCTTATGTGACGGTAAAATTGTCACCATTAGATCATTGAATATTACTTTATCCCTTATGTGACGGTAACATTATCACCATTAGATCATTGAATATTACTATATCACTGTGACGGTAAAATTGTCACCATCAGATCATTGAATATTACTTTATCCCTTATGTGACGGTAACATTATCACCATTAGATCATTGAATATTACTATATCACTGTGACGGTAAAATTGTCACCATTAGATCATTGAATATTACTATATCACTTATGTGACGGTAAAATTATCACCATTAGATTATTGAATATTACTATATCACTGTGACGATAAAATTATCACCATCAGATCATTGAATATTACTATATCACTTATGTGACGGTAAAATTGTCACAATAGAATTATTGAATATTACTATATCACTGTGACGATAAAATTATCACCATCAGATCATTGAATATTACTATATCACTTATGTACGGTAAATATTTTGTTAGGTGCAAATATCATAATTAAATACTAAAATGCTTTTCTCCAAGACTTAATTTAATACGTCGTCTTAAGGCTCAATCTAAATCAATGCACTTGGCACAATAACATTCAATGTGATATATTTTTAAAAACCTAACATGGGATACATTTTTCGTCGCGATGAACATTGCTTCCTTTAAAGATGTTCCACCGCTGACGAATGGTATTTTTCTCCGTAAAAAATGTGAGCAGACGAATTAGTATTTCTCTTCAGTTAAACAAATTACTTACTTTTCACCATAACCACCATTGAAAAGTTTGGGTATCTTATCTTAATTAAAGACAAAATTATTGAAAGTAAGTAATTTCATCCCGAAAAAAATCCATAAACTATGCCTATATGGAATGAAGAACTGATTGCAGATGTACAATATTTTCGTGTCGATTAGACACATATACACACGATTGAACATAACTTGTTGTTGGCGTTGAAGCATCTTTAAGTACTACTGTATATACAAGATAGAGCTATGATATTTACTTACTTATCATCCGGGCTTCTAAAATGTCTATGATACGTCCCATATGTATCAAAAGTGGTTCTCAAGTCGTTGTGCACGTACCAGTAGAAAAACAATAAGCCTAGCTGGTGATAAATCATTGCCATAATATGAAAATATTAGCAATACAATTAAGATTTTGACAGACGAGATCACTAAGACCATCTAACATTAGGTATGGGAGATCTATTTAGTTGTAACTTGAATAGATTTTTTATGTTATCGAGATATTGTAATACAAACATTTCAGGTAGATCTACTTGTTAAGACTACACTCAGATGTCTGTGTTCTATCTCCATAACATAACAAACGTCGACGCCTTTTTTCCTTTATCAGCTGATAAAGTTTATAAAAATAAATAATGCAAATGTATACCTTTCTATGGGGATTCTCTTGGTATTTGAGTGATCGTATGTCAGTTTTAAACATGACCCACTCTTTTTACAGTAAAAGGACAGTGAGGATTATTATTGTTACAACATTATTTTCACTTCTATATCTAACGAAAAGAAGCAGTGGTCTCCCCTTGATCATTTTGCAAAATAATGGATGCTCAAAAAATCAATAGCGTCATCATCATGAAATCAATTTATTCTTTTGCTACTTTCTCAAAAGATAAAAGAATGACACAGTTTTTCACATGATCATCTGGTAGGAAAATTCTTACACAAACTTCTTTGAACAATTTGTTTGAATTACTTGCGTACTTTGAAGTATTGTGGACATCGGATATAACAGTAAAATAATTCAAATTTAGTGAAGCTAAAGATTTTTGTACATATAGAACAGATTAACAGTATAAAAAGATATTTAAGGGATTGAAACATTTTTTATGAAAGCTTTAAATCACAATTGTTTTCCTTAACTCGTCCCAACATCCCAAGTGCTAAAACAACATGACTCAGTAGGTAAAAAGGTGAATAAGCTTCAGTTGAGAAAATAATATGATCCAGTAAAATTCAGAAGAATTCTTTATCTACTTGCCCATTTTAGATAAGACATTGTCATATATTCATGTGATTAATTAAGACAACCGGGACCAGATCTTTGCACACAGATCCACATAAGGATTAATAAAACAGTTTCAAAAAATCTACATGCATATTGTACTTACATAAAAACTAACACGGCACACCAGCGTCAAGTTGTTATCATATCTAAATAAAATCTTATATTTTTGCGTTAAGATTTGAGATAAATCTCAGAAATTCTTGAAAAAATATCTTTCTCTAAAAAATTTAATATCAATATAAATTACTGAAATATTACTTATGTTTTAAAATCGAACGAGCTTATTCTAAATACATGACTTAATATCAAATCGGTTTTAAGTAGTTCAACAGAGAGGTTTGCATTAAGAACTAAAGCAAAGCAACTAAAGCAACAGAAACTGAACGACTCAAAATTCCAATAATTGACGAACCTAACTAAACAGTTGGATTTAATGTTAAATTATTGGCTAAGATATTATAGCTTACATTTGACACATCGTGGTAAAGGGATCCAAGCCTCCAGATTGGAAAGTATATATGGTTACACAGTTATATAGTTTTAGATTCCGTTGTATTCTTAGGGTATCTGAAGCAAGAAGCGAGAATCACAGCAGTATTATAAAGGTAAAATGATGTAGTTGGGACGTAGGATGCCAGGTATCAAACGGAATAGCTAACCGACCACAGAAATACTGTACAGATGCTAGTAACAAACATTACAGACTAGCTATGTCTGGGACACTGATAGTAAGGAAGTTTTGTTTTAAGTGTTATACAATTGTGTCCTCATCCTATTCAAACTTATACAGTTGTAATACATGATGTCTTAATGTCAATGTATAGATGGATGAAATTAAGTTTACATTAAATAAAGAAGACCATGCTTAGAATAGCATGAGAACAGAACAGCAGACCAGACTACAGAAACAGAATCACATAGATAGGAAACGAAAACATTTGCAGATGCGGATTGGGTCACAAAGACATGTAAAAATAGTGTCAACATCACGAATAGGTAAGCAACCAAAGGAGCAACGAAGAGGCTCAATGAAAGAATGTTCAAACATAGTGAGAAACTAATATTACAATATCAGTTGATGCATAAGGTGTAACCAGACAATGGATTTGTTTTACAGACATTATTACACAATGTTTTGACAAAAAATACCATATACAAAAATCAACTTGCTCAAGAACTACAAAGTTTACACAGATTTGAAAATCAGTCAAAGTTATGGAACACTATAGCTCTCTCGTATGGTTCAAATATACATGTACATGAATTTGGGTTTTAGTTATATAATATGGTTTTATTCCTTTAACCATCTGATCTTATCAATATATGGTATCACTTAATCAATATTTGATTTGATTTGATCAATATATCATTTGCTTCTACCATTATTTTATTTTATTTGTCATGGTATTGTTTTCTTTTATCATTATATCAATCAATTTCACCATTATTTGATTTGGTGACATATATATTTGATTTACATCCATCATTGTTTTATTTGGTGTTATCATTATATTATTTTCATTTATCGTTATATTATTTGATTTCATCTTTATTTGACTGGATTCCATTGTTATTTGATTCTCTTTTACCAACTTACAATTTTTGTAGCACAAACCAGGAAGATTGAAATATGATATGTATTTCAAAAAGATTATTATACAATGTGTTGTTTCTAAAAATAAAAAAGGTGCAAAAACTTATGATTCTACTTTACGTCATTCACAAACGCCATTATTTTATTCCATAAATACTTTATATGTTTATACTTTTTCATTGTATGGTGATACTTTTCCATTATATGGTTATACTTTTCCATTATATGGTTATACTTTTCCATTATATGATTATACTTTTCCATATTATGATTATTCTTTTCAATTGTATGGTTATACTTTTTCATTGTATACTTTTTCCATTATATGGATTTGCATACTCATTGTATGATCGTATTCTTTCATTATATGTATGAGTGTACTACCTGTAGAATTGTTTCTGTAGAAATGTACTTGTAGAAATGTACCTTTGGATTTGTGCTTGTAAAATTGTACTTTTAAAACTGTGCCTGTTGTCTCCATTACAAACAAGTGTGGAATCTTGTCGTCTCCATTACAAACAAGTGTGGAATCTTGTCGTCATCATTACAAACAAGTGTGGAATCTTGTCGTCTCCATTACAAACAAGAGTGGAATCTTGTCGTCTCCATTACAAACAAGTGTGGAATCTTGTCGTCTCCATTACAAACAAGTGTGGAATCTTGTCGTCTCCATTACAAACAAGTGTGGAATCTTGTCGTCTCCATTACAAACAAGTGTGGAATCTTGTCGTCTCCATTACAAACAAGTGTGGAATCTTGTCGTCTCCATTACAAACAAGTGTGGAATCTTGTCGTCTCCATTACAAACAAGTGTGGAATCTTGTCGTCTCCATTACAAACAAGTGTGGAATCTTGTCGTCTCCATTACAAACAAGTGTGGAATCTTGTCGTCTCCATTACAAACAAGTGTGGAATCTTGTCGTCTCTATTACAAACAAGTGTGGAATCTTGTCGTCGCCATTACAAACAAGTTTGGAATCTTGTCGTCTCCATTACAAACAAGTGTGGAATCTTGTCGTCTCCATTACAAACAAGTGTGGAATCTTGTCGTCTCCATTACAAACAAGTGTGGAATCTTGTCGTCTCCATTACAAACAAGTGTGGAATCTTGTCGTCTCCATTACAAACAAGTGTGGAATCTTGTCACTTCTTTCTAGTTAACTCTTTTCTACTTAACGTCTTGGTTATGACCTTGATATTAGCGTTGCCCTGTGAGGTAAAATGGGTTATAAATATCCCATGGCTATCATTTCTGTGTCTCATCCGGTGCGGAAACTCAAACCCTTCCTCAAAGAGACCAACGAAGATATTTGAAAGACGAAATTATTTTAAAGAATGGAAGAAGGGAAACAAAGGGAATCCGAGTGTTTCACCTTCAATACTCACTTTGTCCCAGGTAAGGTGATCGGCATTTCTATATACCATCAAGCAGCAGTGTCGATTTTAAAATGCATATAATATGGGCCCAGTTTCATGAATATTCCTTAACTTTAAGGAATCCTTTAACTTAAAATCCTCCATAAGAAAGCATTACAGAAGTTAAGGAAACATCTTAATTTAAGGCGCCTTCCATAAAAATCTGTTATGGCTTCCTATAGAGAATTCAAAGGTAAGGAATGAAAAGTTTGTGAGGAAATGAGTCCTGATATCATTAACAGCTTTCTATGTTTCTGTGAGCTGTTTTGTGAGGCCTAACCTACAGTTGGTAGTAGACTAAAGGTTACACCCTTGTGCACACGGAGTGCAATACGTTTAGACTACAGGTAGACACGGAGTGCACAAGATTTAGACTACAGGTAGACACGGAGTGCAAAAGATTTAAACTATAGGTAGACACGGAGTGCACTACGTGTGAACACGGTGTGCACTGCGGGTGGACATGGTGTCCAGGTGCATTCAGACTTAGACAGACAAGTTGATATGTAATAGCTAGGGATCGGGGGAAGAATACATTCTTCAATTAAAAATAATACATAATTATAATGTTTTAGAGTTTATTTTTGTAATTACAACATCTACAATGAAGGGTACATTATATATAATTATACTTTATTTTTCTTAGTAATCACAGCTCTGCTACATTAGTAAAACCTTTTCACTTCAAAAGTAAAAAAGATTAACTTATGTTCATTAAGTATATGTCTATTTGATTTTATATCTGTAGTTTCCATTTCATATCTAAAATGTATTACGTTTTCAAAAGTCAATGTATTATAGGTAGATTGCATTAAATAGAAATATCATTTAAATGAAATACAAGCATTTTCACAAGTCAAAAACAACTTTGAATTGCAGTAAAACCAGTCTTATTGTGCTTTTGAGACACTTTCTATTTCATAATAAACTATAAGTAATACAATCATATACCGGGTAATACATGTAAATAGCTTTTAAATAAAAAAGATTTGATGCATATCAATCAGTTACCTAGCGATAGCCTTCTAGATCGTCTTTCATTAATATATATATACACTTGTATACTATTTTTCTTTGCTATTTTAAGTTCTAAGCGTAGTGTACGTAAAAGTAGCTTAATTACGTATCCTTTATTAAAAACTGGACGTCTAGAAAAGACCATGCAGAATTAAATCCACTTCAAACTATGTGACGTCTTCCACTTATTGGTTCGCTAGTCTACCTACAAGTACCCAATTCAGCTGGATTTGATTCTGAATTACCGGTAAACACAATATGCCCAACCCCGCAAGTTATCTTGACCGTATATTGCGTCATGGTCCAATAATTATAACTTAGTCAAACATACAGGTAGGCCAGTATCCAGCGGTGTGTTCTCCATTTGCCCACTTTTTAGAGAACAAAGAAAAGTGTTGGTATAGGAGAACAATGGAAAACCAATTATAGTCAGTTCCATAATAATTTTTACCTGTGCTTACCTGTGTTCGTTTACCTGAGCTGCCTCTAGTTTGTCAAAAGTGGGGAAATAGATAGAGAGATATCAATATATATGTATACAATACAGTACTACCATCCTCGATACTCCAGGGGTTCCGATCACTTACGATCTCGTAAGTGATCGGAAGCCCTGGAGTATCGAGGATGCAGTACTACATGTATATAATATTTTGTGCGTTTTGACAGACAAATATAAATAATATTTTATATTACATTTTTATAAATTTCACCATTGGAAAGGTGGATTAAAGAACAAAATTTCATCCAAGTTTTAGGAGAATTAAGTGTCAGAATTTTTTTACAAACTGTTGCAATTTCAAGAATTACATATGTAGTTAAAAAAATTGATATTTAGTAATATTGGCATGTGCACTTATATAGCTACAGATCGATATAGAGAATACAGCGTATGTCACAAGATATTATTTAATTCTATAGGATGATACATGTAACAATATACATGTACATGTAGATACAAATGTATATACATTTGTACTTTTACCTAATTAACTATATCATATACAGTTATATATCTTATATATCAAACTGTGCAGATGTCTCGAAATTCCATTCCGCAGTGACAAGAAAGTCAAACATACTGTATATATATATTTGTATGTTAGTCATTGAGAAAATAAAAACTATTTTTCATCAAGGATGATATTTTTGGAAAAATCCAGATGGTCGCTAAATATCATAGCTGATAATATCGAACACTGATTTTTTTTATAATTTATCATATTTCGGATAGTTCGAACATGTCAAATTATGAATGTAAAAGTAAGATTTTTGTCGGCAAATTGGCTCAACACACAGGATTCCTAAAAATGACGATACATTGTAGTATAAATATTTCAGTAGAATTGTCACAAAGGTGATTTCTAATTAAAAGAGGTAAACATAAACTGCATGATTACATCATTATTACCATAAACTATTTTTGTAAATATATTGAATGTGGATTTTGTTATACTGTATATGCCACTAAAGTTTATACGTGTATGTACCTCAATACATGTAGCTTGTTATCCAAGTACACGTAGGTATATTTTGATTGAACTACAACTAGCAACTATAGTTATCATTTATGTGTTTATAAGTACATATATATATGTTTGTCAAAAATAGAGAAAGGAATTTAAAAATTTTTGAAGTTAGGACCAAATATTGATTTTACGTTTGATGTGTTAATCATTTATTAATACATTATATATTATTATCGTATGTATATCATTAATATAAAAAATCAAGAACATAACTGACATCACAAAAAGAGTAACTAATTAAAAGATTTTTCCATGTAATATTATTCCCATACATGTACATGTAATACATAAATGATATACCCTTATGGAATAAGTACAGTACGTAACATAGGTGAAATTCACAGGTAAAACACAAGTTAACTTCTCAGGAATAGACTATAATCCTTGTCACAACATTCTGCTAATTATCAGATTATAAAAAGTGGGCAAATCTCCGGAGATACAGCCTATCCAGCTATACAGGTACCTCACAGTGACCGTCGATAGATAGCCAGAGGACAGAATCGTTGCCTTATGTCTATTCTTATACATGTATATACTAGGTTTTCATGTAAATGCAGATACTGAGATAATGAATGTTAAATACTTGTAAAACAATGAATATCTTATATAGAATTAAATATTTTAGCCTATTACCAAAATATGACACAAATTAATCCCAAATGGTTTAAAAAAATATAAAAAAAAATCTATCATTATGCAATGCACATTAACCTGCATCCTTATTTTGAGACATAGATTAAAACAAATCATTTTATTTTAACAAAACATATCACTTGCATATCATAAGGTTAACATTTGGTACAGCCAAATTCACACACCATTTTTTTCTTTTTATTTATAATTTCATAAGAAAATATTTTGATATGATAAGCTAAATTCTGCTTCCCTTCTTCCTTTACACCTGGAATTAATCGACATAATTGATACAGACTATAGCCAACGTTTACACAGTTAAACTCAGGTAAAGTTTATATAACAAAAATAACATGTTGGCCGAGTGGGAATGAACCGTTTGCACGGCTTTATGAGAATGGGGCAGTATTATCTTTGTACATGTGATTTTCAGAAATTGTTACAATGGAAGTTTGTTAAGACAAACAAATATACTTTACCGTTTAAAACTCTTATTAGATACATGTACATACATGTTGGAGAGCCTAGGTACACCGTACACCGTATTCTGGAGGGTAGATCGGGGTGAGGTAAAAACTAGCTGGGAAAACACAGTATGTGATGCTGAATGCACCTCAATTATTGTCATGACAGGCAGCCGTGTAGTGGAGCTGACGGGAGCTGTACAATGCGTTAATCAAGCATGTCTGTCACAACAATGCATTTCCAATAATACATATGGATATATTATGATCAAAATTAATTTAGATACAGTAAGGTACTTATTCAACATCATAATATGGTATACATATTTTATATACATAGTCCAAGGACGTCCTTGACATAGTCAGAATAATCAGGTTTCTGATATATGTATAAAGCTAGTGTCAAAAAATAAAATAAAATTAAATTAATAAAAAGCAATTGGATGAAATAAGATATTCCAATAATCTAGAAATAAATGTTTTTGTTAATTATACACCTGGTATTTTTGATGATTTTTTTTAAAAAATTGTAATATATCAAGTTTCATTATCAAATTAATTTAAAAAGTGCAACAACCAGTTAAAATCCATATCCCTATTGATTAGCATCTTTGTAAAACTGTGCATATTTGTATGATGAGTACAAGTATATATGTAGAGAGAGATGCCACCTAAGTACAGCATGCTATAAATGGACCTCCTGGGGTTGGGATAAGGTACGTATACAGGTGTTGTTAGCTGTGATACACCTGACTGAACATATTGAAGGGGACCAATGAAAGCCCCAGGCCCCAGTCTGACCAATGTTAGGTAATTTAAATTATCATACCCGTGTGGTTGATGGAACAGTATGAAGTTCAAGCAAGTGACCATGGCAATGCAGTGCTAGACTAGCGGTCTACCTTTCGAGCAGGCATGTTTGAAGTGTACAATATATACTGTACATGTATGAATCACGCATTTTGTTGCCACGTAACTCACGCGGTTTGTAAAAGAAGGTTATAATAGGATATTGCCAAATTATCAGAGTTTCTAAAATTAAAACAATTGTGACAAATTCATAATCTAATCAACAACTATGCATTTACAGTTTAAATAGACAGAAGTTGGCTTTATTTTGACACTGTCTGTTTAATATATCATTGATCAGGCATGTGACCTACATTTTAGCGATCGGTCCTTCGATCAGTGTTGATGCTAGCAAGCGGCCACATGCCCAATACTAAATTATTACCTCAATCGGTTGAGACAATAAAATGCAATTTCTAATGCCGTCTTTTAACGTCTATGGACGATTTTTCATATTTCCGATGCTTTGCAACGCACTAGGTTCCATAAAGCAAATGCACACGTAAACACATTTGACAGGGCTTAAAACTATTTCGCACACCTTGCCGTTTTGAAAACTATATTCAATGCATACATAGTTAAACATTTTATTTATGTGTATTATATATGTGCTTGCTATTATCATGCCCATCAATATATCCATTTAAATAAAAAAAATGCTGATCAAAATATCTCTTGGAACACTGAAAATCTTACTTCACGTAAGGTTCAACACTTTATGTGTTCTTACAAGAAATTCATCTACGTCATTGGTTCGAACTATCCAAAGTAAGATATATTGGATAAAAAGTCAATGTTTAAACTATTTATCACTAGCAAGAGAAAAAAAGTTTTTACTGGGAAAATGCGGACTTGAACTGATGAGACATAACCAGTACGTGGTTTACCGTAACAACCTGTACGTAGTTAATTTGCTACGCAGTTAATTTACTTTTATAACTTCTACTAAACGTCCTAATTCATAAATTAAATTGTATGACAATATGTATTGATACATTTTACTTTATATGTATCAATTCAAATACACACTACCGCGCGAATGGTTTCTAGTAATTAAGGGCAGTTATATGTTGCAATAAATATTAGATGTATGTTTCTGATCGCAATAAATATTACATGTATGTTTCTGATCGCAATAAATATTACATGTATGTTTCTGATCGCAATAAACATTTCTATCTGTCAAAGTCAATATAGACTGCAGAAGAAATATATCTTTTTCTCATATCTCTGTAACACATCATCTAGTTTGTCTGTTGTCTGAATGTAGTGGACATATTACCTGGACACGATGTCCGTGTCTACCTGTAGTCTAAATCTTGTGCACTCCGTGTTTACTTGTAGTCTATATCTTGTGCACTCCGTGTCTACTTGTAGTCTAAATCTTGTGCACTCCGTGTCTACCTGTAGTCTAAATCTTGTGCACTCCGTGTCTACTTGTAGTCTAAATCTTGTGCACTCCGTGTCTACCTGAAGTCTAAACCTAAGTTTAATTGTCGTATGATTGACAGATACACGGGAAATTAAACACGTCAGTTAGATTGCTTTTTAACGTCCAACATTACTGAAAGGCAGAAGGGAGTTAACTTTTAGTTCAGCAACTAAAAATTAGTTGAACGAAATATTGTCAGTGAAAATGTTATAAAATATAATGTCATATGACTAACTTGAATGACACGGAAATAAATCTGTTAAAATGCACATATATACAGCAACGGCAAATATCTATCAGTTTTATACAAAATGATTTCGATTTTAAATGAACAACTGACTATTAACGCTAATAAATGCAAGCACATATGTAAACATCGGCAGTCTACATCGGAGCACAAAATATTTCTTTCTATCTGGCGATCAAATGAATAATGTCATGGGTGGAAATGATGTAACAAACTTAAATTCAGTGAACGAGTAAGCTGATGACACATCTATGGTTAAAATTGGGAATATTTATCTACATAGACGATGTTTGCTACATTGTACTAGAGTCGCATTAGGACATAGCGTGTGTGACTCAGGTATGGTCATCTTAGCTAAAAATGGGACCAAATAGCAAAAGAAATATCCAAAGTAGGGCTAGAAAACGAGTTAACTCTATTGAAATCCTCCCATATCATTCGAGACTGAAAAACTTCCAACCCTAGAATATATGAGTAAAAGGAATGATGTGGTGGAAATATATTAAATGCTTCATGGCATTGACTACTTGATTATAACATGATTACATTACATTTTATAATGTCATCAACCAGAACAAGAGGCACTGGTATAAAGTTCTTTCAGGTGTTATCTACCCGGCGAGTAATGGATCGGTGGAACTCCCTTCCTGATTCTGTAGCTGAAGCCGCCACAATTAACAATTTCAAAGCATCCTCTAGAAACTGAAACCCTTTAATATTTATCCCAGTTTGTATATGGCACAATCGGACAGCAGCCTGATACAAGAACAAGATGATCCTCAGTAAGCTGCAGTCAGCTAACTAAAGGTATCTAAGAAGAGTTAACAGGTAAGAGAAATCTGTAGCATACAAGCTGTGTTGTCCCTAGAAAAGATTTTCTTTAAAAATGGTCCATCGCCGACAGAGCATAAACGACACCCATTATTTGAACAATTTGAAGTTAAATTGTATGTATATGTCTCAAATTGATACAAAAATACGTTTAAATAATTTATTTTGCTTTTGGTGGATGCGCACTCAGTACTTCATTCAATATAGGACATAGTGTCATGGAATTTTTTCGGGATGCAATTAATTATTATTAAGTATTTTTTATCTTTGAGTGAAAAAGAATTTCAAACTTCTCAATGATGGTAATGGTGAAAAGTAAGTAAACAACTTTTGTAACTGAAGAAAAATACTAATACTTCTGCTCCTATTTTTGACAGAGGAAAAATACCTCTTGTCAGCAATGGAGAATCTTTAATAAATGTGAATAGAATAGCTAACAGTATTTATAGTAAGGCATCGATCTTAAGCTATTTCCTATCGTATTTATCCGCTGAATTATTTCTTTAAAAACTCCCCATCAGACGATTTTCAGTAGTAAATATATTGTCACCATTTGATCGTTGAGCATTACTACATGCATATCACCTAGGATCATTGAATATTACAATATCACTTATGTGACGGTAAAATTGTCACCATTAGATCATTGAATATTACTATACCCCTTATGTGAGATCATTGAATATTACTATACCCCTTATGTGACGGTAAAATTGTCACCATTAGGTCATTGAATATTACTATATCACTTATGTGACGGTAAAATTGTCACCATTAGATCATTGAATATTACTATACCCCTTATGTGACGGTAAAATTGTCACCATTAGATCATTGAATATTACTATATCCCTTATGTGACGGTAAAATTGTCACCATTAGATCATTGAATATTACTATATCCCTTATGTGACGGTAAAATTGTCACCATTATATCATTGAATATTACTATACCCCTTATGTGACGGTAAAATTGTCACCATTAGGTCATTGAATATTACTATATCACTTATGCGACGGTAAAATTGTCACCATTAGATCATTGAATATTACTATACCCCTTATGTGACGGTAAAATTGTCACCATTAGATCATTGAATATTACTATATCCCTTATGTGACGGTAAAATTGTCACCACCAGATCATTGAATATTACTATATCCCTTATGTGACGGTAAAATTGTCACCACCAGATCATTGAATATTACTATCACTTATGTACGGTAAATATTTTGTTAGGTGCAAATATCATAATTAAATACTAAAATGCTTTTCTCCAAGACTTAATTTAATACGTCGTCTTAAGGCTCAATCTAAATCAATGCACTTGGCACAATAACATTCAATGTGATATATTTTTAAAAACCTAACATGGGATACATTTTTCGTCGCGATGAACATTGCTTCCTTTAAAGATGTTCCACCGCTGACGAATGGTATTTTTCTCCGAGAAAAATGTGAGCAAACGAATAAGTATTTCTCTTCAGTTAAAAAAAGTTCCTTACTTTTCACCATAACCACCATTGAAAAGTTTGAGCTTCTTATTTTAATTAAAAACAAAATCATGAAAAGTAATTAATTCCATACCGAAAAAAATCCATGAACTATGCCTATATGGAAAGTACTGATTGCAGATGTACAACAGGCAAAACAAATTAGGCCATGGGCTAGGAGGGTTCCACATGCACCCCCCCCCAAACCTCCGAACCAATATTTTTCTGAACCCTTATGACCCACTGATCACAAATCCAAATGTTAACATTATATTAGTTGGGATGAACTTCCGGTTATGACGTCATCAAGATGGCCGCCATCTCGAATTTCACTAAAAATTGAAAAATAGTCATAACATTAACATTTTTCAACCGAAGTAGACAAATGAGGTATCAAAATGACCACAATAGAACAACAAATACATATCAGGACCAAAAAATCCAATATATGTAGTGATTTCTACGCAGGAAATGAAAAAATCGGATTTAAAGCTCAAAAATGGTGATTTTTCAGCAAATTTTTCATATTTTGTTTGACGCAGCAAAAATGTTTCCCAACAACAATCTATTATTTCAAAAAAGTTTTTTGACCACTTATCAATCAGTTTAAACAACAACAACAACAAAAACCAATGTTAACATTGTATAGGTTCCGGTTATGACGTCATCAAGATGGCCACCATCTCGAATTTCACTTAAAATGAAGAATAGTCATAACACTGATATTTTTCAACTAAAGTAGACAAATGTGGTATCAAAATGACCACAATAGAACGACAAATACATATCAGGACCAAATAATCCAATATGTGTAGTGATTTGTACGGAAAAAATAAAAAAATAAGCTTTTAAGCTCAAAAATGGTGATTTTTCAGCAAATTTTTCATACTTGGCTTGACGCAGCAGAAATGTTTCCCAACAACAAATTATTACTCGTATTCAGTTATTTAAACTCCTATCAATCAGTAAAAACAAAAACAACAACAAAAATATATAGAAATGCAAAAAAAAAGAATTATTGTTATACCCTCAATTTTGTAGATTAGCAGCGTCTCAAAAATAACACAACACCTACTGACAAATGTAACCTAAGCTAAGCCTGTGTTTCCGTTAATATCATTAACGGTTCCCAAAGCGTTTGTGTCTTCGAAAATGAGCACATTCAATGTTTATTTCCTATGCATAGCATAAGCAAAATGTCAGATGGTTACTACAATGTCACTAATATGTCTTTCACTGGTTCTCAATGATAACCATTATCATTGTGCGTGCTTTCTCGCCTCACTGACCTATCCATTGAAGAGACACGGCATATCTGGTAGCTGGTACATGCAGTCCGAATCAGAGTACTCGAGATATTAGTATCCAATTCGTCGAAAGCCAGATCGACGTCTTCGATGTCGATGAGCTCATGTGACACTGCATTACCAGTGTTTTTCTAGCCTTTTATGACCCATCCACGGCCAGAGTTCATATCGGGAACAACAGGTTCAGGGATGTGGGATCTCTTTCAGATTCTAACATATCGTACGTATATGCTGTTTCAGACTTCTCCGGCATAATGGAAATTACACCAGATGCACATTCTTCCAATGTTGGATTGGTTCTCCTTAGCACATAACTCCATAATTCGTATGAAGAATCTTGTGGACCCTCGTGCAACCATAAATGACACAGGTGATATCATCGAGGTCATTAATGAGGGCATAAATGTTAAATGTTTTTCATTGGTCTGACTTCTCCCACTCCCTTGAAGGTGCTGGTTGTGTCACATCTGGTGTATGCGCAAAGAGACCATTGAAGACTCTCCAGTAGAGAGTTCTCTAAAGTGCTTTCCAGACTTGGCAAAGAGTGAAACTTCACTGCAGACCTCATTTATGACCTCAAAGAATCCACCTGTGCCACTTATGGTCACTGAGGTTCACAAGAATGAGGAATTGTGCTTCATACGAATTAAGGAGAACCAACTCATCCCTCCGCAGAATGTTGATCTGGTGTCTTTTCCATCATGCCAGGGAAGTCTGGAACATCATATACGATATGTGAATCTAGGTGAAACTACGTTGGAAAAAGGAAGAGCTCCCACATCCCTGAAGCCGATGTTTCTGATCTTAACTCTGACCATGGATAGTTGATAAGTTAGAACCACGATGGTAACCCGGTAATGTAATGTCACATCAGGTCACCGAGGTCGAAGACGACACTCTGGCGAGAAAGCACGCACAACGAAAATGATTACCATTAAGAAATATGTGACACTGCAGTAACCATCTTATATTTCCTTGCGTTATACACAGGAAATAAACAATGGATGTGCTCATTCTAAAAGACACAATATGTTTAGAAAAGTGTCATGGTATTTACGGAACTTTAATTTGATACCCTATAGCTATTAGTTAGCGTTTTGCTATAATAATTCAGTTTGAGAGGCTACTAGTCTACAAAATTTCGAATATGAAAATGGATTATTTTGAAGTCCCACTCAGATATTCAGCCAACTTTAAATTTAAATTTGTTAAGATATAAATCGTCAATAGCCAATGTTATATTCAGGAAATTCCAAGACACCAGGAAAATGTAGTGTTAGCGGTTTGGAAAAAATAATCATATGCCGCATCCGGTGATGTTTTCTAAACCAAATGATGGTATAAAAATTTTCTTTTGCATTTCTATATATTTTTGTTGTTGTTGTTTTAACCGATTGATAAGAGGTCAAATAACTGATTGTGAATAATAATTTGTTGTTGGGAAACAATTTTGCTGCGTCAAGCCAAATATGAAAAAATGCTGAAAATTACTATTTTTGAGCTGAAAATATTATTTTTTTTCATTTCCTGCGTTCAAATCACTACATATATTGGATTATTTGGTCCTGATATGTATTTGTTGTTCTATTGTGGTCATTTTGATGCCTCATTTGTCTACTTCAGTTGAAAAATGTCAATGTTTTGACTATTGTTCATTTTTCAGTGAAATTCGAGATGGTGGCCATCTTGATGACGTCATAACCGGAACTTACACGATGTTAACATTGGTTTTGGTTGTTTTCGTTGCTTACACTGATTGATAAGTGGTCAAAAAACCTATTAGAAATAATAGATTGCTGTTGGGAAACATTTTTGCTGCGTCAAACAAAATATGAAAAATTTGCTGAAAAATCACCATTTTTGAGCTTTAAATCCGATTTTTTAATTTCCTGCGTAGAAATCACTACATATATTGGTTTTTTTTTGGTCCTGATATGTATTTGTTGTTCTATTGTGGTCATTTTGATACCTCATTTGTCTACTTCGGTTGAAAAATGTTAATGTTATGACTATTTTTCAATTTTTAGTGAAATTCGAGATGGCGGCCATCTTGATGACGTCATAACCGGAAGTTCATCCCAACTTATGCAATGTTAACATTTGGATTTGTGATCAGTGGGTCATAAGGGTTCAGAAAAATATTGGTTCGGAGGTTTGGGGGGGGGGGGGGGTTGCATGTGGGACCCTCCTAGCCAATGGCCTAAATCACTATATATTTATTTTCGTGTCAATCAGACACATATTAGCTGCAATATTGTAGCTCAAAAGACTTTTTGACAGAATATGATGTCGTCTTTAGAGCTACAATTGGTGCCTATTACTGCTAATGGAGCAAAGTAATGATCATGCAAACCATTATAAAACGTTTGTTTGCATTTTTATTGTACTTGTTTGATATCTCTTACCTACTAGGCAATAAAACTGAACCATATAAAATATCAAATTCTCATCGAGGCATAATTTTTTTACATAATACATATAAAGGTCTTTCTGAAGGGAATTTATACGGCAAGTCCACAAATGGTGAATTTCACGTCTTCCGAGAGGTACGGTAGATATTAAGAATGGTAGTTATGTTTGTTTTGGACAAAAATAATATGTAAATGCATGTATACGCATAAAATAACTGGAAACCTACAAAAAAGTAAAGAAAACTATGCCCGAGTGATTTTCGGAGGCAGTGCTCCACTACGGCACATAGGGACCAATTCGTACCCGGCCGAAAGGTATAGTAGGCCGAGTACGTATATTCGTTCTAGACACATATATACACGATTTAACATAACTTGTTGTTCAAATAATAGGTATCGGTTATGATCTGTTGGCGTTGGAGCATCTTTAAGTACTACTGTATATACAAGAAAGGAAAATAGAAAACAATAAGCCTAGCTGGTGATAAATCATTGCCATAATATGAAAATATTAGCAATACAACTAAGGTTTTGACAGACGAGATCACTAAGACCATCTAAAATTAGGTATAGGAGAGAAGTAGTAAACTAAGGGCACAACTGCCCCTTCCCCCTCCCGCCCCTTCTGCCCCCTCCAAAAACCGCGGGAAGGTACTTACCACCATATTGTACCTGCCCCTCCCCCCAATTTCTAGCAGTCCTTTATATCATCACATTCTACCCGCTATATCTTAAAAAGTTCGGGAAAGATTTCGCGGAACATATCGAGCCAATCTTTAGTTACAACCAAAGTCCGTCAAACCAATTATCATTTGATCATGGAAGAAAAAGATAGAAAGATGTTAAGAATGAAACTCATGTTGCTAGTAGAAGAACTGCCGACTTTACAAGTGACAGATCATTTATTTAAACCTAAAATTTTATCCAAGTACATGATGGAAGATATTATCGTAGAAAACAACCGATTTCACAGAGCCAGAAAGTTATTAGACATTCTGCCCGCTATATCTTAAAAAGTTCGGGAAAGATTTCGCGGAATTTTCAGTGTCCATGTATGTCCAAGCAGTGGCGTAGGAAGATGAAACGTAATGGGGGGTGGGGGGGGGGGGGGGCAAAGGTCCTCAACATTTTGTACCCCCCCCCCCCCCCCCCCGCCGTCGCACCTTCAGGAGGAGATTAACTCCCAACCATATATGCTTTATGTACATTTTTCATATATCATTAAATTTAATCCTTATACACATTTATAGACAGTGGGGTCGCTAAAAGGAAATTAACGAATAATTAACAAAGATTTTGATGTTTTAGGGGTCTGAAGGTGACCCCCGAGAAAAATATTGTAATTTAGAATGGCTGAGATGTGAGTTTTACAATGTATTTTGATGATTTTGCGAGCGCCCGAAAGCGCGAGATTTTGGTGGAATTTTTTTTTTTTTTTTTTTTTTTTTTGGGGGGGGGGGGGGGGGGGGGGGGGTCCGGGGGTCTCCCCCCGAAAAAAATTACAATTTAGAATGGCTTAGATGAGGTTTTATTTACGATGCATTTTGATGAATTTGTGAGCGCCCAAAGGCGCGAGAATTTGGTGTTAGGGGGGTCCGGGGGTCTCCCCCGGGAAAAAAATTACGATTTAGAATGGCTGAGATGAGTTTTACGATGTATTTTAATGGTTATAAAGCGTTCTTAACATGGTAATTTTTCGATTTAAAGCTACCTGCATTTAGAAATGATAATTTTGTCGTCATAACATTATGCAACCCTACTCGATCTGAATATACCGGCTTCACACCATCGGCACATTGTTGTGTAACATAAACAAATGAATTTATTGTCTCGCTAAGACATATAAATAAATTGATCTTTTAGAGACATTTTTTTAAAATAGTACATAGAATCCCTTGATGGACATTTTTAGTCTAGTTTGTGTGCATTGAATTTTTACTATTTAAAGATGCCCCACCGCTGACAAATGGTATTTTTTCATTATCAAAAACAGGAGTAGACGATTTAGTATTTTTCTTCAGTAACAAAAGTTACTTACTTTACACATTTATCACCATTGAAAAGTTTGAGCTTCTTATTTTACTTCAAGTTAAAAATATGAAAAATAATTAATTGCATCCCGAAAAAATTCCATGTCACTATATTCTATATGAAATGAAGTACTGATTGCGCATGCATCAATGGCGAAACAAATCATTTTATTTTTTGTGTGTGTTAATTAGGCATATATATACACGATTAACACCAATTATTATTCAAATGATGAATATCATTTATACTCTGTCGGCGGTGGAGCATCTTTAAGGTTTGGCATCATGTGCTTGAACGTTTTAGGAAATGCGCCGCGCAGCGGAAAATTATCTGGAATGAAGTACGAAAAATGTGCAGGAGGACCCTTTTTTCTTTCAAATAAGCATTTTTTAGAAAAATTTCAGTCGGCGAAAATGGGGGGGGGGGGGCAAAAAGACATGTTTGCCACCCCGTCCTGGGGAACGGGGGGGGGGGGGGGGCAGTTGCCCCCCCGGCCCCCCCCCCCCCCCCCGCTTCCTCCCCGCTTCCTACGCCCCTGCCAAGGGATTATGTTTGAAGGGATTAGGAGACCTCGATCACACAAAAAAGCTTAAAATTTTAAAACGGTTTAAGTAAACTATCTATACACGAACCCATACATAG
Organism: Argopecten irradians; assembly: GCF_041381155.1. Classification (NCBI taxonomy): domain Eukaryota; kingdom Metazoa; phylum Mollusca; class Bivalvia; order Pectinida; family Pectinidae; genus Argopecten; species Argopecten irradians. The sequence continues at coordinate 56,848,243 of NC_091134.1, forward strand.
CGTTGACCAATTTAAATGTCCATGTAGGTCAAGAGGATTAACTTTTAAAACAAGAATCAAACCTTTTTTGCCAAACTTAATCCACAACATCCCCTTAATCCCTTATTATTTCAGAATCTCTACATAAGACTTAAAGGAATCCATTATTGTATCCAAATTCATTTGATCAATATTTTATAATTCGTATCACAACTGAATTCCAATATCACACTTCAGTAAGTTCTCTACGAAAATCTGCTTATAAAATAGCGAGTGACCCATTCTATCGACGTGTGTATGTGTACTTACCTAAGAAATCTCCAGATATTTACGAAACCATACCCCGTTACAAGAGTTACAAGATGATAATTGTCCTGAAAAGTAGGTATCCATAGCCTCTAATCTATGATACCTAAGAAACCTCCAGATATTTACGATGCCATACCCCGTTACAAGATGCTAATTCCTGGAAAGTAGGTACCCCAGTCTCTGATCTTATAATACCTCAAAAGTATCATACCCTGGATTCTGTACTAGGTACTACTACTGTTAAAGTATGTAATGAATGGTTTGTCATAAGATTGAGTGAAGAATCATCGTATATTTTTAATTTGTTAATGTTGAAGTTTAAAATAGTGGTTTGTACATATCCTCAAATTGTGTTTCAAAATACGTAATGAATGGTGTGTCATAAGATTGAGTGAAGAATCATCGTATATTTTTAATTTGTTAAATTGTTCTAATAAATTGTTGGTGTTTAAAATACGTTTTGCTTTATATATTTTTGTTGCATCTTGGGAAAAATATATGATCGATAATTTTAGAAAACATGAGAACTGTTCGGACTGTTAAATGATTTAAAACTTTGTGTGGTTTTAAAGATGGCGAGAATGGTGGACGAGTTTGACCTTGAATCTAATACCTTTAGTACACATGCACGCGTCAATAGAATGGATCACTCGCTAGTTCATAAGTAGATTTTCGTAGAGAAATTACTGGAGTGTGATATTGGAATTTAGTCGTGATACGAATTATAAAATATTGATCAAATGAATTTGGATACAATAATGGATTCCTTTAAGTCTTATGTAGAGATTCTGAAATAATAGGGGAGCAAGAAAAATAAACCTGTTGCCGAGGTTTTTTTTCACATAGAATACTAATCAAACGATCATTTTTTTAAATTAGGAGTACAGATGAAGTTTTAATAAATATGTTGTGGATTAAGTTTGGCTAAAAAAGGTTTGATTTTTGTTTACAAAGTTAATCCTCTTGACCTACATGGACATTTAAATTGGTCAACGCTATGTATAGGTCCGTGTATAGATAGTTTACTTAAACCGTTTTAAAATTTTCAGCTTTTTGGTGTGATCGAGGTCTCCTAATCCCTTCAAACATAATCCCTTAGACACACGAAATCTTTCCCGAACTTTTTAAGATATAGCGGGTAGAATGTCTAATATTTTTCTGCCTCTGTGAAATCGGTTGTTTTCTACGATAAAATCTTCCATCATGTACTTGGGTAAAATTTCAGATTTAAATAAATGATCTGTCACTTGTAAAGTCGGCAGTTCTTCTACTAGCAACATGCGGTTCATTCTTAACATCTGTCTATCTTTTTCTTCCATGATCAAATGATAATTGGTTTGATGGACTTTGTAATTAAAGATTGGCTCGATAGGTTTTGGTTTTAAATAAACTTTGTGTCATGAAAATAGTTTTAAGCTTTTTGGTGTGATCTAGGTCTCCTAATCCCTTCAAACATAATCCCTTGGGCATACATGGGCACTGATAATTCCGCGAAATCTTTCCCAAACTTTTTAAGAAATAGCGGGTAGAATGTGACGATATGGAGGACTGGTAGAAATTTGTCGGAGGGGCTGGTATGATATGGCGGGAAGTACCTTCCCACGGTTTTGGGAGGGGCGGGAGGGGGAGGGGCATTTGTGCTCTTAGTTTACTACTACTACTTTGGAAGACGAAATTATTTTAAAGAATGGAAGAAGGGAAACAAAGGGAATCCGAGTGTTTTACCTTCAAGGAGCCTTCCATAAAAATCTGTAATGTCTTCCTATAGAGAGGAAATGAGTCCTGATATCATTAACAGCTTTCTATGTTTCCCTGGCCTGTGAGCTGTTTTGTGAGGCCTAACCTAGCAGCAACAAGCCTGAGGTGTGACTTCTTGTAGAGAAGACCCTGATCTAGTGCTAAGACTGTCAATCGGTCCGTCTCGACAGCAGTAAGTCTTCTCGTCATAATACTGTATCTGAATGATATTGTATTTGTTATATTTTAGTCTAAGGAAATATCAGGAACACTATGGTCTTGTTTACAGTTTGCACTTGTATCTGCTTCCTACTCGCTGATTTATACGTTCTTGTGCTTTTATCTTTCTACTGAGTTATTTTCAAGTCCACGTGTCTTATTCTATACTACTTTCTAACTGACTTTATTCTTCCTAATGCCTCCCTTGGCACCGCCTCACTTTTGGCATCGACCTGAGCGTTCGCCCTTGTCTGGAAGGCTCCGGGTTCTGTCACCTGGCCGAGACACATCAACGTCTATAAAAGTGGTAGTTTCTGCTCCCGCTTAGCGTTCAGCATATAGGGAGTAGGACGACTGGTTCGCTCGTTGTCAGAGTAATGTGACCGAGTGGGGTGTGTTGCTTGGTGTCTTCGGCGGCATGCTTCAGTGATATAGCACTATAAAAGGGCAACAGTTCCACTATACAAGAAGATTCTACATGAATATACCGCAGTCTTTACATGACTATAGCTGTTGATGGGACGTTAATTAATCAAACAAAATTCATCATAGTGACTGATTCACAAGGCTTCTGTTTATGTATGTATTTATTTATTGTTATTTCTCCGTGTTCAGTATACGTGTTTCATTTCTGTTGCCTGATTCATTCGATTTTTTATTTATTTATTTTTTTATTATTATTATTTTGTTGTTGCCGGATTCACACGATCCTGTGTTATTGTTATTCACTGATTTCCATATTCTGCTATCGATGTCATGTACACAGCTCAATGCGTAAGCGTTATTTCATTGTTCATTATTTACGCAGTTTTGGTTATGCTTCTAAAAATAGATAAAAGTGATACAAACTTGGTAGTTATCACATATAATTTAGTGTTTTTAAACCAAACCAGAAAGGGGAATATTACCTTCAACATTATTTGGTAGTTTTTTTTGTTTTTTTCCCCCCAATGACCCGGCCGCAGGGATGAAATTCTCCATTTCTGCAATTATTCATTGACCCGATATACTCCTACCTGTTGGTGATAGTGGTTTGTTCAAACGTGTCAGCTTTAATCGTGTAGATCTAGATATCACAATTTTATTTCACTTAGCTATGCTCTTAATAACTGCAACAAAATAAAATTAGTAAGAAACTTTAAGAGAATAGTGAATCTTGATTGTAATGTATGTGTCTCAATGAGGATTTAATTTATTTATATTTTTAAAGCTTATTGACAAACATTTTGAAAATCTCATTCACGTGATCACAATATATTAATGGAAGTCTCTGATTGGTTAAAACATAACTTCATTGTTTAAAGGCTGTGTCGTGTTTACAAGTGTGTGGATGTATACCAGTAGGACTATTGTCGAGGTAAGTAACATATTTAGGTTTTGTTCATCGGCTTCTTCCCAAAAATGTAGATTTTATCTAACATGAAATGATAGTAACTACGACATTTCGCGGAATTGAGCTAAAATGAATTTGAATTGACAGGTATTCTCGTTGCTATTGCTGTATTCATAAAAACAAACCATTTAGGTATATAGGAAGTGCTACACATTAACACACATCGGTTAAACTGTATCTGTACTATTTAAAATTTGGAGGAGGGTGTTTGAGTGTGGGGTTGGGCCGATCACAATATATTGATACTGTCGGTATTTTCACAGCGCTACAGCTAGTGTATTGGGGAAATAGCTCTAATGTAGTCTGTGAAAAAGGATAATCCAAAGATAGAATTTTCTATATACTGTTTTATTACAGTCGGGTGCGGAGCGGAGAAATATCCAACTCTACACTTCCAAACCTAGGCCTAAAGTGAATATACAAGTAATACAAAATGATAATATACAAAATATACAGGAACAAACATGTAAACAGCACTTAGTCTAAACGTGATATACAATAGTCGCTAATTAACTGACGCAACCGGTAACTGCTAAGAAGGATTAGCTAAAAGAAACACAGTTAAATACGTTAAAGCAATACATCACTATAAAGAAAAAGCTATTATTTTCAAAATGAAGCTTTGTATTTTACTTCTAAACATAGAATATTAAGTATGTTCGAGTAGATTAAAACAAATAAATAACATCACAAATGTCCGAATAGGAACCTGTCACAAACCGCGTGACAGTTTGCTCCCTCCTTTAATAAGACACGTTCTCGTGTCGCATATTACCGACGACGACACTGTGGTCTAAATGTTCTACAGTCCTGGGTACCATTTTTTGTCACAGCGACCTTTTTATGTCGCTCAATGTCCAGTTCTCTCTCGAGATGTTCAATTCTTATTTTCTGTTCTTTGTCAAGTTGATAGTAGTTGTTGTTCTCCTGTTCCAAATATTCTATTCGCGAATTTAGATATTTTCTGCGTTTGTTTGTGTCTATAATGTTTACTTATTGCTTGCTGTAGTTGCTTGTTTGTTGCTTGCAATGTTTCAATTTGGTCCGAAAGTTTTCTTTCACGTTCTGCGCTGGTTTGAAATTGTTCACACTTTGTTCCGAGAGATGTGACAAGTTTCAGTAATTTTTCCTTTTCGTTATTTAACACATGGCACCTGTCACTAAGAACGTTGATCTGCTTTACTTGCCGTTTGGATGTTTCACTTGTCTGTCCACTACATGGTTTAATTTGCATCTTGACCAGCTCATCATTGGAAACAGATGCAAAGGGTGCAGAGGCGAAAAATTCCCTTTTTAATCTGAAAGTTTTAATTCTCTGTTGATCTCTTATCTTCTTAGCGCGGGACTTTGTTTTAATGCTACTTTTCACTGCCGGACATTTCCGAGGCGTTGACTTCTCTCGTATCACTTTTTTGAAGCACATTCTTGAGAAATGTCCAAGATTTCCGCACTTAAAACACGACACATTTTGAGCGGGACAAGAAAAGCGATGGTCTGAATAAAGAATTCCACCTCTTCCACATTTTCTACACTCACTTAAAACTGGTCCTCTATAGCTCATCTGAGGTAGTGTCCCAAAACGCTGGCAAAGTCCATGGAAAGGGTTTAACATGTGCATGTTACCCTGGTGAAATATCCAGTTCTTCATTTGTAAAAATGATATGTTCCTTGCACTTATCAAGTCTTAGTAATGAGCGACCGTATCGTAGTCCAGCTAAAAAGTGGACTTGCCCGGAGATTCTCACACCAACTTTCACAGCGCTACAGCTAGTGTATTGGGGAAATAGCTCTAATGTAGTCTGTGAAAAAGGATAATCCAAAGATAGAATTTTCTATATACTGTTTTATTACAGTCAGGTGCGGAGCGGAGAAATATCCAACTCTACACTTCCAAACCTAGGCCTAAAGTGAATATACAAGTAATACAAAATGATAATATACAAAATATACAGGAACAAACATGTAAACAGCACTTAGTCTAAACGTGATATACAATAGTCGCTAATTAACTGACGCAAGCGTTACCGGTATTGAGAACTGCTAAGAAGGATTAGCTAAAAGAAACACAGTTAAATACGTTAAAGCAATACATCACTATAAAGAAACGGCTATTATTTTCAAAATGAAGCTTTGTATTTTACTTCTAAACATAGAATATTAAGTATGTTCGAGTAGATTAAAACAAATAAATAACATCACAAATGTCCGAATAGGAACCTGTCACAAACCGCGTGACAGTATTGCTAGTGTGGCCGTCGCCCATTTCATCTCGCTTTGCATTTTTCTGTTCTTTACGCCTCACCATCTTGACAATTTGCCAAATCCCTCCCTTCCAAGGCGTTAATTGAGGTATATTGTATCGGTACCCCCACGGGCTATACTTTCATTTTCTGTTAACATGAAAGGCAAATGATATAAAATTGCTTCCTTTTATAGATACTATATATGTCTCGCCTATCCCGAATGCTTCTGGGGTGGTAATTATTGAAAAATGCAAGGAAGGTAAAAAACACACATGATACAAAAATCTTCAAGAAGGATGCATATATCAGGTTTTATTTTTATCTGTTCATAAGCATCAGTGGGTTTTAAAATGTGTTGGTATCAAATCACGATAAAAGCAAAACTTCATATAAATCAAATTTTTGATTTTCCATGTACGACAATTATGTAGTAGTATATCACAAATTTTTGTCTTAATATAACATCTGTCTTACTGTCCGTCGACATTAAATGCTTCTTTAATCATGCCCAGTAGTGTCCCGTTTCAAATAAAGATGTTCGAGCAATTTGTTTTCACAAACGCTTTAAAATTCGACAAGTACTGTACAACATTGAATCAATATTGCTTGATACTTTGAGACCATGCTACAGGACAGTTTAAATAATGCATGGATACTTGTTGTCGTGTTAAAGATGCTCCACCGCTGACAAATGGTATTTTTTTCACTTTTATAAACAGGAGCAGACGATTTAGTATTTTTCTTCAGTTACAAAAGTTACTTACTTTAGACCATTACCACCATTGAAAAGTTTCAGCTTCTAATTTTACTTCAAGTTAAAGATATAAAAAAATTAATTGCATCCCGAAAAAATTCCGTGCCACTATATCCTATATGGAATGAAATACCGATTGCCCATGCACCAAAGGCGAAGTAAATTATTTTATATTATTTTTTGTGCTAATCATACATATATATTCACGATTAAATACCAATTATTGTTCAAATGATGAATATCATTTATGCTTTGTCGGCGGTGGAGCATCTTTAAGCATTGGTTGTCTCCATATTTTTGACATGCATTGGTGTGAAACATACATTGGATGTTCTAGCATAGCCAATGGTGCGCGTTAGCGTTAGCGCACCATGATAGATATGCTAGAACACCCAATGTATGTTACACACCAATGCATGTCAAGAATATGACAACCAATGCTTATATTTACATTTAACTAATATTCCACGTTATAAAAAGTAGATGGAAAAAAATATACAAGAGGCCCAAAGGGCCTTAACGGTCATCTGACTTCCTTGGCAATAGTAAAATTAATTATATATGGTGAAACTTTGTCAGGAACATGTCAGGATCATTTAATTTTTTTTTTATTTCAAACAAGAGGCCCAAGGGCCTTAACATATAGGAAATTAATTCGATGTAGTGTCGTGGTAGCCATCTTCGATTTGGGATCAACCAGAGATGTAACAATACTTTGTCGGGACCATGTCAGGATCATTTCATGCAAGTTTCAGCCAAATTGCATCGGTAGAACTTGAGAAGAAGTTCAAAATGTGTTTTCAAGATGGCGGCCATCTTGGATTTCGGATTAACCCGAAAAATAACAACACTTTGTCGGGACCATGTAAGGATCATTTCAAGCAAGTTTCAGCCAAACCGCACTAGTAGAACTTGAGAAGAAGTTCAAAATGTGTTTTCAAGATGGCAGCTGTTGTGGCCATCTTGGATTTCGGATCAACCCGAAAAATAACAACACTTTGGCGGGACCATGTTAGGATCATTTCATAGAAGTTTCAGCCAAATCGCACCAGTAGAACTTGAGAAGAAGTTCAAAATGTGTTTTCAAGATGGCGGCTGTGGCGGCCATCTTGGATTTCGGATCGACGCGAAAAATAAGAACACTTTGGCGGGACCATGTTAGGATCATTTCATGCAAGTTTCAGCCAAATCGCACCTTTAGAACTTGAGAAGAAGTTCAAAATGTGTTTTCAAGCTGGCGGCTGTGGCGGCCATCTTTGATTTCGAATCGACCCGAAAAATAAGAACACTTTGTTGGGACCATGTCAGGATCATTTCATGCAAGTTTCAGCCTAATCGCATTGGTAGAACTTGAAAAGAAGTTCACAATGTGTTTTCAAGATGGCGGCTGTGGCGGCCATCTTGGATTTCAGATCTACACGAAAAATAACAACACTTTGTCGGGGCCATGTCAGGGTCGTTTCATGCAAGTTTCAGCCAAATCGCACCGGTAGAACTTAAGAAGAAGTTCAAAACGTGTTTTCAAGACGGCGGCTGTGGCGGCCATCTTGGATTTCGGATCGACCCGAAAAATAACAACACTTTGTCGGGACCATGTCAGGATCTTTTCATGCAAGTTTCAGCCAAATCGCACCAGTAGAACTTGAGAAGTTCAAAATGTGTTTTCAAGATGGCGGCTGTGGCGGCCATCTTGGATTTCGGATCAACCCGAAAAATAAGAACACTTTGTCGGGACTATGTCAGGATCATTTCATGCAAGTTTCAGCCAAATCGCACCAGTAGAACTTGAGAAGCTCAATATGTGTTTTCAAGCTGGCGGCTGTGGCGGCCATCTTTGATTTCGAATCGACCCGAAAATTAAGAACACTTTGTTGGGACCATGTCAGGATCATTTCATGCAAGTTTCAGCCAAATCGCACCTTTAGAACTTGAGAAGAAGTTCAAAATGTGTTTTCAAGCTGGCGGCTGTGGCGGCCATCTTTGATTTCGAATCGACCCGAAAAATAAGAACACTTTGTTGGGACCATGTCAGGATCATTTCATGCAAGTTTCAGCCTAATCGCATTGGTAGAACTTGAAAAGAAGTTCACAATGTGTTTTCAAGATGGCGGCTGTGGCGGCCATCTTGGATTTCAGATCTACACGAAAAATAACAACACTTTGTCGGGGCCATGTCAGGGTCATTTCATGCAAGTTTCAGCCAAATCGCACCGGTAGAACTTAAGAAGAAGTTCAAAACGTGTTTTCAAGACGGCGGCTGTGGCGGCCATCTTTGATTTCGAATCGACCCGAAAATTAAGAACACTTTGTCGGGACCATGTCAGGATCATTTCATGCAAGTTTCAGCCAAATCGCACCGGTAGAACTTAAGAAGAAGTTCAAAACGTGTTTTCAAGACGGCGGCTGTGGCGGCCATCTTGGATTTCGGATCAACCCGAAAAATAACAACACTTTGTCGGGACCATGTCAGGATCTTTTCATGCAAGTTTCAGCCAAAGCGCACCAGTAGAACTTGAGAAGTTCAAAATGTGTTTTCAAGATGGCGGCTGTGGCGGCCATCTTGGATTTCGGATCAACCCGAAAAATAACAACACTTTGGCGGGACTATGTCAGGATCATTTCATGCAAGTTTCAGCCAAATCGCACCAGTAGAACTTGAGAAGTTCAATATATGTTTTCAAGCTGGCGGCTGTGGCGGCCATCTTTGATTTCGAATCGACCCGAAAAATAAGAACACTTTGTTGGGACCATGTCAGGATCATTTCATGCAAGTTTCAGCCAAATCGCACCTTTAGAACTTGAGAAGAAGTTCAAAATGTGTTTTCAAGCTGGCGGCTGTGGCGGCCATCTTTGATTTCGAATCGACCCGAAAAATAAGAACACTTTGTTGGGACCATGTCAGGATCATTTCATGCAAGTTTCAGCCTAATCGCATTGGTAGAACTTGATAAGAAGTTCACAATGTGTTTTCAAGATGGCGGCTGTGGCGGCCATCTTGGATTTCAGATCTACACGAAAAATAACAACACTTTGTCGGGGCCATGTCAGGGTCATTTCATGCAAGTTTCAGCCAAATCGCACCGGTAGAACTTAAGAAGAAGTTCAAAACGTGTTTTCAAGACGGCGGCTGTGGCGGCCATCTTTGATTTCGGATCGACCCGAAAAATAACAACACTTTGTCGGGACCATGTCAGGATCTTTTCATGCAAGTTTCAGCCAAATCGCACCGGTAGAACTTGAGAAATTCAAAATGTGTTTTCAAGATGGCGGCTGTGGCGGCCATCTTGGATTTCGGATCGACCCGAAAAATAACAACACTTTGTCGGGACTATGTCAGGATTATTTCATGCAAGTTTCAGCCAAATCGCACCAGTAGAACTTGAGAAGTTCAATATGTGTTTTCAAGATGGTGGCTGTGGCGGCCATCTTGGATTTCGGATCGACCCGAAAAATAACAACACTTTGTCGGGACTATGTCAGGATCATTTCATGCAAGTTTCAGCCAAATCGCACCAGTAGAACTTGAGAAGAAGTTCAATATGTGTTTTCAAGATGGCAGCTGTGGCGGCCATCTTGGATTTCGGATTGACCCGAAAATAACAACACTTTGTCAGACCATGTCAGGATCATTTCATGCAAGTTTCTGTCATATCGCAGTTCTGACTTCGGGTCAGATGACCTATAAATTAAATTTAAACTTATACGAATGCATACAGAAAACAAGCATTTGATAGAACAGCCGATGATTTGGCGGGAAATTCCATAAAGTTCCGGCTGTTGCTATGGGCGACCGACTAAACAGTAACAGTAAATCAAATAGTCCCACCAATAAACCGATATACAAAGAAAAATACAACGCTTCAGTCCATTTTAGAATTTGTATTTATAATATATATTCATAATAATTAATTCTAAGATAAACTTTTAATGTTCAAACCGTTTATTTATTGCACGAAGGCAGTGTGCTCTTATCGATGTGTGCACCTTTACAAATATCCGGCATCATATTGGTATAGGCAATATTCGGGCAGCGAGAGGTTTACTGGTGATAACACGAGAACATCACGGATATAGTGATTGAATAACATTTAATAGGCGGAGCATTGCAACAGGACACAAATCCGAATACGCTATTCCCATTGCATTACATTGTTACCATCCTGAACTCATCGGGTATTATCCATTTCCCGAGGAGTTCCGGATGCATTGTTACATGCGTTTGTCGGAAGGGGGCTCCAGATTGTTTCCTTTGAATGTTTTTTCTTGTGTTAGGTGATTAATTGTCACATATTCAAGACCGTTTTCATCGTTTGCAAAATTGAAGGAGTCTAACCGGAGCTGTTTGTGAAATTCCAGGCCGCTTACAAAGTGTATAGCTAAATTGTACCAGACTGCCTGTCTAAGGATCACAGGAGAGGAGTTGTAGCCATTTTTGAAGTAAGTGCTTATTTTTTCTAAATCTTCTCTACAAACGATTGCTTTGTGAGAAGTAGCTCTGGATATACCAGAACGCATTCTTTCCTTTAGCATACCATTTATCACTTTATTGCATGCTTTGAACTGACTGTCTCTCACTATATCAATGTCCCTACCCAAGTCCTGTAAATGCCGATTTACTCCTGCCCTAAGTTAATGTCCTTAGTGTGTTTGTGTGATATTGCTCTGCATGTTGTTTGTTCATACTATGTTTCCTCTGTTGTACATTCTTTAATCGGGTTTCACAATTAAGCTTTTAAGTTGCCAATATTATTTTCATCATCTTGGCTGACATGGAAATATCCGTAATCGGAGATGGCTTCTTCGTCCGATGTTGACATGTGCTTCAGGTGTAAACAAAGAACGCTTACGCTGTGTACGTCGGTCGCGTGATATTTTTCTTATTTTTTAATTAAAATAAATGCTAATTGACATTCACTTTACATTTATATTATGATATTTAAAATTGTTTTACATTAGTTTTATTTCTTTGATTTATCTTCAGTAAATTCTCACAGTGACGTGAACCCAGTGTTTTCGTGACCTCGGTATTCATACGCCAGAGCCTAACTGACAATGTTAAAGTGAACAGTCGGGCAACGATGGCTAAAGTCGGTAAAAATGGTGTGAATGTATCCAGTATAATTTCTTATGAAATGGAAAAATAAAATCTCTCGTCAAAATCTGTCTGTGTTCGAAGAAATTAATTTAAAGTATGGAAATTCTAAAACGTCCTCCCGGCTCACTTATAATATGTCCGTGGTTACATTTCCACGCAACCTCGCTTTCAATGCTTTCAACTTTTCTTTACTTTAATGGTCAGAACTGGGAAACTAAGCAGAACTTGACCGTCGTATTAATATGTGAGAACTTTTGGAAGGCCAATGAACGCATTTAGACTGGTTTTCTTTGCCCGACTATTCACTTTAATATTGGAAAATAACATACATTGGGCTTAGTAGCAACATATAGACACTGTGCAGTGGCAATGTAAATATTAAAACGTGTAACATTGGCAGTAATAGTTGAATACAGAATATAGCGATCCGTATTGATCCTAATTAAAAACAAATCACGGAGATTTAAATAGACATCATTTGTTGTTTTTTGTCCTTGCTGAGAAGACATTTCTGAGCGGCACGACGATTTACCCAAAACTATCCAAAACTTACCCTTAACTACCATCAACTACGCCATGAAATCTAAATATTCCAGACTCAGCAAATGTTACTAACTTTATGAGAAGTTATATAAATATTTTGGGTAAGTTTTGGGTAGTTTTGGGTAGTTTTGGGTAAATCGTTACGCCCTTTCATAAATCAGTTTAAATGACTTTTCTTCCATAAAACTACACGTATCAATGTCGTCAGGTCGTTTTAAGCAGTATTTTAATCACGTAATTGCTTAGCAGATTTAAAGTTAGATTAAGGCCTTTTGTTCCATAAACATATTCTTGAGGACTATGTTCCGTTCTGAGCTTTAAATTTGAGAGGTACACAATCTATGGAAGCGTGTTTCTACGCTTAAATTTTTAGCCCACCATCACCAGATGGTCTTTCAAATCGCATTTCGTCCGTGGTCCGTCCGTCTGTCCGTTCGTTACCAATACTTGTTACCGCTATTTCTCAGAAAGTGCTGAAGGGATCTTTTTCAAATTACACATGTAGGTTCCACTGGGGCCCTAGTTGTGCATATTGCATTTTGGGACTGATCGGTCAACAAAATGGCCGACTGGCGGCCATCTTGGATTTTGATAGTTGAAGTTTGTTACCGCTATTTCTCAGAAAGTGCTGAAGAGATCTGTCTCAAATTTCATGTGTAGGTTCCACTAGGACCCTAGTTGTGCATATTGCATTTTGGGACTGATTGGTCAACAAAATGGCTGACCGGTGGCCATCTTGGATTTTGATAGGTAAAGTTTGTTACTGCTAATTTTCAGAAAGTACTTAAGGGATCTTCCTCAAATTTCATATGTAAGTTCCCCTAGGACCCTAGTTGTGCATATTGCATTTTGGGACCGATCGGTCAACAAAATGGCCGACAGGCGGCCATCTTGGTTTTGATAGTTAAGTTTGTTACCGCTAATTCTCAGAAAGTACTGAAGGGATCTTTCTCAAATTTCATATGTAATTTCCCCTAGGACCCTAGTTGTGCATATTGTATTTTGGGACTGAGCGGTCAACAAAATGGCCGACTGGCGGCCATCTTGGATTTTGATAGTTAAAGTTTGTTACCGCTAATTCTCAGAAAGTACTGAAGGGATCTTTCTCAAATTCATATGTATGTTCCCCTTGGACCCTAGTTGTGCATATTGCATTTTGGGAGCGATCGGTCAACAAGATGGCCGACCGGCGGCCATCTTGGATTTTGATAGTTAAAGTTTGATACCGCTATTTCTCAGAAAGTACTGAAGGGATCTTTCTCAAATTTCATATACATGTTCCCCTTGAACCGTAGTTGTGCATATTGCATTTTGGGAACAATCACAGACAATCCCAAACACCGTCGGACCGACGGACATGTCTGGTAAACTTACAACCGGTCCGGTAAAAAAATACAATTTTCCGGACATGCTGTCCGGTAAAATTTCAGCGCTACAACAGGTATAAATATCACATAAATATGATAAAATGTAGTTAAATAAATAACAATACATCTCTGTGGCACTAAATTCTAGTGGTGCGCGGTATTATCGGTATACCGATATATCCAGGTTCAATTTGAAAACGATACGTATCGCGGTACGATTTAGTCGTATCGGTTCACTCGGAATCATTCGGGGATTTTCCGTATATTTCCGTGAAAATTTCGTTTTTGACGGGAAATATTTTTAAAATGAGAATTTGTATAAAAATTAAAACTGAAATATATATTTTAACAACATTTCAGACAAATGTATAGGTTAAGATGGATTTTTGGGATGTTATTATACGTAGATTATGATTGATCTTGTGCTTAGTAACGTTTCAAAATGGCGACCTTCATAGGCACGAATGATAACCTCGTAAAAAATCCCAAGCAAAAGCGGTTGTATGGCAGCATTTTGGCCTTATAGTACGTAAAGGGGAAATAAATAGCGAGTAAAGCATCGCTTGATGTCGATTGTGTACGGCAATCGTTAAATGTAGTGGCGGAACAAGGAACCTGACGACTCACTTGCGTCGCCATCACCCAGCTACTGAGTCCCGTCCAGTAGTAAGTGTTTGCAAAACATCGAGCGGAAGTAACACAGACATTATCTCGCATTTTTTAGATAAAAACAAGAATAAAAGTGATATATTGACAAAACATTTATTTCATACTCTTTTTAGGTGATTGACAGAAAAAAACATGCAATTCTTATTCTACAAAAATAATACCAAAAATATCATGATACGTATCATAATACACTTATGATGTATCGTGATATATCGCGATACAAAATTTTTCGCGATACCCATCCCTACTAAATTCATGGATAATGGCATACAAAGTGCAAATAATGTCCGTACAGTCGTGTATTAATCGGAACTCTTTGAGCATTTTCCATTCCGATAAGAATGTGAAAGCCCGAGGTTGTCCGAGTGGTCGTTTATTAGATCGAGTAGATCTCTGTTACTACGCGCTTAAAACATATTGAATTTCATACGATCAAAGCGTTTTACTGATCATGATGATAAAGCGAAAGTGTCATGGCTGACGTTATTTAAAAGCACACCGATAGGGCCTAGTCAGTATGTCTCGTATTTGAGGATGGTCTGATGTCATGTTCTCTTTGTAAAGAATATTACGGGTTCAACTCACGTGATAATTTAAATACCAGAGATTAAAAAACTTGCGAGGGCAGAACAAATTCATAACGGGATGTTCAAACAGGAAAGTATCAGCGGTGGCGGCGGAATCGGTGGCTGTAAAAACATTACAACAACTGAAAAAAGCGGATACTGAGAAGATGTTGATTCTTTTTAAATCAATACATGCCATTGTTAAAGCAATCGTCCACTGTCAGACTTCGAGTGGCTATGTGAACTGGATGTCGCAAATAGAGAATGTGAACATTATTAATGATATATATGACAACAAGGACATAGATGATGATTTCTGTGATGACTTTCAGTCAATAGCAGATAATTTCATGGGCATCATGATGTATTCCAGGGAATAGTAGCAAGATGTTTGGATCTTTATCCTTGTTTTAACTGTTTCTCCAACTACTTTTCCTTTTAAATCTCGTAACTTTTCCAATCCTGTAAGAAGAATCTAATCATAGAGAATTAATCCATTGTTAATCAACTACCAGCTGAGCAATAAAATGATTGTAATTTTGTTATCATAGCTTCGCTTGTTATATTTCCATTATAAATTCCTTTCCTGTACCATATACACATCAACCAACAGCAAAACAAAAATCATATCAATTTTCAGTAAATATTTTTGGTCTGGTAAAGTTTCATCTGGTCTGGTGAAAATAAAAATTTTACCAGACCAAATGTCCTGTAAGTTTTCAAAGTGTTTCGCATTGTCTGGAACGATCAGTCAACAAGATGGCCGATCGGCGGCCATCTTGGATTTTGATAGTTAAAGTTTTTTACCGCTATTTCTCAGAAAGTACTGAAGGGATCTTTCTCAAAGTTCATGTGCATTTTCCTGAAGGGGTCTAGTGCATTTTCGGACTTATTGGTCAGCAAGATGATCGACAGGTAGTCATCTTGGATTTTGATAATTGAAGTTTGTTACTGCTACATATCTCAGAAAGTACTGAAAGGATCTTTCTCAAGTTTCATGTATAGTATGTAGTAAAAGTTTGAAAAGCAGGAAAAAGATCCCTCTTTCTGTCGTCAGACATAAATCATTCTTTGGTGGGCGCCAAGATCCCTCTGGGATCTCTTGTTACGATAAGACACGATTTTGTAATATTTAACGCAAAGTTCCAAAATGCGCTGTGTGCGATAAACTGTATCGCAGATCGCACAGTTGGGCGCACGCTGTTTTAATTAGGTAATGCGATCATAATATCACCGTAATCAACGTTATGTATCAAAAATTACAGTTTTTGTCACTCTCATTTCACACATCTGTGTAACACACCGGGTTCAGATAATGCACCATGTATTGTGTGGAGGTAGCAACATCTTAAAGTTCCATTTAAAACAAAATACTTTTCATTAGCTGTTTCCTTTTTTGTCTATTCTGCATCGAAGCTCTTTCTAATCTTAAACATGCATAGTTAAAATTGTGTAAGCCAAATTTTATTTGTTGTGTATGTATTAATGTGATAAGATTACATGTGGTCAAAGGGAGATAATCAAGTAATCTTAACTCTAATTGTATGAGTTATGCATCTTTGTCTAAGATTTGTCATAATTATTCGAAAAGGAGAATTAACGTGGACTTGTAACCAATCAAATGTGTTTCTGTGTTTCCCAATCCAACTTCACTTACAAATGTATATAACACAACTGTAACCTAGCTACTATACATTTCGGGGGGTACGAAATGGTCCCTTTGTGTCCAAGTAGAGCGCTGACTCAGAAAATCACTCAGGCACAATTTTCTATATATTTTTGTAGGTTTCCAATTATTTGAATAGCAAGATGTTTGGATCTTTATCCTTGTTTTAACTGTTTTTCCAACTACTTTTCCTTTTAAATCTCGTAACTTTTCCAATCCTGTAAGAAGAATCTAATCATAGAGAATTAATCCATTGTTAATCAACTACCAGCTGAGCAATAAAATGATTGTAATTTTGTTATCATAGCTTCGCTTGTTATATTTCCATTATAAATTCCTTTCCTGTACCATATACACATCAACCAACAGCAAAACAAAAATCATATCAATTTTCAGTAAATATTTTTGGTCTGGTAAAGTTTCATCTGGTCTGGTGAAAATGAAAATTTTACCAGACCAAATGTCCTGTAAGTTTTCAAAGTGTTTCGCATTGTCTGGAACGATCAGTCAACAAGATGGCCGATCGGCGGCCATCTTGGATTTTGATAGTTAAAGTTTTTTACCGCTATTTCTTATCAGAAAGTACTGAAGGGATCTTTCTCAAAGTTCATGTGCATTTTCCTGAAGGGGTCTAGTGCATTTTCGGACTTATTGGTCAGCAAGATGATCGACAGGTAGTCATCTTGGATTTTGATAATTGAAGTTTGTTACTGCTACATATCTCAGAAAGTACTGAAAGGATCTTTCTCAAGTTTCATGTATAGTATGTAGTAAAAGTTTGAAAAGCAGGAAAAAGATCCCTCTTTCTGTCGTCAGACATAAATCATTCTTTGGTGGGCGCCAAGATCCCTCTGGGATCTCTTGTTACGATAAGACACGATTTTGTAATATTTAACGCAAAGTTCCAAAATGCGCTGTGTGCGATAAACTGTATCGCAGATCGCACAGTTGGGCGCACGCTGTTTTAATTAGGTAATGCGATCATAATATCACCGTAATCAACGTTATGTATCAAAAATTACAGTTTTTGTCACTCTCATTTCACACATCTGTGTAACACACCGGGTTCAGATAATGCACCATGTATTGTGTGGAGGTAGCAACATCTTAAAGTTCCATTTAAAACAAAATACTTTTCATTAGCTGTTTCCTTTTTTGTCTATTCTGCATCGAAGCTCTTTCTAATCTTAAACATGCATAGTTAAAATTGTGTAAGCCAAATTTTATTTGTTGTGTATGTATTAATGTGATAAGATTACATGTGGTCAAAGGGAGATAATCAAGTAATCTTAACTCTAATTGTATGAGTTTATGCATCTTTGTCTAAGATTTGTCATAATTATTCGAAAAGGAGAATTAACGTGGACTTGTAACCAATCAAATGTGTTTCTGTGTTTCCCAATCCAACTTCACTTACAAATGTATATAACACAACTGTAACCTAGCTACTATACATTTCGGGGGGTACGAAATGGTCCCTTTGTGTCCAAGTAGAGCGCTGACTCAGAAAATCACTCAGGCACAATTTTCTATATATTTTTGTAGGTTTCCAATTATTTGATGCGTATGCATGCATTTATATATCACTTTTGTCTTAAACAACCCATCGTAATAACTATCATTACATAACGACCCTATCTACCGTACCACTCACAAGACGTCGAATCCAAAATATGTAGACTTGCCGTATGAATTCTCTCTTTGTGTATGTGTGAAAAATACTACTGTCTCGCTGTGAATTGGATATTATATATGGTTTAGTTTTATTGCCTATAACAAGTACTATAAAATGCATACAAACGTTTTAATAATGATTTGTATGATCATTTCCTTGCTCCATTAGCAGTAATACACACCAATTGTAGCTCTAAAGACGATACCATTTTCTGTCTAAAAGTAGATCGTTGATCTACAATATTTCAGCTAGTTTTACTGTGTGGTCCTTTTATTTCCAACATATACATTTGTATCAGTATCAGTTTGGTTTGGTTTGATTTAGTTTTACGTCCTATT
Source organism: Argopecten irradians (assembly GCF_041381155.1). NCBI lineage: Eukaryota > Metazoa > Mollusca > Bivalvia > Pectinida > Pectinidae > Argopecten > Argopecten irradians. Next base: position 56,866,796 of record NC_091134.1, read on the forward strand.
AACAGCCAGGGTCATATAAGGACGTGCCAGGTTTGTTGGTAGAGGAAAGCCGGAGTACCCGGAGAAAAACCACCGGTCAACGGTCAGTACCTGGCAACTGCCCCACATGGGATTCGAACCCGCATCCCAGAGGTGGAGGGCTTGTGGTAATATGTTGGGACATCTTAACCACTCGGCCACCGCGACCCTATCAGTATCAGAACTTTACGTTAGTTTGAAATATAAGATATGACAATATCAATACACATTTCCAAGACTTTTCAATTAAAATCCTATTAAAATACAGAACTTGTTCTTCTCACTAGACTCCCGCATATTGGCTTATTTAATTGTGAGATTTTGTACCGTTGCACTAACAGATTAGGAGAGGGAAGGAAGGATACGTTGATTTCAATATGCAGCTGAATATTATTCATAATCACCATCTTATTTGTCCGATCGTTCTTTATTTTGTTCATTCATTGCTCTTTTTTTCTTTTGTTCGTTCGCTCGTTATTCATTCACTCGACTTAAAAAAGCGAAGGAAAAGGGTATTCAATCTATCGTTTGTTCAATATCATTACTTTAATTTTAACTGGGTGGAAATCCCGTGTTTTAATTCCGATCAAATCTAGTTTATTTTGCTTTTGGTACATGCTTTATCAGAACCTCATTCTATATAGCGCATAGTGAAATGGATTTTTTCGGGACGAAATTAATAATTTTTAATATTCTTATATCAAAGTACAATATGAAGCACAGATTTTACAATGATGGTAACGGTGTAAAGTAACTTTTATGACTGAAGAAAATACTAATGTGCCTACTCCTGATTTTGATAAGGAAAGGTTTTAAAAACATCAGCCATTTGGAATAATGTTAAATAAGATTATATCTTACATTACTTTGAGAATGATTCAAGGTAATTACTGTCTGCTTTCAGTGCTAACATAGCTGCAATATTGTAGCTCAAAAGACTTTTAGACAGAAAATGGTGTCGTCTTTAAAGCTACAATTGGTGCCTATTACTGCTAATGGAGCAAAGTAATGATTATGCAAACCATTATTAAAACGTTTGCATGCATTCTATTTTATTTGTTTTATATCGCTTACCTACTAGACAATAAAACTGAACCGTATGAAATATCAAATTCTCAGCTAGACATTATTTTTTTACATATACATATCAAGGCCTTTCTGAAGAGAATTTATACCGGAAGTCTTCAAATAATGAATTTGACGTCTTGTGAGCGGTACGGTAGATATTAAAAATGGTAGTTATGTTTGTTTAGGATAACAACATTATGTAAATGCTTGTATATGCATAAATTAATGGGAAACCTACAACAAAGTATAGAAAATTGTGCCCGAGTGATTTTCGGAGGCAGTGCTCCACTATGATACATAGGGACCAATTCGTACCCGGCCGAAATGTATAGTAGGCCGGGTACGTATATTCGTTCTAGTGCTAACGATGCATACACTTTTGGAGTTAACTCTTCGAACCACTTTTCCAATAGCTTGGCATACACGTTTTCAATAAGGCAGCTCGACAATTATAATCTTGCTCAGATCTTCTTTACCAATTTCCCTGTCTACTTTTGTCCTCCATGTTTGTACAAGGTTTCTAATTTTTCTAAATTTCTAATCGAACGATTTATCTTTTTATCAAAAATACTTTCATTCATTTATTTACTTTGATATTAGTTTCATTGGTAATAGGTTGCCAGTTGATTCTTACAAAAAAACTTTGTCTAGACACTAACTTAACTGCTTCTGCTCCGGTTTTTTTTTTGAAATTTTTTGTCAAATCCAAATCTATTAATTTTAGGATGGTAACATAGATGTATGAAAACAATATGGAATTGCGTTTTGCATGTGATCTTTCTCAACAACATGTTTTATTTGTAAGTATCAGACATGCTTTGATTTCCCTTTAATCTCAGTGACTATAATACATCTTGTGCATGAATCGGTTGTACCCATCTTTAAAAATACGTAGTAAATATACCTACCTTTGTGAGGTCACAACCAGATCAATTATGCACTTTGGAATTACATTGATTGCCAATGAATCCCCATAGCTATTCTGGTTATCTAATGACTCCAGTCATTTATAACTTTTGTCACGAGTGTAACATTAGCTCTTGCCAGTTCTGCTGTTCTTGTAACGAACTCAATTGATTCCCCATAATATAGTTGACATCAAGGTAACAGTGATGATATTGCAGAATTCAAAGGCTTGGTGTCAAAATGGCTGTCTGTGCTTGGTGATTTTTAACCCGAATTGACTTTAAAATTCTTCATAATGTAGGTTGATGTTATGTTATAAAAGTAATCTAGATATACAGGGTACATTTATTAGCTCACCAGTGGCCCCAAAGGACCGATGAGCTTTTGCTATGATGCGGCGTCCGTCGTCCGTCCGTCAACATTTCCTTTAAATCACTACTTGTCATAAAGTACTGCATGAATTTTAACAAAATTTGGTCAGAAACTTCATTAGGGGAATGAAGGGGATCAGATTTTGCATAAATGGTGACCCTGACCCCCCTGTGGCAGGAGGGGCTGCGCCCAATAGGGAAAATAGAGATAATACCTTTAAATCGCTACTTGTCATAAAGTACTTGATGGATTTTAACCAATTTTGGTCAGAAATATCCTTGGGGGAAGGGGATCAGATTTTGCATAAATGGTGACCCTGACCCCCCTGTGGCAAGAGGGGCTGGGCCAAATAGGGGAAATAGAGGAAATTCCTTTTAATCGCTACTTGTCATAAAGTACTGAATAGATTTTAATAAAATTTGGTCAGAAACTTCCTTTGGAGAAGGGGATCAGATTTTGCATAAATGGTGACCTTGACCCCTCTGGGGCCGGAGGGGCTGGGCCCAATAGGGGAAATAGAGGAAGTTCCTTTAAATGGGTACTAGTCATAAAGTACTTGATGGATTTTAACCAAATTTAGTCAGAAACTTCATTAGGGGAAGGGGATCAGATTTTGCATAAATGGTGACCCTGACCCCCCTGGGGCCAGAGGGGCTGGGCCCAATAGGGGAAATAGAGATAATACCTTTAAATCACTACTAGTCATAAAGTACTTGATGGATTTTAACCAAATTTGGTCAGAAACTTCCTTAGAGGAAGGGGATCATATTTTGCAGAAATGGTGTCCTTGACCCCCCTGGGGCAGGAGGGGCTGCGCCCAATAGGGAAAATAGAGATAATACCTTTAAATCACTACTAGTCATAAAGTACTTGATGGATTTTAACCAAATTTGGTCAGAAACATCCTTTGGGGAAGGGGATCAGATTTTGCATAAATGGTGACCCTGACCCCCCTGGGGCCAGAGGGTTGGGCCAATAGGGGAAATAGAGGAAATTCCTTTTAATCGCTTCTTATCATAAAGTACTGAATGGATTTTAACCAAATTTGGTCAGAAACTTCCTTTGGAGAAGGGGATCAGATTTTGTATAAATGGTGACCCTGATCCCCCCTGGGGCCGGAGGGTTGGGCAGAATAGGGGAAATAGAGGAAATTCCTTTAAATGGCTACTATTCATAAAGTACTGAATGGATTTTAATAAAATTTGGTCAGAAACTTCCTTTGGAGAAGGGGATCAGATTTTGCATAAATGGTGACCTTGACCCCTCTGGGGCCGGAGGGGCTGGGCCCAATAGGGGAAATAGAGGAAGTTCCTTTAAATGGGTACTAGTCATAAAGTACTTGATGGATTTTAACCAAATTTAGTCAGAAACTTCATTAGGGGAAGGGGATCAGATTTTGCATAAATGGTGACCCTGACCCCCCTGGGGCCAGAGGGGCTGGGCCCAATAGGGGAAATAGAGATAATACCTTTAAATCACTACTAGTCATAAAGTACTTGATGGATTTTAACCAAATTTGGTCAGAAACTTCCTTAGAGAAAGGGGATCATATTTTGCAGAAATGGTGACCTTGACCCCCCTGGGGCAGGAGGGGCTGCGCCCAATAGGGAAAATAGAGATAATACCTTTAAATCACTACTAGTCATAAAGTACTTGATGGATTTTAACCAAATTTGGTCAGAAACATCCTTTGGGGAAGGGGATCAGATTTTGCATAAATGGTGACCCTGACCCCCTGGGGCCAGAGGGTTGGGCAGAATAGGGGAAATAGAGGAAATTCCTTTTAATCGCTTCTTATCATAAAGTACTGAATGGATTTTAACCAAATTTGGTCAGAAACTTCCTTTGGAGAAGGGGATCAGATTTTGTATAAATGGTGACCCTGATCCCCCCTGGGGCCGGAGGGTTGGGCAGAATAGGGGAAATAGAGGAAATTCCTTTAAATGGCTACTATTCATAAAGTACTGAATGGATTTTAATAAAATTTGGTCAGAAACTTCCTTTGGAGAAGGGGATCAGATTTTGCATAAATGGTGACCTTGACCCCTCTGGGGCCGGAGGGGCTGGGCCCAATAGGGGAAATAGAGGAAGTTCCTTTAAATGGGTACTAGTCATAAAGTACTTGATGGATTTTAACCAAATTTAGTCAGAAACTTCATTAGGGGAAGGGGATCAGATTTTGCATAAATGGTGACCCTGACCCCCCTGGGGCCAGAGGGGCTGGGCCCAATAGGGGAAATAGAGATAATACCTTTAAATCACTACTAGTCATAAAGTACTTGATGGATTTTAACCAAATTTGGTCAGAAACTTCCTTAGAGGAAGGGGATCATATTTTGCAGAAATGGTGACCTTGACCCCCCTGGGGCAGGAGGGGCTGCGCCCAATAGGGAAAATAGAGATAATACCTTTAAATCACTACTAGTCATAAAGTACTTGATGGATTTTAACCAAATTTGGTCAGAAACATCCTTTGGGGAAGGGGATCAGATTTTGCATAAATGGTGACCCTGACCCCCCTGGGGCCAGAGGGTTGGGCCAATAGGGGAAATAGAGGAAATTCCTTTTAATCGCTTCTTATCATAAAGTACTGAATGGATTTTAACCAAATTTGGTCAGAAACTTCCTTTGGAGAAGGGGATCAGATTTTGTATAAATGGTGACCCTGATCCCCCCTGGGGCCGGAGGGTTGGGCAGAATAGGGGAAATAGAGGAAATTCCTTTAAATGGCTACTATTCATAAAGTACTGAATGGATTTTAATAAAATTTGGTCAGAAACTTCCTTTGGAGAAGGGGATCAGATTTTGCATAAATGGTGACCTTGACCCCTCTGGGGCCGGAGGGGCTGGGCCCAATAGGGGAAATAGAGGAAGTTCCTTTAAATGGGTACTAGTCATAAAGTACTTGATGGATTTTAACCAAATTTAGTCAGAAACTTCATTAGGGGAAGGGGATCAGATTTTGCATAAATGGTGACCCTGACCCCCCTGGGGCCAGAGGGGCTGGGCCCAATAGGGGAAATAGAGATAATACCTTTAAATCACTACTAGTCATAAAGTACTTGATGGATTTTAACCAAATTTGGTCAGAAACTTCCTTAGAGGAAGGGGATCATATTTTGCAGAAATGGTGACCTTGACCCCCCTGGGGCAGGAGGGGCTGCGCCCAATAGGGAAAATAGAGATAATACCTTTAAATCACTACTAGTCATAAAGTACTTGATGGATTTTAACCAAATTTGGTCAGAAACATCCTTTGGGGAAGGGGATCAGATTTTGCATAAATGGTGACCCTGACCCCCCTGGGGCCAGAGGGTTGGGCAGAATAGGGGAAATAGAGGAAATTCCTTTTAATCGCTTCTTATCATAAAGTACTGAATGGATTTTAACCAAATTTGGTCAGAAACTTCCTTTGGAGAAGGGGATCAGATTTTGTATAAATGGTGACCCTGATCCCCCCTGGGGCCGGAGGGGCTGCGCCCAATAGGGGAAATAGAGGAAGTTCCTTTAAATGGCTACTATTCATAAAGTACTGAATGGATTTTAATAAAATTTGGTCAGAAACTTCCTTTGGAGAAGGGGATCAGATTTTGCATAAATGGTGACCTTGACCCCTCTGGGGCCGGAGGGGCTGGGCCCAATAGGGGAAATAGAGGAAGTTCCTTTAAATTGGTACTAGTCATAAAGTACTTGATGGATTTTAACCAAATTTAGTCAGAAACTTCATTAGGGGAAGGGGATCAGATTTTGCATAAATGGTGACCCTGACACCCCTGGGGCCAGAGGGGCTGGGCCCAATAGGGGAAATAGAGGAAATTCCTTTAAATGGCTACTTGTCATAAAGTACTTGATGGATTTTAACCAAATTTGGTCAGAAACTTCCTTAGAGGAAGGGGATCATATTTTGCATAAATGGTGACCTTGACCCCCCTGGGGCTGGAGGGGTTGTGCCTGATAGGGAAAATAGAGATAATTCCTTGAAATCGCTACTAGTCATAAAGTACTGAATGGATTTTAACCAAATTTGGTCAGAAACATCCTTTGGGGAAAGGGATCAGATTTTGCATAAATGGTGACCTTGACCCCCCTGGGGCCAGAGGAACAATCCTATATGATAAAATAAAACATGTATACATTGGAACAACTGTTTACTTTCACCATAATTGCTACAATGTCCAGGTGAGCGATACAGGCCCCATGGGCCTCTTGTAATTTTACATGTTATGAAACTTGTCTTGCCAAAGCTGGCAAACATTTCTAGAACCTTTTGCTCATATCAAATGAACATTCGGTTATATTACTCTCCTAGATGCATTATCTAATCTTTATAATAAGAGTTTGAACAGCATATCAGAACTAAATTATGATACTTAGGTCTATATCATAACTCACATTCTGTCTTCTTTAGCAATGTCCCTGAGAGGCTGGCGAATTGAAACACGGTCATGCCTAAGTCGTAAAGCAGGGTAAGTATGCTATTTCTGTAGGACGGAACAAATAAAGGTAAAATATTTATTTACAGACAGGATTATTGATTGTTTGTTCTATTACACTATTTTGTAATATAATTACCTGGCGGATTTTGATATTTGAATCAATACCTGCATACTATATTACCTACATGCGTCCTTATTAGCTCGCCTATTCGAAGAATAGGGGGAGCTAATGTTGTCACCCCGGCATCCCCCGGCATCGGCGTCAACGTCGGCGTCAGCGTTGGCGTCCCATTTCACGTTAAAGTTTTTGAGCAAGTTTCTGTTTCGTCAATTGTTTAAGCTTAAGTCATTATAAATGTTTATAATTTTATTTTCCTAATGTGTATGGATGCTGAACGTGATAATACAACCAATTTGGGGCCCTTTAGGGTTTTTTGAGTCTGTTAATTTGTCATATTTCCATGTTAAATTTTTTGAGCAAGTTTCTATTTTGTCTATTGTTTAAGCTTGAGTCATCATAAATATTTATGATTTTATTTTCCTAATGTGTATGGATGCTAAACGTGATAATACAACTAATTTGGGGCCCTTTGGGGGGTTTTTGAGTCTGTTAATTTGTCATATTTCCATGTTAAAGTTTTTGAGCAAGTTTCTATTTTGTCAATTGTTTAAGCATAAGTTATCATTAATGTTTATGATTTTATTTTCCTAAAGTGTGTGGATGCTGAACATGATAATACAACCAATTTGGGGGCCCTTTAGGTTTTTTTTGAGTCTGTTAATTTGTCATATTTCCATGTTTAAATAGCAAATACTTGAACATCAACTTCTTCTGAATAGGCGAGCTTTGCTCTTCTCCAATAGCTCTTGTATTTATCTATTATGGCCTGGTTGAGAGGGCACTATTGCCTCATTGTATTGTTGACGGATGTTGTGATGCAATAGTATACAGTTAAAGTATGTGGTTGAGGGATATAGCAAGTTTCTGGTTTCCCGAGACTTGTCTATTTCCCGAGGCGGAGCCGAGGGAAATAGGCAAGTTCGAGGGAAACCGGAAACTTGATATGTCACTCAATCCCATACTTTAACTGTTTTAATATACCAATACATACAAAAACTATGATAAGACTAAAAAATATATTTCTTTCATACGCTAACGTTCTCTCTATTCCTGTCACGTACAGCAATGGTCATTGGAGATTGAGATAATTTTACATTGTAATCGATCTACGTAATCTTATCTTCAAACATACAAATTATTCTGAGATGATAACTGTGATTCTATGTCCGTTTTGTTTTGCTTCTATTCAAACCGCAGGTTAAAATTTGATTCCGCTATGATTTCTCGATATTTGAACATTTATACCACTAGGCATAATACTAAATTTGTATATAAATATTGTTGAAATTCCGAGACGTTAACCACTTACAGGTAGCCTAAATATATACATAACAACTGTACGTACAAGATAAACATGACGACGTGATCGGTAGCAGTTTCCGATCGATACTAACGTCGTCCGAGTACGTCAAGGGAGATGGCGTGATCGGAAACTAGCTCCGTCCAATTGTTACGTCACCTAGCAACTGATGGCGTGATCGGAAACAAGTCCCGCCCACCTCCAATCTGATTGGTTAAATGGAAATACCCGAGTGCAAGGGTGTGCTAGCTTCCAGGGGTGTGCTAGTTCGATGACTAACACACAGCTGAGAGAGGTTTTTGGAAAAAGCAGGGAGCTAGTAAATTTAACAAAGTATCTTTTATATAGTGTAAATAAAGTAGAGGTATATTAATGCCCTCTCAACAAGGCCATAATGGGTTTAGTAAATTTTCCTCACATGAACCGTTTTCATGTCATCGTAACAGAAACAAGTCAAGCGACGCCTCAGTAATCTTCGTTTCCACACCATGTTGTTACATTAAAAGTATAACATGTCAATTGTCACAGAAAAATGTGTTTCTATAAAACGGGATTTATCTTCATGAAGATTAAAAGTATATCAACATTAGAACATGAATGAACTGTCTTCTGTAGAAAAGCAACGTTTGCTTCCATCGCCGCACACAACAGCCTGTACGCCATCTTGACATCTTGGTCGAATCGCAACGTTATGATGACGTCATTTAATGATGATGTCACAATACATTCACATTCAATTTCGCGCCACTTCAATAGTGCCCGCTTACCAACAATCTCTCCCAGGGTGTATTGCGGTCCCCACAATTTCACCTCTGTCAACGGCTCATGAACTGGCCGTCTGTTGACCTCGGGTCACATAATATGACGTCATGACGATTGTTAAATACATAGCGCCACCTTTATGTATGACGTCAAAGTGATTGTTTTTGAAACGGCGGACGTAGTATGCTAATTGTGACTATTTACTTACAAGTAAATCTGGTGTATCCGCAGAATAATCCATTATTGTTTGGTTTGCCATTGAATGGTCAAATTATATTATGTAAGAACTGATAGTCATTCACAGGAAAATTGTACAAAAGGAAACTTACAATATATATTAAACAATTTAGTATGAGTCTGAAATACGTTTTTCAAGAATCTTGAAATTTCGCTGGAGCGTTTACAGAGGTGAATGTGGGGACCACAATAAACTCTGGGAGAGATTGGCTTGCCAAGGCACTATTGAAAATAGTACCAATGTGTGTAGCCAATCAAAGCAAGTCTTCTGTCACATGGTGTACTAATATATCATATTCTTTTTTATTTCAGAAAGACATCCATTGTAGCTTGTTTGTTCATGTTGATAATCGGTGGACTTCTTCTCCGTCTGCATTATCTTGAGTCGTATATCGCCACCATCCAGCCTCTGCTAAACTATGTAACAAGTCCAAGTCCAAAAGTTGAACACACTATCTACCGTCGAATTCATTACGTAAGAAGACCCCACTATATCAGTTCCGAAGTCTTCAAGGACTGTCAGTATAGTTGTTATTTTACTGAGAGCGATACTTTGACAGATGATACAGATAATCTTATAGTTATATGGAGAGATTTGCCGGATGTAGCTCCGCAAAAACCAAGGAACCAGATCTGGGTTTATCACAGCATGGAACCTCCGACACTTCACGGAAAATCGTACGCATCCTGGAAGAACCGTTTTAATTGGACAATATCCTACAGACGAGATTCTGACATATATAGCCCATATGGTGTCATTGAAAAACGGGAAATTATAGACAAAGAATTTAATTTGCTTAATTTTACTAAAACTTGGAGTGAAAAGACGAAAGATGTTGTATGGTTTGTATCAAATTGCATAAGTCATAGCATGCGTTACGAGTATGCGGCAGAGTTGAACAAAACCATAAGTGTGGATATGTTTGGAAAGTGTGGTGATCAGAAATGTAGAGAAAAGTGGCCTACATGTGTGAAGAAATTACAATCTATTTATAGATACTATCTCTCGTTCGAAAATTCCATATGTAGAGACTACATCACAGAAAAGAGCTTCAAAATATACGAGAGTCTATTTGATGCCATTCCTATTGTTCGAAACGGTGCAATATTAGATCACTACCTTCCCCCTGGATCTTATATTTCATCAAATGATTTTGATTCGGTGGAAAACTTAGGAAACTTTTTGCATATAATGTCGAACACTAAGATTACACCTGGATCCTATTTTAAGTGGCGAAAACATTATTTTGCTAAGGACACGATTAATTCTACTGAGACGTTTTGTGAACTGTGTCGCCGTGGCCATACAGATAAAAAATATCAGAAGTTGTACAATAATTTTGAACACTGGTTTCGTGGCGGGGTAGACAACTCATTTTGTTTAATTCTCTCTGATATTCATTAAAAACGTTTAAACTTTAAAGTGAAGTTTGACGATTTATTTATTTCTGTAGGTAATAAAGCAATACGGTATCATAGAATGTTCGTTGTGTTTGTACTTTCTAGTTTTATGTTGTTGATATCAAAATCACTTAATTGTAAGAACCTATAGTCGGTTATGTAATCAATTGTTGCTCGGGTGACATTAGTTTACCTTTAAAGATGCTCCACCGACGACAAACATAAATGATATTCATCATTTGAATAATAATTGATGGTTAATCGTGTATATGTACATGTATACCTAATTAACACAAAAATAATATAAAATGATTTATTTTGCCTTTGGTGCATGCATATTTCATTTCATATAGGATATAGTGCCACAGATTTTTTCCGGGATGCAATTAATTATTTTTTTCATATTTTAAATTTGAAGTAAAACTAGAAGCTCAAACTTTTCAATGGTGGTAATAGTGTAAACTAAGTAACTTTTGTAACTGATGAAAAATACTAAATCGTCTACTCCTGTTTTTAGCTCATCTGGCCTGAAGGGCCAGTGAGCTTATGTCATGGCGCGGCGTCCGTCCGTCAACATTTCCTTTAAATCGCTACTAGTCATAGAGTTCTGCATGGATTGTAACCAAATTTGGCCACAAGCATCCTTGGGGGAAGGGGAACAGAACTTGTATAAATTTTGGCTCTGACCCCCCGGGGGCAGGAGGGGCGGGGCCCAATAGGGGAAATAGAGGTAAATCCTTTAATTCGCTACCTGTCCTATAGTTCTGCATGGAATGTAACCAAATTTGACCACAAACATCCTTGGGGAAAGGGGAACAGAACTTGTATAAATTTTGGCTCTGACCCCCCGGGGGCAGGAGGGGCGGGGCCCAGTAGGGGAAATAGAGGTAAATTCTTTAAATCGCTACTTGTCCTAGAGTTCTGCATGGATTGTAACCAAAATTAGCCACAAACATCCTTGGGGGAAGGGGAACAGAACTTGTATATATTTTGGCTCTGACCTCCCGGGGGCAGGAGGAGCGGGGCCCAATAGGGGAAATAGAGGTAAATCCTTAAAATCGCTACTAGTGTTAAGTCATAGAGTTCTGAATGGAAGGAAACCAAATTTGGCCACAAACATCCTTGGGGGAAGGGGAACAGAACTTGTATATATTTTGGCTCTGGTCCCCCGGGGTCAGGAGGGGAGGGGCCCAATAGGGGAAATAGAGGTATATCCTTTAAATCGCTAGCGGAACGGGATTTGTATAAATTTTGGCTCTGACCACCCGGGGGCAGGAGAGGCGGGGCTCAATAGGGGAAATAGAGGTAAATCCTTAAAATCGCTACTAGTCATAGAGTTCTGAATGGAATGTAACCAAATTTGGGGAAGGGGAACAGAACTTGTATAAATTTTGGCTCTGGTCCCCTGGGGCCAGGAGGGGAGGGGCCCAAAGGGGAAATAGAGGTAAATCCTTTAAATCGCTACTAGTCATAGAGTTCTGCACGTATTGTAACCTAATTTGGCCACAAACATCCTTGAGGGAAGGGGAACAGAACTGGTATTAATTTTGGCTCTGGCCCCCTGGGGGCTGGAGGTGTGGGGCCCAATAAGGGAAATAGAGGTAAATGCTTTAAATGGCTACTAGTCATAGAGTTTCTGCATGGAATGTAACCAAATTTGGCCAGAAATATCATTGGGAGAATAAGAACTGAGTTTGTATAAATTTTGGCACTGATCTCGGGGGGCAGGAGGGGCGGGGCCCAATAGGGGAATTATAGGTAAATCCTATAAATCGAAACTTGTCCAAGAGTTCTGCATGGATTGTAACCAAATTTGGCCACAAACATCCTTTTTAGCTCACCTGGCCCGAAGGGCCAATGAGCTTATGTCATGGCGCGGCGTCCGTCATCCGTCCGTCAACATTTCCTTTAAATCGCTACTAGTCATAGAGTTCTGCATGGATTGTAACCAAATTTGGCCACAAACATCCTTTTTAGCTCACCTGGCCCGAAGGGCCAATGAGCTTATGTCATGCGCGGCGTCCGTCATCCGTCCGTCAACATTTCCTTTAAATCGCTACTAGTCATAGAGTTCTGGATGGATTTTAACCAAATTTGGCCAGAAACATCCTTGGGGGAAGGGGAAGGGAACTTGTATAAATTTTGGCTTTGACCCCCCCCGGGGGCAGGAGGGGCGGGGCCCAATAGAGGTAATAGAGGTAAAACATATAAATTGCTACTTGTCCTAGAGTTCTGCATGGATTGTAACCAAATTTGACCACAAACATCCTTGGGGGAAGGGGAACAGAACTTGTATAAATTTTGGCTCTGACCCCTCGGGGGCAGGAGGGGCGGGGCCCAATAGGGGTAATAGAGGTAAAACATATAAATCGTTACTTGTCCTAGAGTTCTGCGTGGATTGTAACCAAATTTGCCAGAAACATCCTTGGGGGAAGGGGAACAGAACTTTTATAAATTTTGGCTCTGACCCCCGGGGGCAGGAGGGGCGGGGCCCAGTAGGGGAAATAGAGGTAAATTCTTTAAATCGCTACTTGTCCTAGAGTTCTGCATGGATTGTAACCAAATTTGACCAGAAACATCCTTGGGGGAAGGGGAACAGAACTTGTATAAATTTTGGCTCTGACCCCTCGGGGGCAGGAGGGGCGGGCCCAATAGGGGTAATAGAGGTAAAACATATAAATCGTTACTTGTCCTAGAGTTCTGCGTGGATTGTAACCAAATTTGGCCAGAAACATCCTTGGGGGAAGGGGAACAGAACTTTTATAAATTTTGGCTTCTGACCCCCGGGGGCAGGAGGGGTGGGGCCCAGTAGGGGAAATAGAGGTAAATTCTTTAAATCGCTACTTGTTCTAGAGTTCTGCATGGATTGTAACCAAATTTAGCCACAAACATCCTTGGGGGAAGGGGAACAGAGTTTGTATAAATTTTGGCTCTGACCCCCTTGGGGGCAGGAGGGGCGCGGGCCCAATAGGAAAAATAGAGGTAAATCTTTAAATCGCTACTAGTCATAGAGTTCTGCATGGATTGTAACCAAATTTAGCCACAAACATCCTTGGGGGAAGGGGAACAGCCCAATAGTGGGAAAGAGGTAAATCCTTTAAATCGTAACATGGATAGGGATTGTAACCAAATATTTTGGCCACAAACATTCCTTAAGGGAAGGAACAGAACTTGATAATAAAATTTTGGCTCTACCCCTCTGGGGGCAGGAGGGGCGGGGCCCAATAAGAGGAAATAGAGGTAAATCCTATAAATCGCTACTTGTCCTAGAGTTCTGCATGGATTGTAACCAAATTTGGCCACAAACACACCTTGGGGGAAGGGAGAAAGAACTTTGTAAATCCAAAATTTGGCATCTCAACACCCCCCGAGGGGCAGGAGGCGGGGCCCAATAGGGAAATAGAGGTAAAATCCTAGTAAAATCGCTACTATGTCCTAGACTTTAAACTGCATTGAATGTAACCAAATTTGGCCACAATATCCATGGGTGGAAGGGAACAGAATTTGTATAAATATTTTGGCTCTTGACCCCTATGGTGGCAGTACGGGCGGGCCCAAAGAGAAAAAAAGAGGTAAAACCATTGTAATCGATCACGTAATCTTAGTCTCAAACATTCAAATTATTCTGGATGTAACTGTGATTCTAAAATCCTTTTTGGAATAAGCTTCTATTCAGAAAATGGCAGGTTTTGAAAATTTGATTCCGCTATGATTTCTCGATATTTGGACATTTATGCCACAAAGGCATAATACTAAAGGTATAAAATGTTGTATAAATCCTGTTGAAAACTTACAGGTAGCCTAAATTCTACATAAAAACTGTCCAACATTTACAAGATTGAAGACCAATGATATGACATGACCTTGTGAAATTTGGGAACAGAACTTGTAAAATTTTGGCTCGATGACTAAACGTCCTTACGTCATAAGGGAGATGGAAATGGGCGGAAACCAATAGCTCCGTCCAATTGTTAAATCACCTAAAACTGATGGCGTGATTATAGGGTAAACCATTTTCCGTAACCTCAATCTGATTGGTTAAACATCCTTGAGTGAAGGGTGTGCTAGAACTGTATAAATTTTGACTCTGACCCCAGGGGGCAGAGAGGGGCGGGGCCCAAAGCAGGGGAAATAGAGGTAAATTAAACAAATCTTTTACTTGTCCTAGAGTAAATGGATTGAATGCCAAATTTGGCCATAAACACACCTCCATGGGAAGGGGAAAGAATGCACTGTATAACAAGTTGGCTCTGACCCCCATAATCTTCGCAGGAGGGGCGGGGCCCAATAGGGGAAATAGAGGTTAAATCATTAAAATCGTAACTTGTCCTAGAGTTCTGCAATGGACTGTAACCAGAAAAATGTGTTTCTATAAAAACGGGGCCCAATAGGAAAAATATCTTCAAATCCTTAAAAGTCACTATAAATTAGAACATGATTGAACTGTCAATTGTAACAAAACTTGGGGAAGGGGATCGCCGCACATAAATTTTGCTCTGTAACCAACAATTGACATCTGGTCGAAAAGAGCAACGTTATGGGAAAAGTATTTAATGCATATGTCACAATACTTCTGCACATTCAATTTTTGGCCACATCACTTAAACAGAACTGGTATACCAACAATGGCTCTGACCCCCCGGGGTAGTGAGGGCGGGGCCCAATAGGGTGTCAAGTGGAATCAGGCTATAAATAGCTAACTTGTCCTAGAGTTCTGCATGGATTGATTTCCAAATTTGGCCATAATATGAGTAGAAGGAAGGTTAAAGAACTTTATAAATTTTGACTGACAAAGGGGCAGGAGGGGCGGGGCCCAATAGGGGAAAAGGAGGTAAAACCTATAAATGCTAATTGTGATAGAGTTATTACAATGTAAAATTTGGCCACAAATCCGCAGAATAAACTTTGATGCATATTGTTTTGGCTTGCCATTTGAATGGTCAATTATATTATTATGTAAGAACTGATAGTCATTCATGGGACTGAAAATTGTACAAAAAAACTTAATATATATTGAAACAATTTAAATTTTGAGTCCCCCTTGAAATACGTTAGAATTCAAGAATTAATTTTATTTCGATGGAGGTTTAAATGAATTCCTTGTGGGGAAGGGGAACTTGTATGATTTTGGCTCTGACTCCCCCGGGAAGCAGGAGGGGCTTGGGCCCAATAAAATAGTAAATAGAGTAAACGAAAAATCAAAGCTACTATGTCCTAAGTTCTGCATGGATTGTAACCATATTTGGCCAGAAACATCCTTGGGGAGCTTGGAACATGAACTTGATAAATTTTGGCTCTTATTTCTGGGGCATTAGAGTCGTATATTAGGGGCTTGCAAATCCTATAAATCTATGTAAGTTCTGCAAGGATCCAAATAGCATGGCCAAAAGTTGAAAACCTTGGGGACCCACTAAACTTACCAAAATTTGTGGGGGACTGAGGGGGGGAACAGAAACTGGTATAAATTTTGGCTCTGACCCCCTTGGGGCAGGTGGGGCCGGGGCCCAAATCAGGGAAATAGAGTTAAATCCTGTAAACGCAACTTGTCTTGGAAGTTCTGCATGGATTGTAACCAAATTTGGCCACAAACATCCTTGAGGGAAGGGGAACAGAACTGGTATAAATTTTGGCTCTGACCCCCTGGGGGCAGGAGGGGCGGGGCCCAATAGGGGAAAATAGAGGTGTAAATCGCTACTTGTCCTAGAGTTCTGCAAACCAAATTTTTTGGCTCTGACTCCCCCCGGGGCAGGAGGGGCGGGGCCCAATAGGGGAAATAGAGGTTAAATCCTTTAAATCGCTACTAGTCCTAAAGTTCTGCATGGATTGTAACCAAATTTGGCCACAAACATCCTTGAGGGAAGGGAACAGAACTTGTATAAATTTTGGCTCTGACCCCCTGGGGGCAGGAGGGGCGGGGCCCAATAGAGGAAATAGAGGTAAATCCTATAAATCGCTACTTGTCCTAGAGTTCTGCATGGATTGTAACCAAATTTGGCCACAAACATCCTTGGGGGAAGGGGAAAGAACTTGTATAAATTTTGGCTCTGACCCCCCGGGGGCAGGAGGGGCGGGGCCCAATAGGGGAAATAGAGGTAAATCCTATAAATCGCTACTTGTCCTAGAGTTCTGCATTGAATGTAACCAAATTTGGCCACAAGTATCCATGGGGGAAGGGGAACAGAATTTGTATAAATTTTGGCTCTGACCCCTTGGGGGCAGGAGGGGCGGGCCCAATAGGAAAAATAGAGGTAAATCCTTTAAATCACTACTAGTCATAGCGTTCTGCATGGATTCTAACCAAATTTAGCCACAAACATCCTTGGGGGAAGGGGAACAGAACTGGTATAAATTTTGGCTCTGACCCCCGGGGGGCAGGAGGGGCGGGGCCTAATAGGGAAAATAAAGGTTAATCCTATAAATCGCAACTTGTCCTAGAGTTCTGCATGGATTGTTACCAAATTTGGCCAGAAACATCCTTGGGGGAAGGGGAACAGAACTGGTATAAATTTTGGCTCTGACCCCCTTGGGGCAGGTGGGCCGGGGCCCAATAGGGGAAATAGAGTTAAATCCTGTAAAACGCAACTTGTCTTGGAGTTCTGCATGGATTGTAACCAAATTTGGCCACAAACATCCTTGAGGGAAGGGGAACAGAACTGGTATAAATTTTGGCTCTGACCCCCTGGGGGCAGGAGGGGCGGGGCCCAATAGGGGAAATAGAGGTAAATCCTATAAATCGCTACCTCTCCTAGAGTTCTGCATGGATTGTAACCAAATTTGGCCACAAACATCCTTGGGGGAAGGGGGAAAGAACTTGTATAAATTTTGGCTCTGACCCCCTTGGGGCAGGAGGGGCGGGGCCCAATAGGGGAAATAGAGGAAAATCCTATAAATCGCTACTTGTCCTAGAGTTCTGCATGGACTGTAACCAAATTTGGCCACAAACATCCTTTGGGGAAAGGGGTGCAGAACTTGTATAAATTTTGGCTCTGACCCCCTTGGGGCAGGAGGGGCGTGGCCCAATAGGGGCCCAATAGAGGTAAATCCTATAAATTGTTACTTGTCCTAGAGTTCTGCATGGACTGTAACCAAATTTGGCCACAAACATCCTTGAGGGAAGGGGAACAGAACTGGTTGTATAAATTTTGGCTCTGACCCCCCGGGGGGCAGGAGGGGCGGGGCCCAATAGGGAAAATAAAGGTTAATCCTATAAATCGCAACTTGTCCTAGAGTTCTGCATGGATTGTTACCAAATTTGGCCAGAAATATCATTGGGAGAATAAGAACTGAGTTTGTATAAATTTTGGCACTGGTCTCGGGGGGCAGGAGGGGCGGGGCCCAATAGGGGAATTATAGGTAAATCCTATAAATCGAAACTTGTCCAAGAGTTCTGCATGGATTGTAACCAAATTTGGCCACAAACATCCTTTTTAGCTCACCTGGCCCAAAGGGCCAGCCAATGAGCTTATGTCATGGCGCGGCGTCCGTCATCCGTCCGTCAACATTTCCTTTAAATCGCTACTAGTCATAGAGTTCTGGATGGATTTTAACCAAATTTGGCCAGAAACATCCTTGGGGGAAGGGGAAGGGAACTTGTATAAATTTTGGCTTTGACCCCCCCGGGGGCAGGAGGGGCGGGGCCCAATAGAGGTAATAGAGGTAAAACATATAAATCGCTACTTGTCCTAGAGTTCTGCATGGATTGTAACCAAATTTGACCAGAAACATCCTTGGGGGAAGGGGAACAGAACTTGTATAAATTTTGGCTCTGACCCCTCGGGGGCAGGAGGGGCGGGGCCCAATAGGGGTAATAGAGGTAAAACATATAAATCGTTACTTGTCCTAGAGTTCTGCGTGGATTGTAACCAAATTTGGCCAGAAACATCCTTGGGGGAAGGGGAACAGAACTTTTATAAATTTTTGCTCTGACCCCCGGGGGCAGGAGGGGCGGGGCCCAGTAGGGGAAATAGTGGTAAATTCTTTAAATCGCTACTTGTCCTAGAGTTCTGCATGGATTGTAACCAAAATTAGCCACAAACATCCTTGGGGGAAGGGGAACAGAGTTTGTATAAATTTTGGCTCTGACCCCTTGGGGGCAGGAGGGGCGGGCCCAATAGGAAAAATAGAGGTAAATCTTTAAATCGCTACTAGTCATAGAGTTCTGCATGGATTGTAACCAAATTTAGCCACAAACATCCTTGGGGGAAGGGGAACAGAACTTGTATAAATTTTGGCTCTGACCCCCCCGGGGCAGGAGGGGCGGGGCCCAATAGGGGAAATAGAGGTAAATCCTTTAAATCGCTACTAGTCCTAAAGTTCTGCATGGATTGTAACCAAATTTGGCCACAAACATCCTTAAGGGAAGGGAACAGAACTTGTATAAATTTTGGCTCTGACCCCCTGGGGGCAGGAGGGGCGGGGCCCAATAGGGGAAATAGAGGTAAATCCTATAAATCGCTACTTGTCCTAGAGTTCTGCATGGATTGTAACCAAATTTGGCCACAAACATCCTTGGGGGAAGGGAGAAAAGAACTTGTATAGAATTTTGGCTCTGACCCCCCGGGGGGCAGGAGGGGCGGGGCCCAATAGGGGAAATAGAGGTAAATCCTATAAATCGCTACTTGTCCTAGAGTTCTGCATTGAATGTAACCAAATTTGGCCACAAGTATCCATGGGGGAAGGGGAACAGAATTTGTATAAATTTTGGCTCTGACCCCTTGGGGGCAGGAGGGGCGGGCCCAATAGGAAAAATAGAGGTAAATCCTTTAAATCACTACTAGTCATAGCGTTCTGCATGGATTGTAACCAAATTTAGCCACAAACATCCTTGGGGGAAGGGGAACAGAACTGGTATAAATTTTGGCTCTGACCCCCCGGGGGGCAGGAGGGGCGGGGCCTAATAGGGAAAATAAAGGTTAATCCTATAAATCGCAACTTGTCCTAGAGTTCTGCATGGATTGTTACCAAATTTGGCCAGAAACATCCTTGGGGGAAGGGGAACAGAACTGGTATAAATTTTGGCTCTGACCCCCTTGGGGCAGGTGGGCCGGGGCCCAATAGGGGAAATAGAGTTAAATCCTGTAAAACGCAACTTGTCTTGGAGTTCTGCATGGATTGTAACCAAATTTGGCCACAAACATCCTTGGGGGAAGGGGAACAGAACTGGTATAAATTTTGGCTCTGACCCCCCGGGGGGCAGGAGGGGCGGGGCCCAATAGGGAAAATAAAGGTTAATCCTATAAATCGCAACTTGTCCTAGAGTTCTGCATGGATTGTTACCAAATTTGGCCAGAAACATCCTTGGGGGAAGGGGAACAGAACTGGTATAAATTTTGGCTCTGACCCCCTTGGGGCAGGTGGGCCGGGGCCCAATAGGGGAAATAGAGTTAAATCCTGTAAAACGCAACTTGTCTTGGAGTTCTGCATGGATTGTAACCAAATTTGGCCACAAACATCCTTGAGGGAAGGGGAACAGAACTGGTATAAATTTTGGCTCTGACCCCCTGGGGGCAGGAGGGGCGGGGCCCAATAGGGGAAATAGAGGTAAATCCTATAAATCGCTACTTGTCCTAGAGTTCTGCATGGATTGTAACCAAATTTGGCCACAAACATCCTTGGGGGAAGGGGGACAGAACTTGTATAAATTTTGGCTCTGACCCCCTTGGGGCAGGAGGGGCGGGGCCCAATAGGGGAAATAGAGGAAAATCCTATAAATCGCTACTTGTCCTAGAGTTCTGCATGGACTGTAACCAAATTTGGCCACAAACATCCTTTGGGGAAAGGGGTGCAGAACTGGTATAAATTTTGGGTTTGACCCCCTGAGGGCAGGAGGGGTGGGGCCAAATAGGGAAATAAGAGGTAAATATTCAAATTCCTTCAGAAAAGAAACAATGAACCTGTATTCAGAACATGACTTGACATTACAAACCAGGTGAGCGATACAGGCCCTCTGGGCCTCTTGTTTGGAAGGGAAACAGAACTTGTATAAATTTTGGCTCTGGCCCCCTTGGGGCAGGAGGGGTGGGGCTCAATAGGGATTAAGAGTTTAATATTAAGATTCCTTTACAAAAGAAATAATGATCCTGTATTCAGAACATGACTTGGCATTTCAAACCAGGTGAGCGATACAGGCCCTCTGGGCCTCTTGTTCTGTTTTGTTTTGAAGAAGAGCATACATACTTTATTTTGATGCTTTGTATTTGTTATTACTGTGCATATCTGTACTGTTGAAACGATTAATAGCATGTGACGAAATTTCTATTTTGTCACATGATGTGTACCCAAATTGATAACCAGCAAGAAAAAAATCTATAAAAGTAAGAAAAATCAATTTATACGAATTGTTTGTGATTTTACTATGTAAAGGGGGTGTAGTTGCGCTTATTATACTGGGTTATACTGAATACAGTTATACAGTTTGCTGTAAACATTGACAAGTGTTTTCACAACAGTACCTGGGCTATCGAGAATACATGGTTAGTATCTTACAATACAAGGTTTGTTTTGGTGCGAGACTTAGGAAAGCCGAGCGGCTTTCCGCGTCGAGCACCAAAATAAAACTTGTATTGTAAGATACTTACCGTGTATTCTGTTTATCCTACAAATATCATGGCATTCAAAAGGAAAGCAAATTTACTTGATTTCGCTCGAAGCGAGACGCTTCTTTGATGCGAAGGTGAAAATTCATTCACTAAACCGAATTTGAGATTACTCCTTTTACTGCCGTGGAAAATAAAAAAGCGCATTCACAAACAGTATCCGTAGTTCTATTCAGTGTGATAAATTACTGAAATAAAATGAAAATACTAAAAAAAAAAAAAAAAAAACAATAAATATCCATTCAAGAATTACTTTACAATACACACCTTTGTCATGAGCCAAGAAAAAGACGACACCGCCATACGAGATTTTCGATATTGTCAAAATGACGTCATTCCGGTGAATGTGACGTCAAGATTTAGCAGGACTGAATGGCGTTTCATTCACCAGAAAGTTCAAGTTCTGGATCAAGTTAGAAAAAGTTCCATCAGATATGGAACAAATTCGCGTGATAGTATTGACGGATAGGAGCATTTCGCATTGACAGATAAAGCATAAATTTATCCGGCAGTAGCTATAGGTCAGTATGTGGGACAGTTGCAGGATAAAATTCAATACCCCCGTACGACCACGTAATTACTTATATGACATTTCAATGATTTAAAGTCAGCTTTCTGTGGCATTCACCTAAAGCTATATTGTTCCAATATGGTGTATATGTCCTAAGAATACTATCAATTATTGCCAATGATTATAAAAAGAATCAATATAAAAATACTACAAACATAATTATAGATTAATTAAGTTACAAAATACTAGAATCTAGTAACAGTGTTTAGTAAAAATCAAGATGGAGAAATAACGCTATTCAAAGAGCAATTTGCCCTTGAATAATGAAAAACTAATGTAATACAACTATATTTTTTTTATTTCTGTTGAGTATTTATATCTTTAATTTCATTATTTAATAAAATTTTCTTTGAGGAGGCCTTTCGCTTTGAAAAAAACCCACGATTATTGTACAAATAGTAATTGATGCACGGCCACATTTCTAGGGATTAACACGTTTCAAACCAAGTTATCAATTTCAAAGTTATGTTTCAGATAAAATAACAGAATTAATTGCATAAAAACGAAGTGTAATTATCAATGAATGATGCATCTTTGCTATCACCACTGAGAAATGAGGTAAACTTAATCAAAACAAATGTTTCAGCTATTTTCTCAACTAGGGTATCAATTTGGGTACAGTATAAATTTGGGTACAGTATCAATTTGGGTACAGTATAAATTTGGGTACATTAACAATTTGGGTACAGTATAAATTTGGGTACATTAACAATTTGGGTACAATGACGTTAGATAACAAAACCATAAGAATTACTATCATAAGAATTACTATCTTTATCTATAACATATGCCACCATATGACATATCAGCATATTCATGACAAGTAAGCATATGTATATACATGTATATCAATCATCATTGTATATATAAATATATCATACACATGCTAAAATAGTATTGACTTATTTCAGCAAATTTTATTTCAAAATAGTTTGAAATAGGATTAAACAACAGACAATGGCTACGTAAGTTATCTTAAGGTAAATCTAATAAAAAGTACATATATACAAATGACGCGAATAACTAAGATATATTACGATATAAAAGTCAAGGTTTGTTTCAAAATAAAGAAAATTCAAATAGAAGATTACTAAAAAGTAATGACAATACCAATTGTTATATAAAGGAGATACAAGTTTTGTTTTGCTTCCATGATAATTATCAAGAAGTTTGAACACAACAGCCATGAAGAAAATACCTTCAACCAAGGATCCAGACCTAAAAAGTCAGTATTGGCAGTATGTAAGCCGATGGTCATCCACCTATGTGATTCAGTAATTCTCCATGGTTGCTGTATTCTTACTTATAGTGCAACATCTTTCAGAAAAAAAAGAAATAAGCTTATATCTTTTGGTCGAAATGTGTACTTGTCATTACTTTAGTATATGCAAATAAGAATAATCACGGAACATGATTTAATCATAGTATAAAAAATATAATAAATACCTATTGGACCAGGTATATAGAATAGGCCAGTGGGTTTTCTTTGATAGATAGGACACTAAATATAAGAAAATACAGATTCCACTACAGGACAGTGGATATAATATACCTGGCATTTGCAGCTGATTTTGTACTGTAGGTGTGGGAAATACAACATAGTTCATTTTGAGGTGTGTGATTAATTCAATATACGTTCAGATGTTGTTAACTTACTGTTATTTTCTACACTTAGTTCAACTTTTCAATGATTCAATGCTATTTACTGATAGAAAAATTGATTATTATGCATACAAATGATTGGAGCATGAGATAGAGGTAGGTGATACAATCCAGTATAACTGTTGTATTCCATTTTCTGTTCTCTCGGTGCTTTTTTTGCTTAATTCTAATTTCAAAATATTAATTGATAAAATTATGTTAACAAGTAAATAGGCCGGAAATAGTTTAAATATATTTCACAAATAGTTTAACAATAAAGTACCACAAATCTGCCTGGAACCATATAACATTAATTAAAATGGTCTTTTAATTTACGTATATGAATACGAAACTAAGGTTAATGAAATGAATTATATATAGTCCAGTAAACATACTTTGAGCGAAGCATTAGATTAGCTTCTGTACATTCTAAACAAAACAGTTATTTATCTATGCATATCCACTGTATTTTTCTTAAACATATATGCTGTATTGATATCTAAGGATGCAAGAAAATAAAATATCAAGCTTTACCTAAATACTTATCTACTTGATTATAGGTTTGTGAATGATTTCGTTTCGGAAATACATAATGTTTTGAAAGCGCTTTCTCTTTAAATTATTGACAAGGTGTGTGAATATCTCCTTTATCAACTTTGAAAGGAAAAAGAAATTGCGACTTTGCAAGAATTTGGCTGACGGCTAGGCCTAAAACAAATAATGTTGATAAACGTATTTACATGCATTTTCTCTCCGGAAAAGAACTTCTGGTTTCTAAAACAAATTATTTCTAAAACACAACTGTGATAAAATTTATTGTGATTCGACTGCAGTATCCAACAGAAACCACAGGCCTTACATACCACTGTCCAATTTATCACCTTTGGCAGTCCAAAATTTACATGTGACTGTCCAATAAGATATCGAACGTATTGGACAGCTGCAGGGTAAAAATTGGACTGACAATTTAAAGGTAACATATCGGACAGCACTAGCTAAATTTAGTCGTGATTGATATTGGGTGATTAAAATAAACTAAGAAATTAAGAAGTGGTATCTGATGTACCTCAAACAGTCAAATACTTCACATAATATATAGTAATCTGGCTTATATTCCTAACATTAAAAACATATTATATAACGGTATAACACACCAGTTTTACTTCACTGGTAGCTACAATGATACAGCAGTATCGTTATATTATAAAACATTAATTTATCATATATTAGAATAAACGAGATTACGATTTACGTATATATGAAACTGATTCTATCTTACACAGAACAAGTAAATTTATTATTTGGTACATCTCATTGTAACTGTACAACAAGAAATATCCATTGTGTAGAAAAGCTCGTCATTTTCGGGGTTGTGAGATAACAAATATAAACACATCAAATTTTGTATATTTGGATAATATTTGGACCCCCCCCCCTCCTCGCACCGATTACGATTTAGAATTTTACGATGCATTTTGATGAATGTGGGAGCGCCCGAAGGCGCGAGATTTTGGTGTTTGAGGGGGTCCGGGGGTCTCCCCGGGTAAAAATATTACGATTTAGAATGGCTGTGATGAGTTTTACGATGTATATTAATGATTTTAAAGCGTTCTTAACATGATACTTTTTTTTTAAAGTTTACTGCATTAAGAAATGATAATTGTGAATGCCGTCATATCATTATGCAACTCTGCTCGATCTGAACACACCATCGGCACATTGTTGTTTAACACAAAATAATAATGAATTAATTGTCTTGCTCAGTCATATAAACAAATGAATCTTTTAAGATACATTTTTTAAAATAGAACGTAGAATCCCTTGATTGACATTTTTAGTCTAGGTCATGTGTATTGAATTTTTACTGTTAAACGTTTCAACATTATATGCATACATATATGTACATGAACGTTTAAGAAAATGTGCCACGCAGCGGAATATTGTCTAAAATATGAAATAAAGTGCGAAAATGTGCAGGAGGACCCTTTTTTCTTTCAAATGTGCAATTTTAGAACATTTCAGTCAGCATAAATGGATAAATGGGGGGGGGGGGGCAACAAGAAATGTTTGCCCTCGTCCTGGGAATACCCAGGAGGCAATTATCATACCTTGTTTAAAAGCATTCACTACGTTGTTATTTTTTTAAAGAATACATTTCTATTCTTTTCATCATTTGGAGCGTACATATACTTAAACATAACTTGTTGTTCAAATATTGGGTATCGTTTATGATCTGTTGGCGTTGAAGCATCTTTAAATACTACTGTATATACAAGATAGAGCTATGATATTTACTTACTTATCATCCGGGCTTCTAAAATGTCTATGATACGTCCCATATGTATTAAAAGTGATTCTCAAGTCGTTGTGTATCGTACCAGTAGAAAAACAATAAGCCTAGCTTGTGATAAATCATTGCCATGATATGGAAATATTAGCTATACAACTAAGGTTTTGACAGACGAGATCACTAAGACCATCTCACATTAGGTATTTTTTCGTTTATCAGCTGATAAAATTTATAAAAATAAATAATGCAAATGTATACCTTTCTATGGGGATTCTCTTGGTATATGAGTGATGGTATGTCAGTTTTAAACATGACCCACTCTTTTTACAGTAAAAGGACAGTGAGGATTATTATTGTTACAACATTATTTTCATTTCTATATCTGCTTGACTAAGATCAAGTTCAACGGCACGCTGAACGAAAAGAAGCAGTGGTCTCCCCTTGATCATTTTGCAAATTAATGGATGCTCAAAAAATCAATAGCGTCATCATCATGAAATCAATTTATTATTTTGCTACTTTCTCAAAAGATAAAAGAATGACACAGTTTTTCACATGATCATCTGGTAGGAAAATTCATAAACAAATTTCTTTAAACATTCTTTTTAAAGTACTAGCGTACTTTGAAGTACATTTTATTGTGGACATCAGATATAACAGTAAAATAATTCAAATTTAGTGAAGCTAAAGTATTTTGTACATAGAACAGATTGACAGTATAAAAAGAGATTTAAGGGATTGAAACATTTTTTTATGAAAACGTTAAATCACAATTGTTTTCCTAAACTCGTCCCCACATCCCAAGTGCTAAAACAACATGACTCAGTAGGTAAAAAGGTGAATAAGCTTCAGTTGAGAAAATGATATGATCCAGTAAAATTCAGAAGAATTCTTTATCTACTTGCCCATTTTAGATAAGACATTGTCATATATTCATGTAATTAATTAAGACAACCGGGACCAGATCTTTGCACACAGATCCACATAAGGATTAATAAAACAGTTTCAAAAAATCTATATGCAAATTGTACTTACATGAAAACTAACACGACACACCAGCGTCAAGTTGTAATTATATCTAAATAAAATCTTATATTTTTGCGTAAAGATTTGAGATAAATCTCAGAAATTCTTGAAAAAATATCTTTCTCTCAAAATTTAATATCAATATGAATTACTGAAATATTACTTATGTTTTAAAATCGAACGAGCTTATTCTAAATACTTGACTTAATATCAAATCGCTTTTAAGTAGTTCAACAGAGAGGTTTGTATTAAGAACTCAAGCAAATCAACTAAAGCAACAGAAACTGAACGACTCAAAATTCCAATAATTAAC
The DNA here is from genome assembly GCF_041381155.1 of Argopecten irradians. Classification (NCBI taxonomy): domain Eukaryota; kingdom Metazoa; phylum Mollusca; class Bivalvia; order Pectinida; family Pectinidae; genus Argopecten; species Argopecten irradians. The sequence goes on from NC_091134.1 coordinate 56,893,853, forward strand.
GAGCCTAACTTAACAGTTGGATTTAATGTTAAATTATTGGCTAAGATATTATAGCTTACATTTGACACATCGTGGTAAAGGGATCCAAGCCTCCAGATTGGAAAGATTGAACAGTTATACAGTTTACGGTATATATGTAGGCACAGTTATATGGTTTTAGATTCCGTTGTATTCTTGGGGTATCTGAAGCAAGAAGCGAGAATCACAGCAGTATTATAAAGTAAAATGATTTAGTTGGGACGCAGGATGCCAGGTATCAAACGGAATAGCTAACAGACCACAGAAATACTATACAGATGCTAGTAACAAGCATTACATACTAGCTATGTCTGGGAATTCTGATAATAAGGAAGTTTTAAGTGTGATACAATTGTGTCCTAATCCTATCCAAATTTATACAGTTGTAATACATGATGTCTTAATGTCAATGTATAGATGGATGAAATTAAGTTTACATTAAATAAAGAAGACCATGCTTAGAAAAGCATGAGAACAGAACAGCAGACCAGACTACAGAAACAGAATCACATAGATAGAAAACGAAAACATTTGCAGATGCGGATTGGGTCACAAAGACATGTAAAAATAGTGTCAACATCACGAAAAGGTAAGCAACCAAAGGAGCAACGAAGATGATAGAAAACGAAAACATTTGCAGATGCGGATTGGGTCACAAAGACATGTAAAAATAGTGTCAACATCACGAAAAGGTAAGCAACCAAAGGAGCAACGAAGAGGCTAAATGAAAGAATGTTCTACCATATCTAACATAGTGAGAAACTAATATTATAATATCAGTTGATGCATAAGGTGTAACCAGACAATGGATTTGTTTTACAGACATTATTACACAATGTTTTGACAGAAAATACAATACACAAAAATCACCTCGCTCAAGAACTACAAAGTATGCACAGAATTGAAAATCACTTAAAGTTATGGAACACTATAGCTCTCTCGTATGGTTCAAATATACATGTACTACATGTACATGAATTTGGGTTTAAGTTATATAGTATGGTTTTATTCCTTTAACCATCTGATCTAATCAATATATGGTACCATTTTATCAATACTTGATTTGATTTGATCAATATATTATTTGCTTCTACCATTATTTTATTTTTTTGTCATGGTATTGTTTTCTTTTATCATTATATCAATCGATTTCACCATTATTTGATATGGTGACATATATATTTGATTTACATCCATCATTGTTTTATTTGGTGTTATCATTATATTATTTTCATTTATCGTTATATTATTTGATTTCATCTTTATTTGACTGGATTCCATTGTTATTTAATTCTCTTTTACCAACTTATGATTCTTGTAGCACAAACCAGGGAGATTGAAATTGGTGATGAAAGAATGAGATGACTGATAAATGATATGTATTTCAAAAAGATTATGATAAAATGTGTTGTTTCTAAAATAAAAAAGGTGCAAAAAACTTATGATTCTACTTTACGTCATTCACAAACGCCATTATTTTATTCCATAAAGACTTTATATGGTTATACTTTTTCGTTATATGGTTATACTTTTCCATTTTATAGTTATTCTTTTCCATTATATGGTTATACTTTCCATTGTATGGCTATACTTTTTCATTGCATGGTTATACGTTTCCATTATATGGTTATACTTTTCCATTTTATAGTTATACTTTTCCATTGTATGGCTATACGTTTTCATTTATGGTTATACTTTTCCATTATATGGTTATACTTTTCCATTTTATAGTTATTCTTTTCCATTGTATGGCTATACTTTTTCATTGTATGGTTATTCTTTCCATTATATGGATTTGCATTCTCATTGTATGATTGTACTCATTCATTATATGTATGAGTGTACCGGTAGTAATGTACCTGTACAATTTTACCTATAGAATTGTTTCTGTAGAAATATACCTGTAGAATTGTACCTTATGGATATGTGCTTGTAAGATTGTACTTTTAGAAAGTTTGGAATCTTGTCGCTTCTTTCTAGTTGACTCTTTTCTACTTAACGTCTCAAATGTCTTGGTTATGGCCTTGACATTAGCGTTGCCCTATGAGGTAAAATGGGTTATATCCCATGGCTATTATTTCTGTGTCTCATCCGGTGCGGAAACTCAAACCCTTCCTCAAAGAGACCAACGAGGATATTTGGAAGACGAAATTATTTTAAAGAATGGAAGAAGGGTAACAAAGGGAATCCGAGTGTTTCGCCTTCAATACTCACTTTGTCCCAGGTAAGGTGATCGGCATTTCTATATACCATCAAGCAGCAATGTCGATTTTAAAATGCATATAATATGGGCCAAGTTTCTTGAATATTCCCAGGTAAGGTGATCGGCATTTCTATATACCATCAAGCATTACAGAAGTTAAGGAAACATCTTAATTTAAGGAACCTTCCATAAAAATCTGTAATGGCTTCCTATAGAGGATTCAAAGGTAAGGAATGAAAAGTTTGTGAGGAAATGAGTCCTGATATCATTAACAGCTTTCTATGTTTCCATGGCCTGTGAGCTTTTTTGTGAGGCCCAACCTAGCAGCACCAAGCCCGAGGTGTGACTTTTTGTATAGAAGACCCTGATCTAGTGCTAGTGCTAAGACTGTCATTCGGCCCGTCTCGACAGCAGCAAATCTTTTCGTCATAATACTGTATCTGAATGATATTGTATTTGTTATATTTTAGTCTAAAGAAATATCAGGAACGCTATTGTCCTGTTTACAGCTTGCACTTGTATCTGTTTCCTACTCGCTGATTTAAATACGTTCTTGTGTTTTGTCTTTCTACTGATTTATTTTCAAGTCCACGTGTCTTATTCATCATACTGACTGATTCACAAGGCTTCTGTTTATGTATTAATTCATTTTTTTATTTATTTTATTTATTTTGTTTCTCCGTGTTCAGTATACGTGTTTCCTTTCTGTTGCCTGATTCATTCGATTTTTTTAATTATTTTGTTGTTGCCGGATTCACACGATCCTGTGTTATTGTTATTCACTGATTTCCATATTCTGCTATCTATGTCATGTACACAGCTCAATGCATAAGCGCTATTTCATTGTTCAAATTATTTACGCAGTTTTAGCCATGCTTCTAAAAAGAGATAAATGTGGTATGTTCAAACTTGGTAGTTATTACATATACTTAAGTGTTTTTAAACCAAACCAGAGAGGGGAATATTACATTCAACATTATTTGGTAGTTTTTTGTTTTGTTTTTGTTTTCAATAGCCTGGCCATGGGGATGAATTTCTCCTTTTCTGCAATTATTCATTGATCCGGTATACTCCTGCCTGTTGGTGGTAGTGGGTTGTTCAAACGTGTCAGCTTTAATCGTGTAGATCTAGATATCACAGTTTTATTTCACTTAGCTGTGCTATTGATAACTGCAACAAAATAAAATTAGTAAGAAACTTTAAAAGAGAATAGTGAATTTTGATTGTAATGTATGTGTCTCAATGTCTGAGGATTTAATTTATTTATATTTTTAAAGCTTAACAAACATTTTGAAAACCTAATTCACGTGATCACAAGATAAATATGGAAGTCTCTGATTGGTCTAAACACTAACTTCATTGTTTAAAGCTGTGTCGTGTTTACAAGTGTGTGGACGTATACCAGTAGGACTATTGTCAAGGTAAGTAACACATTTTGTTTTGTTCATGGGCTTCTTCCCAAAAATGTAGATTTCTAAGGGAAATGATAGTAACTACGACATTTCGTAGTATTGAGGTGAAAATGAGCTTGCATTGACAGGTATTCTCGTCGCTATTGATGTATTCATAAAAACAAACCATTTTGGTCTATAGGCAGTACTACACATCGGTTAACCTGTATCTGTACTATTTAGAATTTGGAGGAGGGTGTTTGAGAGTGGGGTTGGGCCGATCACGATATATTGGTACTGTCGGTATTGCTAGGGTGACCGTCGCCCATTTCATCTCGCTTTGCATTTTTGTGTTCTTTACGCCTCAATATCTTGATAATTTGCCAAATCCCTCCCTTCCAAGGCGTTAATTGAGGTATATTGTATCGGTATCCCCACGGGCTATACTTTCATTTTCTGTTAACATGAAAGGCAAATAATATAAAATTGCTTCCTTTTATAGGTACTATATATGTCTCGCCTTTCCTGTATGCATCAGGGATAGTAATTATTGAAAAATGCAAGGAAGGTAAAAACCCCACATGATACAAAAATCTTCAATGAAGAAGGATGCATATATCAGGTTTTATTTTGTTATCTGTTCATTAGCATCAGTGGGTTTAAAATTGTGTTGGTATCAAATCACAATAAAAGCAAAACTTCATATATTATATTTTTGATTTTCCATGTACGACTTGTTGATTACAGGACATTTATGTAGCATAATGACACAAATTTTTATCTTAATATGACATCTGTCTTACCGTCCATCGACATTAAATGCTTCTTTAATCATGCTTAGTATTGTCCCGTTTCAAATAAAGAGGTTCGAGCAATTTCAGTTCAGAGAGACAATGTTTTGTTTTTATTCCATTCTTATATACATCATTCCCTCCCAAACTTGTTTTTACAATATTTGTTACATTCATAAACGCTTTGAAATTCGACAAGTGATAACAGTACAACATTGAATCAATATTTCTCGATACTTTGAGACCATGCTACAGGACAGTTTATATGATGCATGGATACTTGTTGTCGTGTAGAACGTGTAGCATTGGCAGTAATAGTTGAATACAGAATATAGCGACCCGTATTCATCCTAACTAAAAAACAAAACAAATCACAGAGATTTAAATACATCATTTATTACTTGCGTGCTCATTTGTTTAAAGGATATCTCGTAGAATATCTATAGTTTCTGCCCCACTCGATGTTGTTTTTTGTCATTGCTGTTAAGACATTTCTGAGTGCTATTGAAGGACATTCTTTATTTTGAAAAAAACTATTTAGCCATAAATCGGTTTGAATGACATAGAATCGTTTTCTTCCATAAAACTACACGTATCAATGTTGGCGCCGGCGTTTTAAGCAGTATTTTAATCACGTAATTGCTTAGCATATTTGTGTGTTCACCATATCAGTAGATTTAAATTTAGATTCGGGCCTTTTGTGCCATAAACATATTCTTGAGGACTATGTTCCGTTCTGAGCTTTAAATTTGATAGGTACACAATCTATGGAAGCATGTAAGTGGCACATTTTCTATTATTATTATAAAATGTATTACCTTCATACTCTACACTTAAATTTCTTAATTTTACACTTTAATCTGTAATTTGTTTCCCATTTGAATCAGTTAATATTGCTAAATTGTGTGTCTTTCCATTATTATGTAGTTACCTTAAACATTCAAATATCTTAAAAGTATACACATTAACTATACCATAGTATACTTTGTTTTACATTTGGTAGGTGTTACAGGGCACTTTCAGGGCACCTGGATATATCATCCCCATACTGTATCAAGGACATCCGCAAAGAATCGTATAGCTCTAACATCTACTATAAAACCGGGGTTTCGCACATTTTATGACAATATCATTACAATTAACATCATGTTCAGATTTAACATTGTTAAATGTTTTATCAGAAACTACGCATCATCATTTATTTATTTTATATGTTTTACTATGGTGCCTTTCCAATGGAGCATACTATCAAGTTAGCAGAACAACACACAAAACTTTGCTTAATAACAAACGATGACGAAAGACGCATTATTTTTTAAAGTAAATTATCCTGTCAAAGTAAAATTGCTGAGTGAATTTGCGGCCCTCATTTCGGACCTATCCTCACTGCTAATTATACTGAATATCTTCTCATTATACATGATCAAAAGATATTCAACAACGTTTGCTGTGAGAATAGGAACAAAATGCGGGTCGCAAATTCACTCAGCAATTTTATTTTGACAAGATAATATACTTTGAAAAAAACCATGTTTAAAGCAAAATTGTCTACAAAACAGTGTCCATTGAAGTATTACATACCAGATAGATTACCAAGAAACACATAATAAGTTAAGCTCAATATCGATCAAAATTCTGAAATGCACACACAAACACGACCATCGATTTGAAGCACCGAAGTCGTTTAGTGGTGAAATTTAAATGAGAAATGCGTGACAGGCCCACGGACTGACCTTTGTCAGTTATAGGTCACAAAGAAACATCCAAAGCAATATCATCACGGTCATTTCACTTTGTGAATATAAAGGTAACTTACGCCCCCAGCTTAGTCCATCCACAATAGTAGCAATTGTTCTACAATAAAAAAAAGTCTCGGTATGGTGGAACGAATAGTCCAATTACAACATTACACTTCATTAACTTTTACTGTTGTCAGTAATCTTAGTCACCAACGGACATTTGACTATCACACAATACAAACCGTTTGGTAGTGAAACTCTGTAAATTGTCGTTGAATAATAAGACTATATAGATGCCCGTTTACTCTAATAATTTACGCCATAAAACATTTATCATATGAATGAAGAAAACATTATAGAAACAACGGGTTGATTCTTATATGAAACTGTCGTTTCACGATATGTACAATGCAATACTGGTAAATACATGTATTCTCTTTTATTCAATGAATAATGTGGTAATGACGTACTTAATTTGGAGTGATAATTGGGTTATATATATATATATATATATATATATATATATATATATATATATATTTATGATAATATCATCAGCTGCTGTTGTCATTTTTGAATGGAAAGTCGGCTCGGAGACAGAAAATGGAATACACACTTTCTCCCTCTCCCTCCCTTAACAAAATACACACATTCTCCCTCTCCCTCCCTTAACAAAATACACACTTTCTCCCTCTCCCTCCCTTAACAAAATACACACTTTCTCCCTCTCCCTCCCTTAACAAAATACACACATTCTCTCTCCCTTAACAAAATACACACATTCTCCCTCCCTTAACAAAATATACACTTTCTCCCTCTCCCTCCCTTAACAAAATACACACATTCTCCCTCTCCATCACTTAACAAAATACACACTTTCTCCCTCTCCCTCCCATAACAAAATACACACTTTCTCCCTCTCCCTCCCTTAACAAAATACACACATTATCCCTCTTCCTCCCTTAACAAAATACACACATTCTCCCCCTCCCTCCCTTAACAAAATACACACTTTCTCCCTCTCCCTTCCTTAACAAAATACACACTTTCTCCCTCTCCCTCCCTTAACAAAATACACACATTCTCCCTCTCCCTCCCTTAACAAAATACACACATTCTCCCCCTCCCTCCCTTAACAAAATACACACTTTCTCCCTCTCCCTTCCTTAACAAAATACACACTTTCTCCCTCTTCTTCCCTTAAAAAAATACACACATTCTCCCTCTCCCTCCCTTAACAAAATACACACATTCTCCCTCTCCCTCCTCCCTTAAAAAATACACACAACATTCTCCCTCTCCCTCCCTTAACAAAATACACACATTCTCCCTCTCCCTCCTTAAAAATACACACTTTCTCCCTCTCCCTCCCTTAACAAAATACACACTTTCTCCCTCTCCCTCCCTTAACAAAATACACACATTCTCCATCTCCCTCCCTTAACAAAATACACACATTCTTCCTCTCCCTCCCTTAACAAAATACACACATTCTCCCTCTCCCTCCCTTAAAAAAATACACACTTTCTCCCTCTCCCTCCCTTACCAAAATACACACATTCTCCCTCTCCCTCCCTTAACAAAATACACACATTCTCCCTCTCCCTCCCTTAACAAAATACACACTTTCTCCCTCTCCCTCCCTTAACAAAATACACACATTCTCCCTCTCCCTCCCTTAAAAAATTACACACTTTCTCCCTCTCCCTCCCTTAACAAAATACACACATTCTCCCTCTCCCTCCCTTAACAAAATACACACATTCTCTCTTTCCCTCCTTAACAAAATACACACTTTTTCCCTCTCCCTCCCTTAACAAAATACACACATTCTCCCTCTCCCTCCCTTAACAAAATACACACATTCTCCCTCTCCCTCCCTTAACAAAATACACACATTCTCCCTCTCCCTCCCTTAACAAAATACACACATTCTCCTTCTCCCTCCCTTAAAAAATTACACACTTTCTCCCTCTCCCTCCCTTATCAAAATACACACTTTCTCCCTCTCCTCCCTTAACAAAACACACATTCTCCCTCTCCCTCCCTTAAAAAAATACACACATTCTCCCTCTCCCTCCCTTAACAAAATACACACATTCTCCCTCTCCCTCCCTTAACAAAATACACACATTCTCCCTCTCCCTTCCTTAACAAAATACACACTTTCTCCCTCTCCATCCCTTAACAAAATACACACATTCTCCCTCTCCCTCCCGTATCAAAATACACACATTCTCCCTCTCCCTCCCTTAACAAAATACACACTTTCTCCCTCTCCCTCCCTTAACAAAATACACACTTTCTCCCTCTCCCTCCCTTACCAAAATACACACTTTATCCCTCTCCCTCCCTTACCAAAATACACACTTTCTCCCTCTCCCTCCCTTAACACAATACACACTTTCTCCCTCTCCCTACCTTACCAAAATACACACTTTCTCCCTCTCCCTCCCTTAACAAAATACACACATTCTCCTTCTCCCTCCCTTAACAAAATACACACTTTCTCCCTCTCCCTCCCTTAACAAAATACACACATTCTCCCTCTCCCTCCCTTAACAAAATACACACTTTCTCCCTCTCCTTCCCTTAACAAAATACACACATTCTCCCTCTCCCTCCCTCAACAAAATACACACTTTCTCCCTCTCCCTCCCTTAACAAAATAAAAACCTCGAGAATATGAGATGAATTTACATTTTTGTTCATATTTCAGTTACCAAAATGCTTTAACTCATATTGCGAGTAATTCAGAAATGTTTTACAAAACAGTTAGCTAACAATATTGACAGGTAAGTATTAACATCTCAGTAGGAGAAGTGAGAGCAGAACGGCATACTGGGGTGTAAAAGATGGGCTTAAAACATCTATATATTTTGGAAGTTGTTCAACAGATTATATAATATATTGAGACAAATTAACGCCAAACATATGCTCAGATTGACACTTTAAGTAAATTTGAACAAGAGTTTAACAAATATAAACCCTAATCATTAAGTGTTTACATTTCGGTCATATTTGCTCATACTCATCACACTCATCTTACCAGTCACTTGGATATCACCCAATCCATCTTAGTCTGTGTATACAATAAAACTTAACATTTCTGTTTCTGGTAGTATTTGAAATTTTTTAATTGTAAAATTGGATTGTTCTGATCTGTACTCATAAATTTATTTATCTCTTTTATAAATTACACAATGTTAGAGTTAGAAATTCAAAGACTGAAAAAATAGCGTCGTGACGCCGCTTTTATTTATGGCATCGCGCATTTATCGAGTGTGTGTAACCTATCGTTTCCCTACAAATACGTATACTTATCTATGAATTATGGGAATTAACTAATATTAACCATTATATCGGGGCAACTTACATTTGTTGTTACATAATTGAAATAAACATAGCAATATTTGGATATATGCCGAACCAATTTCTCTCTGTATCAATTTTTCATTTCTTTTAATATGACCCTCTACGTAATAACTCTCAGGATTCAGTGACAGAGGGACATTGAGTTCCTAGAGAAAAAACATCGACCTAAGACAAGAAACTGGCAATTGTTGTTCTGAAGGAGGAATTGTGAAACTTAAGACTTGGAATAGATTTTACACAGAATCTATTATTACTTAATACGGAAATAACATTTATAGTGTGTGTATGACACATGCAGTCTGTAAATTAGATTGAAATATAAAAACCCTCACGAACCATATAACTCAGAACAAGACACGTTACACGCAACATGGCATCTCAGTGTTAATGACATCACATTGACATTGCGATAATGTTAACATCGCAACAACACCGGACCTATTTACCTAGCGTTATAGTAAATATATTTGAAAGATAACAGCGTTAAGGAAAATCTTAAGCCCTTGTCATTTAATGGCTATATCAATATTTAACGGAAATATCTATGAATATTCACAACTTAAATTGTTACAAGGTATCAGCGGTGAGTGGTCTTCCTAGATCAGACTTGTTTTATATTACACATAGATCCCATATGACTGGGATGGAATGATTGAAAGGGCAAGCTATTGTCTATAAATTACCATAACATGGATGACGTCCAATGATGAAAAACTTTTTCTGTATTTCCCGTCAAAGGACATGTAAGTTTTTCTTTAAATTGGTATACGTTTCCTGTTAAATCATCTCTCTATTTTATGGCAATAGCTTTTGTCATAGTTGAGGTTTCAGACCTAGGGTAAAGGGAAAGCAAGATATATAATATGTTACAAATCATATAATTAATATCGGAAATATGATATTATGTTTTAATTATTTCAATTTTTATAATGATTAATTCCTAATTTTTCCTTTCGCCAATTTATCAAGGCGATATAAGTTATTTTTACATGATAAGATTATGATGATTTTTAAAGATGCTCCATCGCCGACAACATATACGATACCCAACATTTGAGCAATGTCTTATGTTTAATCATGTGTATACGTGTGTAATTAACACAAAAATACATATCAAATAATTTATTTTGCATTTGGTACATGCTTAATCAGCACCTCGTTCTATATAGCGCATAGTGCAATGGATTTTTTTCGGGACGCAATTAATTATTTTTAATGTGCTTATATCGAAGTACAATATGAAGCACAGATTTTACAATGATGGTAACGGTGTAAAATAAGTAACTTTTATGACTGAAGAAAATACTAATTCGCCTACTCCTGATTTTTATTAGGAAGGTTTTAAAAACATCAGCCATTTGGAATAATGTTAAATAGGATCATATCTTACACTACTTTAAATGATTCAAGGTCGATGCGTACACTTTTGGAGTTAACTCGTCGAACCACTTTTTCAATAGCTTGGCATACACGCTTTCAATTAGGCAGCTCGACAATTATAATCTTACTCAGATCTTCTTTACTAATTTCCCCGTCTACGTTTGTCCTCCATGTTTGTACAAAGTTGACTATTTCTATTTTTTCTAAATTTCTAGTCGAATGATTTTTTTTTTATCTTTTTATCAAAAATACTTTCATTTATTTATTTACTTTGATATCAGTTTCATTGGTAATAGGTTGACGGTTGATTCTTACAAAAAAACTTTGTCTAGACACTAACTTAACTGCTTCTGCTCCGTTCTTTTATGACATTAGTTTACCTAGTGTAGTGACATAGCAATGTTATATCTTGTCAAATCCAAATCTACCAATTTTAGGATGGTAACATAGACGTATAAAAACAATATGGAATTGTGTTTTGCATGTGATACTTCTCAATAACATTTTGTATTTGTAAGTATCAGACATGCTTTGATTTCCCTTTAATCTCAGTGAATATAATACATCTTGTGCATGAATCGGTTGTATCCATCTTTAGAAATACGTAGTAAATATACCTACCTTTTGTGACGTCACAACCAGATCAATTATGCACTTGTGAATTACAGCGATGGCCAAGGGATTCCCATAAATATTCTGGTTATCCAATGACTTCGGTCATTTATAACTTTTGTCACGGGTGTAACATTATCTCTTGCCATTTCTACTGTTCTTGTTACGAACTCAATTGATTCGTCATAATATAGCGGTATGACATCAAGGTAACAGTGATGATATGGCAGAGTTCAAAGGTGTGATTTCAAAATGGCTGTCTATGCTTGGTGTTTTTTACCCGCATTGGCTTTAAATTTCTTCATAATGTAGGTTGATGTTATGCTATAAAATTATTCTAGATATACAGGGTACATTTATAATATTACATGTTATGAAACTTGTCTTGCCAAAGCTCGCAAACATTTCTAGAACCTTTTGCTCATATCGAATGAACACTCGGTTATATTAATCTCCTATACGCATTATCTAATCTTTATAATAAGAGTTTGAACAGCATATCAGAACTAAATTATGATACTTAGGTCTATATCATAACTGACATTCTGTCTTCTTTAGCAATGTCCCTGAGAGGCTGGCGAATTGAAACACGGTCATGCCTAAGTCGTAAAGCAGGGTAAGTATGCTATTTCTGTAGGACGGAACAAATAAAGGTAAAATATTTATATACACACAGAATTATTGATTGTTTGTTCTATTATACTATTTCGTAATATAATTACCGGGCGGATTTAGATATTTGAATCAATATCTGCATACTACATTACGTATATGCGTCCTTCTATCTATCTATTATGGCCTGGTTGAGAGGGCGCTATTGCCTCATTGTATTGTTGAAGGATGTTGTGATGCAAGGATGTTGTGATGCAATAGTGCCCTCTCAACCAGGCCATAATGTGTTTAGTACATCACCCTCACATGAGACCCGTTTTCATGTCATCGTAACAAAGCACGTCAAGCGACACCTCGCAAGGCTATCTCCATTTCCACACCACGTTGTTACATTAAAAGTACAACATATGAATTGTTTCAGAAATCTGTGTTTCTATAAAACGGGATTTAGCTTCATAAAGATTAAAAGTATATCAATATTAGAACATGAATGAACTGTCTTCTGTAGAAAAGCAACGTTTGCTTCCATCGCCGCACACAACAGTCATCTTGACATCTTAGTCGTGACGTCACAATACATTCACGTTCAATTTCGCGCCACTTCAATAGTGCCCGCTTGTCAACAATCTCTCCCAGTGTGCATTGCGGTCCCCACAATTTCACCTCAGTCAACGGCTCACGAACTGGCCGTCTGTTGACCTCGGGTCACATATTATGACGTTATGACGATTGTTAAATACATAGCGCCACCTTTATGTATGACATCAAAGTGATTGTTTTTGAAACGGCGGACGTGGTATGCAAATCGTGACTATTTACTTACAAGAAAATCTGATGTATCCGCAAAATAATCCTTTATTGTTTGGTTTGCCATTGAATGGTCAAATTATATTATGTAAGAACTGACAGTCGTTCACAGGCAAAATGGCACAAAAGGAAACTTACAATATATATTAAAGAATTTAGTATGAGTCCGAAATACGTTTTTAAGAATCTTGAAATTTCGCTGGACCGTTTACAGAGGTGAATGTGGGGACCACAATAATGTGGGAGAGATTGGCTTGCCAAGGCACTATTGAAAATAGTACCAATGTGTGTAGCCAATCAAAGCAAGTCTTCTGTCACGTAATGTACTAATATATCATATTCCTTTTTTATTTCAGAAAGACATCGGTTGTAGCTTGTTTGTTCCTGTTGGTAATCGGTGGACTTCTTTTCCGTCTGCATTATCTTGAGTCGTATATCGCCACCATCCAGCCTCTGCTAAACTATGTACCAAGTCCAAGTCCAAAAGTTGAACACACTATCTACCGTCGAATTCATTACATAAGAAGACCCCACTATATCAGTTCCGAAGTCTTCAAGGACTGTCAGTATAGCTGTTATTTTACTGAGAGCGATACTTTGACAGATGATACAGATAATCTAATAGTTTTATGGAGAGATTTGCCTGATGTAGCTCCGCAAAAACCAAGGAACCAGATCTGGGTTTATCACAGCATGGAACCTCCGACACTTCACGGAAAATCTTACGCATCCTGGAAGAACCGTTTTAATTGGACAATATCCTACAGACGAGATTCTGACATATATAGCCCATATGGTGTCATTGAAAAACGGGAAATTATAGACAAAGAATTTAATTTGCTTAATTTTACTAAAACTTGGAGTGAAAAGACGAAAGATGTTGTATGGTTTGTATCAAATTGCATAAGTCATAGCATGCGTTACGAGTATGCGGCAGAGTTGAACAAAACCATAAGTGTGGATATGTTCGGAAAGTGTGGTGATCAGACATGTAGAGAAAAATGGCCTACATGTGTGAAGAAATTACAATCTATTTATAGATACTATCTCTCGTTCGAAAATTCCATATGTAGAGACTACATCACAGAAAAGAGCTTCAAAATATACGAGAGTCTATTTGATGCCATTCCTATTGTTCGAAACGGTGCAATATTAGATCACTACCTTCCCCCTGGATCTTATATTTCATCAAATGATTTTGATTCGGTGGAAAACTTAGGAAACTTTTTGCATATAATGTCGAACACTAAAAGTACACCTGGAACCTATTTTAAGTGGCGAAAACATTATTTTGCTAAGGACACGATTAATTCTACTGAGACCTTTTGTGAACTGTGTCGCCGTGGCCATACAGATAAAAAATATCAAAAGTTGTACAATAATTTTGAACACTGGTTTCGTGGAGGGGTAGACAACTCATTTTGTTTAATTCTCTCTGATATACAATAAAAACGTTTAAACTTCAAAGTGAAGTTTGACGATTTATTTATTTCTGTAGGTAATAAAGCAATACGGTATCATAGAATGTTCGTTGTGTTTGTACTTTCTAGTTTTATGTTGTTGATATCAAAATCACTTAATTGTAAGAACCTATAGTCGGTTATGTAATCAATTGTTGCTCGGGTGACATTAGTTTACCTTTAAAGATGCTCCACCGACGACAAACATAAATGATATTCATCATTTGAACAATAATTGATGGTAAATCGTGTAGATGTACATGTATGTCTAATAAACACAAAAATAATATAAAATGATTTATTTTGCCTTTGGTGCATGCGTATTTCATTTCATATAGGATATAGTGCCACGGATTTTTTTCCGGATGCAATTAATTATTTTTTCATATTTTAAGCTTGAAGTAAAACTAGAAGCTCAAACTTTTCAATGGTGGTAATGGTGTAAACTAAGGAACTTTTGTAACTGAAGAAAAATACTAAATCGTCTACTCCTGTTTTAAATAGTGAAAAAATACTTTTTGTCAGCGGTGGAACATCTTTAAATACATATATGTACACACATGTTAGACAATGCTTCAGCAGGACGACATATAGGAAGTATGTACTATGCACGGTTCAGTAAAATAGACACAGCAATAGGGTGTCCGTGATATCTCTATCAACGACGGAGTAATAAAGATTATGAGATGATGCGGTTTCAGTCTCCATTTCATCTGATTGCATTACAAAAGCTAAGTTAAAGCCCTGATTTATTCTGGCTGTGAAACAGTATCGTATCGGAGATCATATACTTAAGCCTAATCTGGCCCCATTAGGTAACAGAAGTCCTCGTGGATACCATGTCTCGATACAATCAAGCTTTTATTCTAGATAATGATACTAAAGGGGCTTGTTTATTGTGGTGCAATTCTCCATTTGTAAACGATCACTAGGTCAAGTTTGGTATGGTTACTTTACTCTCGAACCGAGGTTTTGGTAGTAAGGCAGTACCGTGCTTTATTTGGAGATTTCAATTTTAAATCTTCATTAACGATAACTTTTAATGATGTTTAGATTATTATAATAATATTCAAGCAAGTAATATGTCCCGTGTGTTTGATTATTAATGTTATCCTATCATAATCTTAGTAAAAATATTTTTACAGTTTTGCGTCTAAATAATTCATATTATTTTAATGATATCGAAGTGCAATGAGCCGAAGCAAATTCCCTGTTAATAAAGTGTGACGTCATTAATCACCCGCCAAACTGAATGTTCCATATCTCAGAATTTTTTTATTTCGGTACATCATCATGGATTGACAGTTTGACTTTATCGGTCATCTCATAACATCAACGACACTGTAGCGCTCTGGAAAAATAACTCACGTAATATCATAAGAGTTACTTCCCTTAGTCCCCCCCCCTAATCCACATCAAGGGTAAATTCCTATACTTTTCACTTTTTTGCGAATCTAAATCATATAGATTGTATTGATATCATACATATAATAACAATAGCACGTAAGCAGCGATCAGTGTGAAAATTACCAGCAGAATACAATTAAAAGCTTTATCTGTCATAAATACAGTCAATATCCTAACTGACAAAATCAAAATTTCCTGGCCATTATATATAGATTTCATGGACAACTTTAATCCACGATTTTAACGTTGTCCCTACAATAACTAGGCAGTTGGAGAGTGATATAATTTGGAAAATATTTTTTTAACTAATGCGAGTTTGTTATACTATAAAAATAATAAACACCATAATTGAAATTTAAAATGGTCGGTTTTATTAAACAAAAAACGACGTTACGTAATCCATCATATGTGTATACATCTATATATCACAATCTTTGGTCTTAGCTGGGGACCAAAGTATACCATACACATAAAACATATAATCAAATACACATTGTACATATATAAATATAGATAACACAATCATAAGAATTATAATCTTTATCTATAACATATGCCACCATATGACATATAAGCATATTCATGACAAGTAAGCCTATGTATATAAATCTATTATCCATTATATATATATATAAATATATTATAAACATGCTAAAATATTATTTATTTATTTCAGCAGAATTTTATTTCAAAATAATTTGAAATTGGATTGAACAACAGGCAATGGCTATGTAAGTTATCTTAAGGTAATAAAATGTACATATATACAAATGACGTGAATAACTAAGATATATTACGATATAAAAGTCAATGTTTGTTTCAAAATAAAGAAAATTTACATAGAAGATAACTTAGAAGTAATGTCAATACCAATATATAAAGGAGATACAATTTTTGTTTTGCATCAATGGTAATAATCAAGAAGTTTGAACACAACAGCCATGAAGAAAATACCTTCAACCAAGGATCCAGACCTAGAAAGTCCATATTGGCTATTACATGTAAGCCGATGGTCATCCACCTATGAGATTCAGTAATTCTCCATGGTTGCTATATTCTTACTCATGGTGCAACATCTTTGAGAAAAAAATATCTTTTGGTCTAAATTTATACTTGTCTTTACTTTAGTATATCCAAATAAGGAAAATTCAAATTGAAGGAAACCTTAGATAATCATTATTTAATCATACATAGTATAAAAATGTAATAAATACCTATTGGAGCAGGTATATAGAATAGGCCAGTGGGTTTTCTTTAATAGATAAAACACTAAATATAAGAAAAATACAGATTCCACTACAGGACAGTGGATATAATATACCTGACATTTGCATCCGATTACAGTGGCGTAGGAAGATGAAACGTAATGGGGGTCCTCAATATTTTGCAAACGAGTTTTACGATGTATATTGATGATTTTAAACCCTGCTCGATCTGAACATGCCGACTTCACAACATCGGTAACTTGTTGTGTAACTCAAAATGATTATGAATTACTTGTCTTGCTAATACATATTAACAGATTAATCTTTTAAGATACATTTTTTGAAATAGTACAATCCCTTGATGGGCATTTTTAGTCTTTTTTCATGTGTATTGAATTTTCATTATTAAGGTTTGAACATTACGTACTTGAACGTTTTAGGAAATGCACCGCGCAGCGGAAAATGTTTTTAAATGAAATACGAAAAATGTGCAGGAGGATCCTTTTTTCTTTCAAATGTGAACTTTCAAAATGAACATACAAATAGTTCATTTTGAGAAGGTGTGTGATTAATTCAATTTACGTTCAGATATTGTTAACTTATAGTTATTACCTACGGTTAGTTCACCTTTTTTAATGATTAAATTTTATTTACTGATAGAACAATTGATTATTATGCTTAAAAAAGATTGAAACAAGAGATAGAGGTGGACGATACAATATGGAAAATTTACCAGCTGTTTTCAATTTTTTGTTCTCTCGGGATTTTGCTTAATTTTAATTTGCAAACATTTAATTGATAAAAAGATGCAACAAGTCAATATGATAAGACTTAGTTAAATAATAATGATAATATTATCCAAATCTCTTTTTCTTCTGAAAGAAAACTACTGCGTTGGGCATTGACATCTCACAGGAAGTATACCCTTCCGTACAATGTTTATAAATATAATGTAACAAAAAAATATACTTCACAAATAGTTAAACAATAAAATACCACAACTCTGCCTGAACCCATATAACATTGATTAAAATGGTCTTTTAATTTACGTACATGAATACGAAACTAAGGATAATGAAATGAATCATATATAGTCTAGTAAGCATACTTTAAGCGAAGCATTTTATTAGCTTCTGTACATTCTAAATAAAAAAGTAATATATCTATGCATATTCATTGTATCGTTTCCTACTCGGACACATAAATGCTGTATTGATATCTTAGGATGGAGGAAAATAAAATATCAAGTTTTACTTAAATATAGATCTACTTGATGATAGATTTGTGAATTATTTCGTTTTGGCAATACATAATCTTTTTGAAAGCGTTTTCTTTTTAAATCATGGACAAAAGGTGTTGATATCTCCTTTATCAATTTTGAAAGGAAAAAGAAATTGCGACTTTGCAAGATTAGGCTGACGGCTAGCCCTAAAACAAATAATGTTGAAGTAAATGTATTGACATGCATTTTCTCTCGGTTTCTAAAAAAAATCTAAAACACAACTGTGATAAAAATCCATTGTGTTTCGACTGCAGTATCCAACAGAAACCACATGCCTCACCTACCGCTGTCAAATTTATCACCTTTGGCAGTCTAAAACTTACCAATGACTGTACAATAAGATCGAATTATTGGACAGGTACAGATTAAATATTGGACTGACAATTTAAAGGTAACATATCGGACAGTACCAGATAATTCCACTTAGGGACAACAACGTCTACAACCAGAAAAGACAATCAAGAGGCATCACTTAAAGCTAACACTAGCTTGCAGAGTTCAACTAAAGATTCAGCCAAATAAATGTCGTGAATAGCATTAAAAGATTAAAATAAACAATTAAGAAGTGGTATCTGATGTGCCTCAAACTATAAAATACTTCACATAATATATAGTATTCTGAATTATATTCCTAGCATTAGAAACATAATGGTATAAAATTAATTTATCATATATTAGAATAACAGAAATTACGATTCACTTACACAGAACAAGTGAATTGATTATTTATATTCTGGTTCATTTCATTGTGTCTGTACAACATATTCACTATTCGTTATGCAGAAAAGCTCGTCGTTTTCGGGGTGGTTGTCAGGTAAAAAATATAAATACATAAAATTCTGTTTTGGGTTGTCACTTTTGCTAATATTTCTACCCATAAAATCAAATCTCCAAGAAAAAGGTACACACGAATATTTCAGGTTATACAGTACTGATATTCACATAGCGGAACAAACATTTAATATATAATACATAATGCCAGTCCATTAACAACATTCACGTGCATCAGGTGAAAATGAACACATAACTTTATGGCATGTCTTCAGTTAATATGAAATAAAAGAACAGTATACACACTTATCAAATTACATTTGATACAAGAAAATCTTATCACAATCATACACCTTAAATATCATAATAAATAAATTAAAAAAAAAAATAAAACGAAAATTCCTTATAAATGTATTGAAGTGTTACTAGATTTAAAATACGATAAAAGTTAGTGTTAGGTGGTAAGGGATTACCTCCCCTCTTTTAAAATGATGCATATATATCAATGGTTCTATGTTCGTTTCTTACCAATTCTTACGTAAGGAGGTTTGATATGCATATCTGATGTGGAATCCTATACATACTTTCGGTATGATAAGATGAAATTCAAAACCAGTGTTCATGTTAAGCACCATTTTGGGTATGTATGGAGATATAAAAATACGTTACCCCATAACTATGAATGTTTTACAATGGAAATTCACAACATAAAGTCCGCAGCAGTGGATTATCACACTGTGACACAACACATACACATGGTATTTCGTATATCCTCGTCCAGGGGATGTTGCCTTGTGGCCTACATAATGGATTCTCTCTTTCAACTCCCCAAATTTCCAGTATATCTAACAACCTAACACCTACTCCGTCCCGCCCCTTTGTACATATATTAAAAAGGCACGTGTGGCCTAAAATACACTTTATCAATTATATAAATTCAATATCCACCACACCCCTTCCATATCGGTGTGTTATCATGTTCGCTCTCCCCCATCTAACAGCCTGGCCTCACACTGACCACCCCAATCACTGCTATCATCTACAGGCTGTCAGATCGCTGGCTAGTGGTACAGCTCATCAGGTGAATTACTTTAGTTTCCCTTACATTTCACTAATTATCAGCCCATTTTGTTACACACACCCTGCACCTTCTAATTGATCATATTAAATCACTCATGATTCTGATTGGTTGCACATGGCTTTCGAATTCGGACTACTTTTCATAATGCAATTTGTGCATTTATATTTAGATTGTTTCTTATCTAAAGTAAAAGCATCAGGATATTAGACCTCTATTTAGGTACAATAATATATGGTAGAAAGATATGACGCAATATGTGTTGGGGTAAACGATAGAGTTAAAGTTACTTATCATGATTATATAAACTCGAGTAAGCTTATCTAACCATTTTGAAAAGAGTGTTGAAAATTAAAAAAAAAACTAAGACATTTTGTAAGGAATAATGAATAATAACATATTTTCCCCAAAACATCTATTGATAACGTTATTTGCTGTAAATCAAATAAAAGTTGTTTCTCGGTGAATGATCACAGCTATAAGATATATTTCGAATAGAAATCTTATCTTTGACACGAGAAAATGTATATTTCAAGGTGTTTTTTCTTCTTTCCATGATTTCTCGAACCAAACAAAAACACTTTATTTGACGTTTATGTGATTTTTTTTTTCATTTGTGTATGATTATAACACTCATTCAACAATGCATTAAAAAGAAAATTAAAACTATGCAAACGATATTTATGTTTTGAAAATACAAATTAACGGTATTAGAAGTTAAAGTACATGTGCTTTTGGATAAATAGAGGTTACACAACAAGTGATTGCTGGATATGAAATTTATTTCACACGAGTGAAATTTTTTTTTAAAGTTACAAAAGACACGAAGTTTAGCGAATGTCTTTTGTAACTTTCAAAACATACTTACGAATGTGAAATACATTCCATATGCAACAACCCCAAGTTGTGTGACCTGTTTCTACCGCAATCAAATCACTTACAGGAAGGCACAAATAAGATGGTGTTATTTGCCGACATAATTAAGGTGTAGCAATATCATCATGTGCAAAAAGGCAAAGACGATTATGAATTTTGAGTCGATAGTTTATGCTACGAATGGGAAAACATGAAGATTCCGGCGTCGACACACATCCGCTTTCAACAGCGGTTTGTTCTGCAAGCAGCGAGCGGAGTACAGCAACATGACGTCATTCGATGTTTAACAATTTGTGACGTGACAATGAAAAAATTAGTTAGGGTCAAAGTTTAAAATCTCGACCAACCAAAAGACCGGAAGGTGTCATTTCACTAGTGATTTATCAATATACCTATCTAACACCCAACACATTGATACAATGGCCTCAGAGTCGAATAACACGACGCATTGTGATAGAACAAAACATCCAAAATAACACTAACTATTGTAATGAAAACACCTTGGGTAATAACAAAAGAAAATGCTTTTGTTGCAAAGTCAAATTGAGTACATCACATATACATAAAATATGTAGAATATTTTCATGCAAAAAATATCAATATCACATTTTTCATTGTAACATTCACCAAACAGTAAAATAATGTGTTAATAATTATAACAAAGATATATAAAGTAATTACACGATATACATATTTAAATCTTACATTTCATTTTCCAATGCATAAATGATATGTAACATGATAGGAATAACGGTAAATCTCTTTTGAAAAATGAAACATAATATGTATGGAATGAATGATAATTGAATAGAATGTAATTGAACACAAATGCTTTTCATTAAGGAGATTTAAGCAAATGCATTGTGACAGGTTTATACCAAATCAAGAGAATACTTATTTCACTTTGTCTCCAATTCCTCACTTCACACTTATGTCTTTATGGTACTGTCATAAGCAATGTCTGCCGACACAGCTAATTGTAACGCGCGCCACACATGCTTAAATAAATATCACTATATAGCTAATGCAATAACAATGGAGGGTTTATAAAATATATATAAGATAGATATGCATTAAACAAAAACAAATAAGTAAATTCTTCATAAAATTACTCTTATTCCTAACGTATGTATGCACCTCAACGGGTTTTTTCCCAGCAGACCAAGGTACCTGTCATTCAATATCTGACCCGATTATAATGGTGTCGTGTGTAGCAGTTAGACTTGACCTCAATCACCCAGAAAGAATATTTTTACTTGAAATGAGGTAGACATCAAAAGCAAAACAAATAATTTTATATGTATTTGTGTGCTAATTAGGGATATATACACGATAAGATATCAATTATTGTCCAAAGGATGAACATTTTTATGCTCTATCGATAATGATATGACCATTAAAGTAAATGATAGCATACTAAATTAATACACGTAATTATATATGTTCTATTTACAATGGGCGACAGCTGAAGCTATGTACAATGATACCGGAATCTTAATCTACAGTAATACAAGCCTGAAGATATAATGCACAATCCTCTGAACCAGAATCACACGCTTTCTTTAACAAGTCACGTTTTATCTCGTCACTCAGGTGCAGAGCCATCCTTTTCAGTACATCAACATCTCCCTTACAATACATATCCCCTCCTGTTATCAATGCCCACAAATCCGTGGGGCTGTCTGGTTTGGCTCCCTCACACATTAGATATAAAGCACAATCCTCTGAACCAGAATCACACGCTTTCTTTAACAAGTCCAGTTTTGTCTCATCACTCAAGCACATACCAAACTCCTTAAGTACGTCCACATCTCCCTTACAATGCCAAAAATCACCTGCAATCAGAAACCACAAATTTGTGTCCTTATCGGGTTGTACTCCTTCACGTAGAAGATATATTGCACATTCGGTGGAATGGGAAGAACATGCTTTATTCAACAAATAAAGCTTCGTCTCTTCGCTCAATGATCTTAATTGAATTTTCTTAAGAATATTTACATCACCCTTCTCATACCATTGACATCTTTGAATCAATGTCCACAAATCTGTGTTCTTATCAGGCAATACTCCCCCACACAGTAGATATTCAGCACAATCCCACCACCTATATCGACATGCTGCGTTCAATAACTCCTTTTTCATCTCATCATTCAAGTATCCAGCAATTTTATCAAGCACTTCTACACCTTTCTTACCCTTCTTGTACCCACATTTATCAATCAATGACCACCAAGGCGTATTTTTGGCAGGTTTGACCCCTTCACTAAGAAGATACAATGTACATTTCTCTAAACCATGATAGCATACTGAATATAACAGGTAGGTTTTAGTCTCATCATCTATGAGGTAAGATATCCTCTTGAGGAGATCCACATTCTCTTCATTACTATGATTTCTTGCAAACAATTGCCACAATGGAGTGGACACTTTAGGCTTTACTCCTTCACCCAAAAGTAACAAAACACATTTCTCTGCACCATAACAACATGCCGCATTTAACAGGTCGAGTTTGTTCTCTTCGTGTAAGTAGGTGTAAACCTTCTTCAAAATATCAGCATCTTCCTCATCGTCACTGTGACCCTTTGTAATCAATCGCCACCATGGGGTGTCCTTATCAGGTTTGGCTCCCTCACTCAAGAGATATATAGCATTGTTTTCTAAATTCATCTTGCATGCAGTAATGAACAGGTGATTTTTCATCTCATCGTTAGAATATAAAACGACTTTCCTGAGTACATCAATGGAAACCTTAGCAAACCACTGATCACATTTCCTTAACAACGGCCACAAATCGATGTCCTTGTCGTGCAAGACACTTTCATACAGAAGATGTAATGCACAGTCTGGTGAATGAACACATGCTTTATGTAATAACTTTACTTTCGTATCTTCATTCAAATCATTTATGAACATTTTAAGAAGAGTGACACTCCCTCCTTCCACTACATCAAACGCGGTATCCTGGTTAGGCTCGACTCCGTCCGAAAGGAGAACCAGAGCACATCCCTCTGAACCAACACGACAAGCTTCGTTAAAAGCGTCAATTTTCATTTCCACGGACAGACAATCTATTATGTTTCTAAGCACATTCACACATCTTCCCTGTACAACACTAGTCACAGTGGACGTGTCAGGCTGGACACCGGAGTCCAGAAGATATAATGCACAGTCTTCCAAACCCCAAGAGCAAGTCATGTGAAGCAAATTCAATTTCATCTCAACACTTAAGTATTGTACTAATTGTTGAAGAGCGTCTACATTCGCCATGCTAATATAGATAAATGACCACAATCTGTCTTTATCCGGTTTTACCCCCTCAGACAGAAGATATAAAACACATTCTTTTGAGTGATTTTGACATGCTAGGTTTAACAAGCGTAACTTCATCTCTTCATTCAAATAGACAGCAAATCTCTTTAGAACATCAACGTCAGCGTTACCATATGGCGTGGCAGCCAAAGACCACCAATTTGTGTCCTTGTTAGGTTTGACTCCTTTTCTTAAAAGGTAGTGAGCACATTTTTCAAATCTAGGTTTGCATAGTTTATTCAACAGGTGTTCTTTCATCTCATCATCCATGTACCCTATCAATTTCTTCATTACACCCACACTACTCCAACCATCTTCAAAAGCATCTGCAATCAACGGTAACCAATCGGTGCTCTGGTCAGGTTTGATACCATGACGCAATAAATATAACGCACATTCCTGTGATCCAGATGCACACAATGTATTTAACAAGGCAAGTTTTGTCTTCTCGTTCAAGAATGTAACAACTCGATTTAGTTTTTCCACATTTCCTTTGGAACCCCATAAATTACTTGATCTGATCAATGACCACCAATCTGTGTCCTTATCAGGTTTAACTCCTCGATTCAATAGAAACAAAGCATGTTCTAATAAACCATAGCTACAAGCTTTATTTAACATAGCAGGCTTAATTTCATCATCGATGTATATGAAAACTTCCATAAGTATATCAGTATCTCCCTTGAAACGCCATGAATCCTTTAATTTAATCAATGTCCACCAATCTATGTTCTGGTTGGGTTTGCCTCCCTCGGACAGAAGATGTAAAGCACATTCTGTGAAACCAGAACGACATGCTTCATTCAACAATTCCTGTTTTATGGCATCATTCAAATAAATCCAAACTTTCTTAACTACATTAACGTGTTCTGCGTAGAACCTACTTTGAATCAATGGGAACCAGTCTGTTTTCTCGTCAGGTTTGACTCCCTCGGACAATAGATATAAAACACAATCCAGAGCACCAGAAGAACATGTTTCGTTTAACAAAGCTGTTTTGATGTCCCTTTTCAGACCCTTTGTTACTGTTTTGAAAACTTTCAAAAATCCCTTCTTGGCAGCCAACTTTGGTGTGTTTTTATCAGGCTTTACACCTTCAGACAGGAGATATAACACACATTCTTCTGATCCTATATCACAAGCACTATTCAGTAAACTAAGCTTCATCGTCTCATTCATGTATGGATATATTCTCTTCAGTACATCTAAACGATCATTGGATGTAACCTGCTCAATCAAGGAAGAAACCGGTGCGTCTCGATTAAGATTGATTCCCTCCGATAGCAGATATAACACGCACTCTTTTGAACCATATTGGCATGCGGTTAGTAATACATCAAGTTTGATGTCATACGTTACATCTTTCAATACCGTTTTAAGGATATTCACACTGTTTGCTTTGGTTGCGGAAAATAGAGAGCAATTGTCAGGTTTCACATCTTCAGAAAGCAAATACAGCGCACATTCTTCTGACCCTGTATCACACGCTATATTCAATAAAACTGTTTTAGTCTCAGTTTTTACGAATTTCAGAACTTTTTGAAGAATATCGATATCTCCCTTACCTCCCTTGTTACCCCTGCTAATCAATGACCACCAATCAGTGTTTCTGTCAGGTTCCACTCCCTGACGCAGAAGATATAAAGCACATTCTACTGAACCAGAAACAAATGTTTGTTTTAATAAATTAACTTTCATCTCACTATTCAAGTAGCCAACAATTTTCTCAAGTAATGTAACATTATCGGTGCCCCCATTACCTCTTCTCATCAGTGACCACAGAGGTGTTTTACTGTCAGGCACGGCTCCCTCAGATAGAAGATATAAAACACATTCCTCCGAACCAGCTGAACATGCATTATCTAAAACATCTTTCCTGATGTCATCACTTATATCCAAACGTTTGAGTAAATCAACCTTACCTCCCATTGCTGCCATAGAGGGCGTCTGTTTGTCAGGTTTAACCCCCTTACTCAGGAAATATAGAGCACATTCCAATGAACCAGAACGACATGCATTATTTAACAAATAAAGTTTTGTCTCATTGTTTAAGTACACAAACACTTCCTTCAACACATTCAAGTCTCCTTTCCCTTGCCGTTCATCACCTCTTGTGATCAATGACCACCAATCTGTTTTGATGTTTGGCTTGACTCCTGAGTGTAAAAGATACAAAGCGGATTCTACGAAACCGTATTCGCATGCATAAAGAAACAATTCCAGTTTCATTTCACCATTCAAGTATCCATCAATTTTCCTCAATGCATCCACATTTCTCTCACCGCGAATTGTAATAGTGCTTAAGTAAGATCCCCACGGTGTGTCTACGTCTGGCTTGACTCCCTCAGACAAAAGATATAAAACACATTTTTCTGAACCATTGCGACATGCAGTGTTAAGCAATTCAAGTTTAATGTCATCATCCATGAACAGTTCAATTTCCTTAAGTTCGTCCAAAATGTCAGACCTTATACATACAGAAAACAAAGACCACCAATTCGTGTCAATGTCAGGTTTGAACCCCTCATGAAGAAGATATAAAGCACATTTTGCAGCACAGCATGAAAAAGCTTCATTTAGCAAGGAGCATTTTGTTTGTTCATTTGCACTTTTGATCACTTTTGTAAGCACATTCAAACAATTTCCCTTCACGGCGCAAACAGATGTAGTTACGTCAGGCTTGATGCCTTCGCTCAAAAGATGTAGAGCGCACTCTTCGAATCCTTCAGAACATAGTTCATTCAACAATGAAGACTTAATATCATCAGTCAAGTATGCAACCATTTCCTTGATTCCATCCACATTTTCTCCAGAGAGACCATAACACCATGTGACCAATTTCCACAATGGTGTATCCTTGTCTGGTTTAACTCCCTCGCCCAACAAATATAGTGCGCATTCGAGTGAATGATTTCCGCATGCTTCAAATAGTAATTTATGTCTTATTTCATCATTTAATACTCCTTTTAGTTCTCTAAGGACTTTTGAACAATTTCTCCGGACAGCCTTAAATGGTGTTTTCTTGTCAGGTTTGACCTCCATGCTCAGCAGATATAGCGCACAGTCTTCGGAACCACTAGTACATGACTTACTTAACAGGTTCAGCTTGATCTCGTCATTGATGTATCTAAATACTTTCTGAAGCACATCAACTTCTCCCTTATCATACAATCGACCCCTTGTAATCAGAGACCACCAATTTGCATCAATGGCAGGTTCAACTCCCTCGCTAAGCAGATGAAAAGCAACTTCTGGAACACCATGTTGGAATACCCTCTTCAAAAACCTATGTCTATCAACATTTCTCTTACTGAACCTAATGAAAGCTTCCAAAAACATACAATCTTTCCATACGTCTAATCTACCGATTATGCTGCCATACGTCTCACTTTCAATCTCTTTGAGCAATCGTTCACACATATGTCCATAATCATTAGACGATATGACAACTTTGTCAGTAGAGTTTGTCGACGTTGTAATATAAACGAGAGCATCCATAGGACATTTCTGTATGTAACCAACTGGTGTTGTATTTCCATAGAGAAGACCTACTGTAACATATATCGAATCATGATCAAATACGTACACTTCATTACCAATATCAAAACCGGTCTTCTTGACTAAAAATCCTGATAATGTGTCCAGACTTTTTTTCACGAAACCTATCTTTTTCTTAAAGGTCAGAGAGTGACAATTGACTGTAGCATCTTCATCATTAAGTAAATTGATTTCGAATGCTTCCTCTAACAAAGATTCGTTTACTCGATCAGCGTTTGGGTCCAGATCGCTCACCATTAGCCTTCCTCCATTAAGGAAGAGAAATAAGATAGCAGAACATTCCGGCAGTTTTGATAATGCTTCTACCAAAAATTGAACTGGTTTTTCAAAAAAGTCTACGCGACTTTTCTGTAATTCCAGTGAATTACGGAAAAGTTGACAACATTGTGGGAAGCCAATGTTTGGTGCAAAAGCTAATATGGCATTTATTTCGTTCTCTTCCCATGTAAAATTGTTTGGCGTGTACAATTCTAAAAGTTTTTGTTTTTCTTCAAACATTTTGTACGTGTTAGAGCTCATATCAATTATGTTATCTTCGGTAAACACTACTTGCAAAGAAGATTTCTTCAATGCATTAAATACCTCGTTACGAATTGTAATGATAAGGAAATTGCCCTGGGATTGGCTATCACAAAACAATGTTTCTATATGCGAGATTCGTTTGTTCCACTCTTGTACATCCATACTATTTGCATATTTCTCACCAAAAATATCATCAATACAAGCAATAAGGTTAGCGTTAGGAGTGAGTAAATCTAATTTGTGAATATTGTGAACCTGAATGGGTTGTCTACCGTGCTGCTCATCCATCAGCCAGGCCAAGAGTTGAATGGCAGTAGCAGTTTTACCGTCTCCTGTGTTCCCCTTGATCACTAAAACTCTGTTCTTTTGGAGCTTGTCTTTTGCATCACGGAAAGCTTTCGTCTTCAGAAATTTTTTCTTTTCCTTTTCTTGCTTGATCCTATGTTTTGTTGTCTCTGAATGAAAAATGGCATATATAGTGAAATGATTGGATCAAGATAATACCGGATTTTAAAACAAGACAACAGACCATATCTAGGATATTAGCGCCTTACATGGTCACCTTATAGTTATATTAAATGATTATGCTATTTCAAAAATGTATCTTTTTCCGAAAAAAATGACCATTTGCTCTAGCTTTTAATAGAAAATATGTCACACGACATCAAGACCTTTGACCTTCAATTATAATGAGCGACAAATTGTCTTTTACAGTGTGTAATTCTGTAGCATATCTTAAACAGTTAGAACTATTGAAATTTGAATACATTTAAGTTTTGATCTGGAAAATAATGATAATCCTTTAACAGCAGTGGATAATGTGATAAGATATTATCTATATGTCGTTATCCATGTAGAACGTATGACTAGGAAAAAACAGCGGAAATAAGAGGAAAAAGACAAGGGGCGATAATCAAAAATGGAACCAGAAAAACCCGTGATAGTTAGCAGAACCTTCTTTCTTAGGGGTGACGTAGCTGTGTATATTCCACATATAGCAAATGTAGCCTGATCGTAATTTAAAACAGGAATGTAAAGATTCAACAGCCGACATGAAATTCCAGCAGTCGATATAGCAAAAGAGTAATTAGAACAGAGCTTTTAGAAAATGATGACAACCGGTGTTTATTTTCCCCACTCGCGGCAACTAGAAAACAATGGATGTAGTCACATTTGAGAAAGATCTTTTCGTGGCTTTATAAACCTTATACATGTACAGGGAAAAGCTTTTAATCGACCATAGCGTTACCGAAATAATAGTAAGAACTCGTTACAAAATTTCATTGTCAATCCCTGTTAGAATTGAATGGCTTTTGTTCTTAATGTTTAACAAGGACTACAACATTTCAGTTAAATTAGGTTTAAAATTAAAATTTCGTACCTTCCATATAGTCTCAGAACATTTCAATAAAGTCTTATTATTGATATAACCCAGTGGGTGAGTATCGATAGAGATGTTATAAATAATAATATCATAATACCTACCTATCATCGGAATGAGATCTTTGTGGATATCTGTGGAAATAAGTTCAAACGTATTAGATAAACTGTTATTAATCAAATGTGTATACTTTGTGATGATGGTGTAATTCTAGAATTATTTCAACGAAATTTCAGTCATGTTGGTTTAGGCCCAGTACATAGGATATATACTATATCAGAAAATGAAAATCGTCAGTAGAATTGGCTTTCCACTGTAAATATCCAAATTATCTCTATTATTATTGAAAGATCAAATTCCAGGATAGCTTTGAATATGCTTATTAAGCGATTGTTTGGTGGGAAAATGCATAATAGTCACAAATCTTGCTTTTTGAGTCAATGAGTTACTTTCAAAACATTGAACATTTCCGATATATCAGTCTAAACTTTACTGATGTTAGAAACGTATTTGTATTTCAATTTCAAACATTTGAAGAGTTTATCGGTTATGTAATACCTTCTTTGTCATTCATGTTTCTTTCTATAATCGTCTGTCTAGCTTCCATGGTTTCTTGTCTGGCAGAGACATCAGTGATATCTGTCGCCATGGTATCCTGTCTGGCAGAGATGTCAGTGATATCTGTCGCCATGGTTTCCTGTTTGGCAGAGACATCAGTGATATTTGTCGCCATGGTTTCCTGTCTGGCTGAGACATCAGTGATATTTGTCGTCATGGTTTCCTGTCTGGCAGAGATGTCAGTGATATCTGTCGCCATGGTTTCCTGTTTGGCAGAGACATCAGTGATATTTGTCGCCATGGTATCCTGTCTGGCAGAGATGTCAGTGATATCTGTCGCCATGGTTTCCTGTTTGGCAGAGACATCAGTGATATTTGTCGCCATGGTATCCTGTCTGGCAGAGATGTCAGTGATATCTGTCGCCATGGTTTCCTGTCTGGCTGAGACATCAGTGATATTTGTCGCCATGGTATCCTGTCTGGCAGAGATGTCAGTGATATCTGTCGCCATGGTTTCCTGTTTGGCAGAGACATCAGTGATATTTGTCGCCATGGTTTCCTGTCTGGCAGAGACATCAGTGATATCTGTCGCCATGGTATCCTGTCTGGCAGAGATGTCAGTGATATCTGTCGCCATGGTTTCCTGTTTGGCAGAGACATCAGTGATATTTGTCGCCATGGTTTCCTGTCTGGCTGAGACATCAGTGATATTTGTCGTCATGGTTTCCTGTCTGGTTATGACGTCAATGATATTTGTCGCCATGGTTTCCTGTCTGGTGATGACGTCAGTGATATTTGTCGACATGGTTTCCTGTCTGGCTGAGACATCAGTGATATTTGTCGACATGGTTTCCTGTCTGGTGATGACGTCAGTGATATCTGTCGCCATGGTATCCTGTCTGGTGATGACGTCAGTGATATCTGTCGCCATGGCTTCCTGTTTGTCTATTAGTGTATCCTGTTTAGCTTAAGAAATTGAAAATAAGTTACAATTAGAATGTTCGCTGGTGATATGATTACATATGCAAAGACAATATTCAAAGGCAGGTAATATTGTATGGAATTTGTTTGTAGCAAACTGATATTTGATGCCAGTCGTAAGATGTTATTTAATGTGAGTGATTCATTGCCAATTTATCTCCAACACGTACAAAATTAAGAATATATTTTAGTAATAACTTACTATCTATATCCTTTAATATGGCCTTAAATTCGTCCTCTTGTTTCCTCATTCTCTCTATATACACCTTCTCTGTATGTGGGTCCATACTCACAATCAGCAGGTTGTCAACTGCTTTCACGTATGTATCTCCCGTCAGTGTGCCTTGTTCTATCTCCTCTATACATTCACGGATTGTATCCCATATGTGACGGAACTCGATATCGGACAGAGATGCGCACGGCAAGTGTCCATAGGTCTTATTTCTATGAAATCTCAGTCTCTCTATATTGGCTCCCAGTGACCGGTCTATGGTGTCGGGTTTCCTGCCCCAGCCCTTTGTAGGTGGCGGTATGTTGATACCTTTGATGTTACGAACAAGCCTGTAAAGCAGGCTAAAGTCTAAATCATTTAGGGTACCGGAAAACCGTCCGCCAGGTGGAAACAGAATTTCTAGTTGATGACGTTCAAGGTTTTGGCGAATGTGGTCTCGTTGACTCTGAAGGATGGCTGTAAGTCCAGGAGGTGGAATGTGAGTGTCTAGAACTGCTCTGAGAACGTCACTGCATACATCCAACACCAGACGACAAACTCTGGCGAAGTTCGTGGTTTCATCGTTTGAGTGGTACTTGGAAGCCATTTCCAGTTAACGACAAGCAGAAATTTGGGAAAGACTGGAGAAAAAGAAAAGAAAGGAAAAAAAGAATATTATAGAATGAAAAAAACTTGGTATGTTGTATCACTCGTTTGAACATTTTAGTGATTTTACGACACAATATCATAATCTAGTTTTGATGTCCCACAGACGACAGAATCATACTTAAATACAGACACTATGTCTGTAGTCTATTAATGTGTTGTTAAAAGTATCTTTCTGTCGATGCCTTAATAAGATCTAAATAATGACCCCATCCCAAACTCAAAGGTGTGTCGGGACCACAATCATTAATTTAAAGTTACTATTCAATACTATTACATGTTTAACTATTCAAATTAAACTATCATTCAAATTACAATCATAACTATTAGAATTACTATCATTACTGCCTGTTGGTTACTTTAACATTTCAAAATGCAATTGACATGATGAAGTTGCTTCTTTCATGTAAAGATAAAATAAATTATCAAAATCTATGTAATCATTTACTCAGCATTATCTTAGTTTTACGACAAACAGGTTTAGCGGTTTCTTATTATTTGAGAATAATCACGGTTGTGCCAAAACCCTGATATATCTTCACTAATGCTTTCTTATTATTAAAATAATCTTTATATATCTATAAATTTAGAGTCGCTACACAAATATCCGTCAAAACAGTACCGCAAATCTTAAAAAAAAGATCACATCAATAAACAGTTTCCGAATGAGATGATAAAAGTATCGTTGTATCATTACCAATGGTTTTAGTAGATGACGAGATTAAACAAATAACAAGACAGATTGAACAACAGATTTTTCTTTCTAAATCAAAACACAAAAAGTATGAAGCCAACGAGAATAATCAGCCATTCCAAAAAAATGATCCCACTTTAATACAAAAACGATGAAAAAATAAAGTCGTTCAAAATATCAATGGTATAGATTGTTTTGGAAGAAGAACATGTATAGAAAAATCTCTGAAATTTTTACACACACACACACACACACATCTCTATCAGAATTCGAATAACGACATGTGAAACTTTTGTATCTCTTATTTTCGTTACGGATGTTAGGAAATATATTCATTAAGCATATGAAAAATCCCTTTATATTTCTGAAATCTGACAAAAATATACACACAAATATTGGCAGGGTCACATTGGATTGATTCCAATGTGACCCTGCCAATATTCGTGTGTATATTTATGTAAGATTTTTCAAAAAATAAGTAAAATGTATTACGTGGTGTTGTCACTATTTTATTGATATTATCTGCCTTCATTTTTTCTCTTCGAAATTATTCAACAGAACTATTGAGTATCGGGGAAAGGAGTTGCTCAATATCATGAAGAGGAAATGCATGTACATATACATGTAGTGAAATGGTTTACATTTTGTAAATGCCATATAATAAAACAGATATCGACCTGTTTTCAAGTGGATACGGTGATTTATCAACTCTCGAAAGTGATATAACCCTCGGCCTTCGGCCTCGTGTAATATCACTTTCTCGAGTTGATAAATCACCATATCCACCTGAAAACAGGTCGATATTTGTATATTGTCATACTTTATAAGTATCAAGCAAAACAACGGCAACAAAACTCTACCCGCATATCAATTTGAATTGAAAATTAGCCTCGACTATATCAGCATGAATAATGGCATACCGTATTAATACTAACATACATGTACTATCAATGCCGTGATTGAAGGTTTTATTTGAATGATTAAATTAATGTGTTAATATTATAGAATGTAATGTTACATTTATATGTGAAAATACTATTAATGTGATTTGAGTAACGTAAATGTAATATTATGCGAACAAGATCATGTATAAGTAATGTGATGTAAGAATGAGATAACATGAAATAATATTAATGTAATGTGCTAGTAACGTCTAATGTATTATAATATATAGTCAATACAATGTAACGTATCAATGTAATGTGCGATGGTTAATGAATGTTTTTCCGTAAGTAATGTATAAATGTAATATGAGAGTGTTAAAACGTGTTGAGTGACAATAACATATTAATGGTATATGTTAATACTGGATAAAAATATAATATGAAAGTTAAAAAATAAATGTGACGAATGTAAATATATCGTAATGTGAGATATCTCTCTACACTGCATACGTGTACGCTGCGAGTTTGTTGTGTGTCTGTAAAGTAATAAAGAACTGAACTGAACTGTATATTGTCATACTTTATAAGTATCAAGCAAAACAACGGCAACAAAACTCTATCCAGCATATCAATTTGAATTGAAAATTAGCCTCGACTATATCTAGAAAGTAAATTCCAAATTTCAAAAGATACAATAAAACACATGACTGATGGGTGTAAATAAAACACATGACTGATGGGTGTAAAGTAAAATAAAACGCATGACTGATGGGTGTTAATAAAACACATGACCGATGGGTGTAAATAAAACACATGACTGATGGGTGTAAATAAAACACATGACTGATGGGTGTAAAGTAAAATAAAACACATGACTGATGGGTGTAAATAAAAGACATGACTGATGGGTGTAAAGTAAAATAAAACACGTGACTGATGGGTGTAAATAAAACAAATTACTGATGGGTGTAAATAAAAGACATGACTGATGGGTGTAAAGTAAAATAAAACACATGACTGATGGGTGTAAAGTTAAATAAAACACATGAC
Organism: Argopecten irradians; assembly: GCF_041381155.1. Taxonomy (NCBI): domain Eukaryota; kingdom Metazoa; phylum Mollusca; class Bivalvia; order Pectinida; family Pectinidae; genus Argopecten; species Argopecten irradians. Next base: position 56,928,674 of record NC_091134.1, read on the forward strand.
TGATGGGTGTAAAGTAAAATAAAACACATGACTGATGGGTGTAAATAAAAGACATGACTGATGGGTGTAAAGTAAAATAAAACACATGACTGATGGGTGTAAATAAAACACATGACTGATGGGTGTAAATAAAACACATGACTGATAGGTGTAAATATAACACATGACTGATGGGTGTTAATAAAACACGTGACTGATGGGTGTAAATAAAACACATGACTGATGGGTGTTAATAAAACACGTGACTGATGGGTGTAAATAAAACACATAACTTATGAGTGTAAATAAAACACATGACTGATGGGTGTAAATAAAACACATGACTGATGGGTGTAGATAAAACACGTGACTGATGAGTGTAAATAAAACACGTGACTGATTGGTGTAAATAAAACACATGTCTGATGGGTGTAAATAAAACACATGACTGATGGGTGTAAATAAAACACATGACTGATAGGTGTAAATAAAACATATGACTGATGGGTGTAAATAAAACACATGACTGATGGGTGTAAATAAAACACATAACTGATGGGTGTAAATAAAACACATGACTGATGGGTGTAAAAAACCACATGACTGATAGGTGTAAAGTAAAATAAAACACATGACTGATGGGTGTAAAGTAAAATAAAACACATGACTGATGGGTGTAAAGTAAAATAAAACACATGACTGATGGCTGTTAAGTAAAATAAAACACATGACTGTTGGATGTTAAGTAAAATAAAACACATGACTGATGGGTGTAAAGTAAAACAAAACACATGACTGATGGGTGTAAAGTAAAATAAAATACATGACTGATGGGTGTAAAGTAAAATAAAACACATGACTGATGGGTGTAAAGTAAAATAAAACACATGACTGATGGGTGTAAAGTAAAATAAAACACATGACTGATGGGTGTAAAGTAAAATAAAATACATGACTGATGGGTGTAAAGTAAAATAAAACACATGACTGATGGGTGTTAAGTAAAATAAAACACATGACTGATGGGTGTAAAGTAAAATAAAACACATGACTGATGGGTGTTAAGTAAAATAAAACACATGACTGATGGGTGTTAAGTAAATGAAATAGATTCTAAACTTGTGATTTAATACTAATGTTTGTCATTTTGGTGAATTATGATGGCATGGTCAGACTAATATATCATTCAATAAAAATACCGCTATCAATGGTATAGAAGTTCTGAAGGTAAAAGGCATGTAAATAGGGGATTATGGAGGAAATTAACTGTCCTTATTTATGCTTTTCATTTAGTTGAACTATAAACAAACCAATTCATGTTTCACATTCGTTGTGCCGGTAAACGCATTAAATATAATACAAGATGAAGGTGCATAAGATAAGCGGGAACGCCCATTCAAGTATTTAGTCGAGTTACCAACACATTCCATCGACCTTTAACTGCAAACAACTTTATATATTTATATAAACATCTTTGTCATTTTTGGGATAAAAAACACGCTAAAACAAAAGATATAAATAAGTTCTTGATTTTTATACGACTGTCTGAAACGATCATCATTTCAATATACGTGACAGGTAACAATGACGTAAGATTGGACTTTTTCAAACATTTTAGTCTGTTAAATTATATCAATTAATCAGAAATAATAAAATGATAAATACAAACCTATCGCGTTCACAGACTAGCTCCAATCGTGAGTGGCATTTTAAAATTTCAGCAAGATGTCTTCCGGTCTGATATCTAGTCACCATTTTGTACGGGTAGGTCTATAAATGTATGACTCTCGTCACGTGATGTAAAGATAAAATATCACTTTATCACTATAAGGTGTAATGTCCGGACTTGTTGTCGATAATCGTTGGCGAGATATACGGTGGCTGATTTATACCATTATATTTCGTCTTACCTTAACAAACCTATTTTTTCGTCTTTTCGCCCCGAAAAGATGAAAATTAACAAATCTTAATTTAGATTAAGATTAAGACAATTAAGATGTGTTAATTTTCATTTTGATTTTTGAAGTCGAAAAGACAAGAATTAAAGTCGCTAATTATCGTGCATCACTTTCGTCTTTTCGTTTTCGCTACGAAAACACGAAATACAGAAATGGTTAATTTTACGTCATCCTCGATACTCCAGGGGTTCCGATCACTTAAATCTACGTAATTTGTTTTTATTAATGTTTAATGTATCCTATATTGCATCTCCCGACTATCTATACATTATTTTGTATTGGCTATTATGTGTTTAATTTGTAATTGATGATTTGTAGACAAAAGAGTCCCGTAGCACCTGTACCACTTACCTGGTTTTTGTGAGTAATTTTCTAAATACATGTTCATCGTTTATGTTCTCAATGATGAATTTAAAGATTTACCTCTAATTTTCCTATTTGGTCCCACCCCTATCCCATGGGGACAGAGCCAAGATTTATACAAAGTCTGTTTCCTTTCGTCTAATAAATTTCTGGCCAAAATTGGCTACAATCTATTCAGAAATTTATAGTTTCACTGTTTGTAGCGAAATAAAGAGTTTACCACTGTTTTTCTCTGTCGGTCCCCGCTCCTCCTGCACCAGGAACATTAATCATTGTAATTATGTATTGTTTTGTGACGACGGATACATCATGTGATTTAAAATTAAGTTTGAGATGACCCCTGCTATTAGAGTTCACATTCACAGCTCATTCTTACACCCGCTGAATTAATGGAAATGTCTAATAGCAGGCAGCAGAGGTAACACAAAAATGATCTTCCCACAGCACTCGAAAAAAAATCTTATAGAACAACTGTCTGAGTTCGTGAATACATCCTCGATACTCCAGAGGTTTATTCTGACTGTCGTTATACTCTGGCCCTCACACCAGCCTTGGACATTATGACAGATAAATGTCTGGTACCAGACATCTATCTGTCATAATGTCTAAGTCTGGTGTCAGGGCAAAAGTATCTCGGGCTACTCTGCACTATCTCATATTAAAACTGAAGGCTGTTTAAACCAATCATAGGTCTGTACAGAGACTTCCTTCGAAGATTACAGAGACAGTGACGCCCAACTTCAAAGTAACACAGTCAACCACAGTGCATCGTTATCCGATTCTTTTGATGTACGCGTACATCAAGGATCAATTTACCTGTGCTTTCTGCCGCCTTCAGTTTCACAATCAGATAGCCCAGGGGTGGATATAACGACAGTGATAGTAACCTATGGAGTATCGAGGATGGTGAATTATTAATTTAACTATCAATTAGTAGTACTTCCGTGAAGTTGATTCCTTGTTCCTACTAGCAGAACAGGGAAAATACACATTCCTGTCGAATGCCCCGACCAGGAATCGAACCCGGGCCTCCGACGTGGAAATCAGCATGCTCCGTCAGCTGAGTGACAGAGACCCTATTTAACACTGTGTAAAAACCACACCGACCCACCCCTTTTACAGTTAGTTTTAAGGTCCACTACCTATCCGAAACGGTTTTTGATTTTAAAATGGGAATGTAAAACGAGATTGATAATTTTGTAGAGTTGCAAAAGTTATTAACTTAACGTTAATACTACACTTATTATCACCCCCTAAACAATTTAATTAAAATAAATAAAATGTTAATTTTATAACGCGGTTCGTCTCATACCATCGGTATATATTTTCTGAGATTATTAATGTTTTTAAGAAATCTATATATTTTGCTCCGGAAAGGTAGTGGGCCTTTAAATCATATATTATTCAAATAAATAATGAAGATATACATTCACAGACACCACATATACAGCTACATGTAGGATGGGAAATGAAGGTAAAAGCTTATATCAATTTCTCTCCTAGTTCTTTGATTATTCCATTGATGAGTCTGCAGACTCAAAGTAAATAAAAACTTGAAACTTTCAATAAACAAACCATTACTTATTCGATTCCCTGATTACATATTCGATCTCTAGCTACTAATTAACATCATAAATGGTTCAAAATGAATTAAATTATGCATCATAATGACCTATTTGGCCTTTTAATTACTAATTAAGGGACAGTTACTTATTCGATTCCCGGAATACTTATTCGATTCCGTGATTACTTATTCGATTTCCAGGTGCTAATTAACATCATAAATGGTTCAAAATCAATTATTATGCATCACAATGATCTATTTGACCTTATAATCACTTATTAAGGGCTCCTTACTTATTTGATTCACCTGATCATTTATTCCATTTCTAGCTACATTGTACTAATATACTAATTAACCAAAATGCAGTAATATGCATCACATTGATCTATTTGGCCTTTTAATTACAATTTAATCCAGATGTTCTTACTTATAGTTACATCACAGATTGTAGTTAGTATGTAATAGGTTAGTTTGTTAATTAGTTACATATGGATTTAGATATGGACACTTACCTAATTACAAAAAAAAAAAAAACTAAATTAACTTATTTTTAAATAACTAAAATGTTTTTTTGAGGGAGTAGTTGTAGAAGTAACGAAGAAATATTGCATTGCACAAAAAATAACCGCATCGAGAAACATGATGTTAGCTACTGTTTTATTAGTAAATAAATATCCCAATTTTCTTATAATTTTTCAAATCTCTTATTTTCTGAAGAAAAAAAATCACATGACTGTTAGTTATTCATCAGTCCATCCACCAAATACAAAAATTCATTGACAGCATCCATTTTCATTGAATTTTCCTACTTTTTTATGATGATCCGAAATTGGTACTGAGTAGTGTTACCATAAACTAGCTAATTTTGTTCATGAGTCACCTCCCTTTAATACGAGAATACGCGAGACTTCGCCACGTCCATTAAAATCTGACACCGGCGAACAGGTAAAGTTATTCTTATTGCAAATTGTATTTTTTCGTTTTTGTATTGTTTTGATATTGTCCAGTAACCATTTTATTTACACGAGTTAGTGACAGTTCGGTCAATCAATGAATAATTTGCTCACCAATGTTTGCCAACTGGCGTCATATCAATTCATTTCCCCTCCTCGATCGACAGCCAAAACAACTTGCATCTGCCTGTCTGCATCACTATTTCACACGTAACACCATCCTGATACATTGGCATTATTGAGTTGACTCGTTTAAGTTGTGTATTAAGGGATAGCTTAATTTCAATAAAAACATCATAATTGTTCTAAAACGTTAGGCCTTCTGAAAAAATAGCATGTTTTGAGATAAAGCCATGGCCCCAGCAGTGAGCTGTTGGCGTTTATCTGCTTTACTAAAGATGCTCCACCGCCGACGGAACATTAACGATACTCACCATAGTGTTTAATTGTGTATATATAGGCCTATGTCTAATTAATAAACACGAAAAATAATATGAAATAATTTATTTTGCCTTTGGTGCTAGCTACTGTTGTAGCGGAAAAGATATCACCTTCTGACTGACTTTCAGAAGGTGATATCTTTTCCGCTACAACAGCAGCTACTTTGGTGCATGCTCAATCCTACCCCTGTCAAATGGTCTGGGAGGTGCAACCTTGGAACAAATACCCTGCCTCCACTCCATTCCCGACGACCATCTGTCAGAAATATTCCGTCCATGGTTCAGAGCTACGTCATCGCAGCTAGTGCAACCTCATAATCTTGTTGGACTGGATAGGGGGTTATAGCTCATGTGGTTTTCATTCCCACCTATACTGGAGACCGGGGAAAGTCACTGCTAGGTCCCTATGATCTCTGACTGCTTGGTCAGCCTCAGAAAAAAGTGATTCCAAGGGCCATTCAGGTAGGCTCCCTTGGCCTGGCAGATCTCGACTTTGGTAGGGTGACCGTTAGGGTCACAGAATATATATACCACTACTTCTCCCAATACCCTCGGCCGGTACCCATGTTCCAGAGAGCAGGAGCACAGATTAGACATCAGGGTTCAACATTAACTTTTAAACTTACTTGCCCTAGGCTATAGGGCAAGTTGCCCTGACCTTATTTGAGCAGGAAACATGCCTGTTGTCGTAAAGTAGACTACTACAAAGAAAGCATTTCGACGGGACGTTATTTTCCACGTCTCTATATTGGATTTAAATAAAATAACACAGCGATGTATCAGCAAGGATTGATGAAATATTTATTCTGCATGATATTACATGTTACAAGGTTAGTAAGTTTTCAGAAATTTATGTAGAATTCTTTTCTTGTCAGTCCTGGACTCATCACTTTTGAAAATGGTGAGTCCCAGATAAAATCAGTGAGTCCCAAAATAAATGCGAAATCTTGCAATAGCGCATTCCTGTATGATTTAATTCAATTATACCATTCAATTGGGAAAAAAATGTTTTAAATTATGGCAACCTTTAAAATTACGTATCATCTAAATATTTCAAATTAAATAATTTCATAAAAAATCATGTATTTAAAATTACTGTATGTCATTTAAATCTTTAAGTAAATTTAAACCAGTGACACATTTCTAACATGTTGCTTTTTTAGGTGGTGTGCTCCTACTTAAATTTACAAAATATTTCCTTGTAATATCATTTTTAGCCAATCTTATCAATCTAATTAAGTATTCATTTTCATTCCATTAAAAAAATAAATACTGGTATAGACTCAAAAGATTCATTAGGTCAATTTTCAGTAGGAAAACATACTGAATTTATCATTTATTTTTAATATATAATTTATATACTGTCTGCATGTTGTTTTAAAAAATCGTTTTTAAATCGAAAGGTAATTAATCTGTCTTTAAAAATACATCACAAAGGTAGCCAAGATCAACGCAGAAATAACGGCAAATACATTCTGTATATTGTCAAAGAGGTTTGAAAAATGAAACATAATAAACACTTAGTATGGATTCAAACAAAAATTTTATTTACTAACGATAATTGACCGATCAAATAGCAGATGAAACCTCAACACTAGCGCTGTCGCTCACCGCAGTACACAACACGCCAACCATACCAAGGTGAAATAGGGCCATGTGCCAAAAATATCCACTAACAGGACCAGCGATATTGGGCCTGAGGTGTTAATTAATTGGTACTTGCCATGCATGATCAAATTGTCATGTCTGGTTGGCGTTTTGCGTCCGCATCTCAGTTAGTTTGGTACCTGTGTTCTCGGCCAGACGTCTCACCTGTCAAAACCGGCATTTTTTGGGTGCGTTCGATTGCAAATTTTCGGGTGCGTTCGAGTGAAAATCTAGGTTGCCCGATTGGGCAAATAGAAGTCAGAGTTCAATTGCCCGGACCAGTGTTCGACTTGCCCTGAGCTATCATGCAACCGTTAATGTCGAACCCTGGACATCCCATCATTGTCGTCAATATTGTAATCCTACAGTATCACACACACAGTCCACTTGAATGAGTAGCTCACTTACTCTGCGTTGCGGCCTAGACACCAAGCATAGACGCCATTCAGGCTTTGTGAAATAGCTCCAAACAGCACCAGTATATCGGGGTGGTAAACATCACACATCCGTTTAGGTCGGGGCTAGCTCTAGAACTGGGGCTGAAGCGGAAGCCCTAACATCACTTCCAGTAGTGTCAGGTCAGGTGTCTTCTGGATGCTTGACATCCCTGGTCCATCTCACAACACACTGTCTACAGATGCAACAAGAGAGGAGAAAATAAACAGCAAGACCTAGATTATAACCAAACACTAGCTAGCTGGATGCTCTTCTGATTGAGCTATTCTGCATTTCCATATTACAGAGTTATCTGCACTTGCGGGTAGGTATTGATTGTGTTTGCAAGCGGAACATCATACATTTTTGGTGAAAATGATGTGAATTGCGCTCATAAAATAATGACCTAACAATCGATACCTACCCACAAGGGAGCTAACTCTGTAATATGCAAAGATGGAGTATACCTGAACATAGATGATTGACCCAGTCCAATTCTGATACACATATACCGGTACAGAATATTTTATAAAATAATCAGTTGAAAAAAAAACATCTTTTTTCTTTAGATTTCAGATCAGGCTAGCCAAAATGTCAGACCAGCCATGTTATACGCTGATAAATCTCCCGTCAGATGCGGAACCTCCAACAGAAATGCAGCTACGCACAGATTTGGGTAAAATCAGGCTTTCCATAGCTTAATTTTTTTTCTTTTTTAATACTTGTATTGTTGACCTTATGGTGAATACTGATGAATACAAAATTATTTTTTTTGGTTTCCTTTTTAAAAAGTAAACCATGTAAAGATGATTACATTGTACAGCAATCAAACTTCATGTAAATTATTTGTATTGAAAGGGCTTAGAGAAAGTAATAATATACGTAAGGCAATTTCTTTACTTTAATGTTATGGATGTCTTACAACTTTCGATTTATTGTTTCAGAAAAAGGAGATACAAGGACAAAAACAGATGCCCTGAAGAAGACCATCCAAATGATACTAAATGGAGAGAAGATGCCTTCCTTGTTAATGACCATCATTAGGTTTGTGATGCCGTCACAGGACCACATGATAAAGAAGCTACTTCTCATCTTCTGGGAGGTAGTACCCAAGTATACAGCTGATGGCAAGATGTTACACGAGATGATCCTGGTCTGCGATGCCTACAGAAAGGTTAGAACATTATTTTTAGCAGTTTTTATTTTGTAGAGGGTGTGAAAGGGGTTATTTTCACTAAATGGAAAGATGAGGAAAAATAACTTCAAAGTTATATGTGCCATAGCTGGTCAAAATTTTGACATGTAATTAATTTTTTTGTAATTTATTGAAAACCAGCAATGTTTGATGAATTAAGCAGTGAAAATCATTCAAACAGACTTAGAAATATGTATGATGCCTAATGAATATTTTAAAATTACTAATGATAATTTATAGTTTTATACACTGTAAATTTTTTTTTTTTTTATGCCTTATATATGCTTAGATATAAACATACGTGCAGAAATCAGTGAACAATTACTAATAACACTGTAAAAATGTGAAATGAAATTGTAGACCACAACTTGGCTTCATGGTCTAACCGTATGTACAGTGGACCCGCGATAATCCGGACGCCGATAGTCCGGAAAACTCACAATCCGGACGGAAATGTCAGGGAACGGATTTCCGTAACGTTATTTATACTCACTAGTCCGGAAATTCGTATTCCGAATCCGGAACTCCATTTTGGGACGGAACGTAATTTTCGTTAATAAATTCCCGCAATAATCCGGACAATTTGTTGTCGCCACGTGCCGAGAAAATCCAAGGCCATCTCAGTCATGTGTACAATACACACTATCATTTGACACTGAGTGTGTTGTCATAACGACGGCTGCCAGGTCATAGCCACGGGCGTTTACCTGAACACCTTTCACACGGGTACATGCAGTCATGTAACGGTTCATTGGTTTTCTATAGGAGATCAAACTTCAGTGTTGATTGAGATACGCAATATGTATTTTTAGCCACACGCTTTTTAAACATGAAGTTTGAGCTTGGGTACGGGTACGTATGCTGTAGATACCTTACATGTTTCGCATGCAGAATATATCGATATGAGTATCAGATACAATAAAGTGAGATAATACTTACAAAATTAATAAGAATTTTAAATGTATGTAAATCTATTCGAATTCATCGCCTGTGGTATAAGATATAAAGGCTACGGCGCCCGGCACATGCCATAAAGTGTGTGACATTGTGCACGAAGTTAGACGTGAACGGGCGCGTGGTTGTTACATACGTCTGTAATTCAGAAAGCAAAGACTTGTAGAGATTGTCATTAAAACACACATTATCCAAAATAACAATTATATGAGTTCCTAAAGTGTTCACAACTATTGTTATCATAGTTTTTTTAAGAACGTAGATGACATTGATCTTTGGTTAGGCAATTTGCCATACGACAGATCAAGAGTTGGATACGTAGCTATATGCATACATAGCATATAATTAACTATGGCTTTAGGTTTCGTATTTTGAAAAAGAAATACGTTTATTTATTATTCTTAACGTAATGATATATAAATACCTATAAAACATAACAAACGAAGTATTGATTATAATACACGTATATTACATAAAAGCCTGTCATCGATTACAAGGTCAAGGGGAGTAACTCGTACGTGATAATTTAATTGACTAAGAGCACGGAATTCGGCAGTCCGGAAAACTCGTAATCCGGACGGTTTAGACTTGGAACGAAGGTGTCCGGATTATCGAGGGTCCACTGTACTTATTTCATTGTACTGTAGATGTAAATATTATGATTTTTGGCTGTACATGTACTTCACCTTTTATTTGTATTTGTAACATTAAAACCTAATAGCTATGCATATTTAAAAGTATTTGGAATTCTCAAAATATTGGTAATTTTTGGTGTTGAATAAAAAGTGTCGTGAGTAGGGAAATTACAGCACATATATACTAACAGAATATTTATATTTTTCTCCAGACAAATTACAGCACTTATATACTAACAGAATATTTATAGTTTTCTCCAGACATTTGTGTAAGAAAAGATTTTACCAGAATATTCAGAATAAAGACATAACTAATTAATTATATTTATTTCACAACTTTCTGGAGTTTTTTTTTTATACATGTTTGAAAAGTGTTCTTTCATTCACGTAAATCAGTGTGTGATAGTTTGTGATTAATTTGGATAGGACCTACAACACCCTAATGAGTTTATCCGAGGATCCACACTCCGTTTTCTGTGTAAGCTAAAGGAACCAGAACTTATTGAACCCTTGATGCCTGCTATCAGACAATGTCTGGAACATCGCCACTCTTATGTGCGCAGAAATGCAGTCCTGGCCATCTACACAATCTTCAGGTATGTTAATCATCTAAATCTGTCATAAGCTGATAACTCATTATTCCTAGTCTTTCATGTTACCTGTTGAAGATGAATTTCTCAATGTAAATATGTTAAGTCATTTCATAGCTGTATCTATCATCAGGGTATTGGTCTTATTTAGGTATGTAAAATGAACTTTGTCTTTTGTAGGAACCATGATGTTCTCATTCCTGATGCTCCAGAGCTGATTGCTAAGTTCTTAGAAACTGAACAGGATATGTCCTGTAAGAGGAATGCTTTCATGATGCTCATTCATGCTGACCAGGTTTGTTCTGTTTCTATGTACTCATTTTCATTCACTTTTCCATCCTGAAATGTAAGATATGAAGCAATAAAATTAAACTAAAACAAATTAATTGAATTCATCCTTCGTTCGTAAATAGAGTCTATGGGTTCTTACTTATGAATACTCTCAAATATACATCGGATGGTGTGCTATTTTTTATCATTTTTATCTAATGCACTTATTTTCTGTCTGATGCCGAGGGCAAACATGTGACTTTAAATTTCACATATCCATTATAGAGTAGAAGTTCTAAGTTAATTTTAATTGAATTGCCTGTTCCAGGAGCGAGCATTAAACTACCTAAGTAGTTGTATAGACCAAGTGACATCTTTTGGAGACATCCTGCAGCTCGTCATTGTTGAATTAATCTATAAAGTAGGTATCTGACAGGTAGTGTGCGTGTGTAATCTACATGTTAATGTATCAAACCAAATTGAATCAGATGTTTTGGTTCAAATGATATTAAATCCATCACTTTTTTTACCTTTACATTATTGTTTGATGGTATTCAAAATATTGAAGTCACTTCATTGGTGGTCTTTGCAACCAATGTTAAAAGATTTTTGTTTAATTTGGTTAATTATATTAAAAATATTTGATACTTGTTGCATAAAACGCTTGACATTATAGTTACTTCAATTTCATGTACATTGTAATATAGAACAATTTAAAAATATCTTGTTATAGTTATAATACCATGCCTTAGTTGATTTCAAAACATGTTCATCTTGTGTATGTAGGTGTGCCATGCTAATCCCTCAGAAAGGGCACGTTTCATCCGGTGTATCTACAATCTGCTGAACTCCTCCAGTCCAGCCGTCCGCTATGAAGCTGCCGGGACCCTGGTCACACTATCAAATGCTCCTACAGCCATCAAGGTAGGATAACAGACCGACTGATGGTATTGCTTTCAAACTCAAAAGTTGTTTAGATACTTAACAAATTTATTGTATTCAGTCAATAACTTGTGTAAAAACCATACTCATTTTTTTCCCCCAACTAAATCCTTGCATGTAATGAGATTTAACAAATATAAAGCTAGACTGGCCTGAACAGGTATTTATAAGACAATATTTAGCACCTGATTTATTTCCTTTATTCAAAAGGTGAAAAAAAAAAAAAACAAAAAAAACAACAACAAAAGGTGAATGCTATGGGTAGTATGCAAAAATATTAGGTCTCCAAAGACTACACTAATATCTGCATTGATGTCATAAGTAATTGAAACTCTGCCCTCCATTGCTATCAACATCTATTTTAAAGAACATGTATTAGAACTAATTAAGTTGTGCCTTTCACTCTTAATTCTGATTAACAGGCTGCTGCCAGTTGTTATATAGAGCTTATTGTGAAGGAAAGTGACAATAACGTCAAACTAATTGTTCTGGACCGTCTCATCGCCCTCAAGGAGGTTCCTGTACATGAAAAGGTCTTACAGGTAAATGTGTACTCAGTCACTACGTTATGTTTGATAATCTTATCCAGAAATGATACTTTGTTGAAATTGTTACATTTCACTTTAAAGAACAATATTATGACTTAAAACCAGTGTTTCCTTTGAAATATCAGTACAAAACTATATACAGAGAATACATGGACATTTTTCTAAAAATATAAGCTGTATTTTGGCAAGGGTTAAAAGACAAAAGTGGAAGGCTTGTCACTTTTTGCTTTCTGACCTGAGCCAAAAATACAGCTTACATTTAAAGACACTGACCATGTATACTTTTATCCTACAACATTAATTAAGTACAACATATACATGCCAGCAATGTTGCGAATATGTCAATGTTTGCCTTGGAAGTAGGTTAATTGAATCTGCTTACTGAAATTCTAAAATACACTGGGTTCCATCAATGCCGAATGAATACAGCAAAATCAATCTCGCAAAATATTTGATGCTAATTTATTGTTACATTATTAAGGATCTGGTTATGGACATACTGCGGGTACTGAGTTCACCGGACCATGAAGTCAGGAAGAAAACCTTATCCTTGGCTCTAGAGTTGGTTACGTCAAGGAATATGGAAGAGGTTTGTATGTTAGGATTTATTTTCTAGTCTCGTAATGCTTTAATTCTTTATACTTCAATCATCAACAACATAATTCTTTCAGATATTTCCTATCTCCTAAAGAAAAGAGTGATGTGGTAATAATTTGCATTGTTTTTTTAATCTAGTTATTTACTACAAATGAACAAAATCAAAAATTGCTCCTAATGAAATTCTTGGTATATAACTATAATAATCAGCTTGTGTTACCTTTGTCACAGATGGTGCTAGTACTGAGAAAGGAGGTTGTGAAGACCAACAATGTGGAGCATGAAGATACAGGAAAATATCGCCAGCTACTTGTACGAACTCTCCATCAGTGCTGCATCAAGTTTCCAGATATTGCCAGTACTATTATTCCTGTGGTAAGTTTTAACAAGAATCTTATCTAAGGTGTCAGCTCCATTGTTTACTGGTCAAGAGAGCAAATCAAGATTTGACTTATCAAGAGATTGTATTGCAGAGATGATAACTCCAGGATGGAACGAGGCAAGGACAGCATCTTCCATACTTTTCATGTTTTATTGCTTTAATACTAAAAGAGATACCAAAGAGGGTATCATTGCCTGATAGATGCTGTTATTGAAAATTTAAAATCTTCTTCCTGTAAAAAGTATTTGAAGAAATATACAAAGCGTTTAAATGCTTTTTTATTAACTCATTGATTCCTATTTGTTGAAAGTATATGTTCTGTAATCTTATCCTCTGTAATTGTCTCTTGCCAACAGCTGATAGAGTTCCTGGGTGACCAGAATGAGCTTGCTGCCCTTGACGTACTTGTCTTTGTCAGAGAAGCTATACAGAGGTTTGAGGAGCTCAGAAGCCTCATTGTTGCAAAACTTCTCGAGATTTTCCCCTCAATTAAAGCCATCAAGTAAGCTTTACAGCTCTTTAATATAAAATAAAGCATTGAATGAGTGACTCATTAGGACGACCGTGAAATAGAATGTTTTGAATGATGGACTAGTACTAATTAGATATAGATTTCTGTAAGACATAGAAATAGGGAAGGGAAAATAGTTTGAAACTTGTCATTGGTTTGTTGAAAATTCAAGTTAAATTGTGTGATCTTTTGCAAAAAGAAGGAGAGGGGGCATATATGTAAATAAGGTCAATTTGTCTTTAAAACATTTAATTTTTTCACATATTTGAGTTTAAATTGTAATGGAAGTGTAATGATTATTATAGTACAGTAGAATGTTGAACATGTTTGTTATTTTTACAGAGTACACAGAGCAGCCCTATGGATTCTCGGTGAATATTGTACTACCAATGAGGATATACAGAGTGTCATGAATCTGATCCGCCAGTCCATTGGAGAGGTCAGTAACTGATCTACACACTTTGGTATAGGACTACTCATACGAGTAGCTTATAGAAAATACTACACAAGTTCAGCCTTTGATACTTTAAGACAGTACAAGGTTTGAGACAGATCAGATTGTTTTCACATGGTTAATACAGTTCACATCATGCATTGACAGATCTATGATTCTGGTTATTGTATAACCTGTATTCTAACAAACATTTTAAACTGAATTCTATCTACATACATGGATGTTTTTTGACAAGAGGTTTAATATGTTCCTCCACAGAGGTAATAATACAATATTGCATGTTTCCAAAAATGTATTTTTTGTGATTATCACCATTGTTGTCGAACTCCTCATGATAAATATTAGGACATTAGAGATTAATTTTAATACCAAAACAGATAAATTTTTACTACAGTACAAAATATCTATATAACTGTGCTTGTCTGTTGTTGTTTTTTAACACATTAGATTTGTCTGGTTGTTTTTAGATTCCTATTGTGGACGATGAAATCAAGAAAGCTGCAGGAGAAGTAAAAGATGATGGTAAATAACTTGATCTATAGCACACAAAACATACTATGTAGTTTGCATATTTTTATATATCTAAATAGTGAAATGATTAATGTGATTGAAAGATGTGCATTATGAAGGCCATATCTCACATTGTTTTACTAATGTCTGCCATTTTAACTACTATAACTTTGGTGTATGATACAGAGATGCAGGGCGCTGGAGGGGCCCAGAAACTGGTTACAGCAGATGGCACATATGCAACACAGAGTGCATTCAGCACTGTCACTGTTTCCAAGAAAGAAGACAGGTGAGCTGTTTTAAGGCATTATCATTACTGACACAAGTGCAAAGAGAATCTGTTATATAAACATGTATCATTTGATATTGATATTCTATTATATATTATGTCAAATGTAATATATGTGATATATGAAACCAATCAAAAGTCCTGAGAAGCAATTTTTCACCACCATAGGGAGTTAGTAAATATGTTGACTAGTAGCCCATAATCACCATGTATGACTAATGCATCATTGTAAGCTGCTGTAAATAATTTCAAATTATCATTACAATTAACCTAGATGCTTTCTTACAGACCGCCTATGCGACAGTATATGATGGACGGTGACTTCTTTGTTGGAGCATCACTGTCCACCACCCTCACTAAGTTGGCCCTGCGTTATATCACTAATACAGATAACATTAAACGTCAGAATGTAAGTAATCCCCAGTCAATTCCATCACTTAGTTAGATTTTGAGAATTTAGACGTATGTGAAGCTCATTAATTCATACAGCCATAGAGAGAAAAGTAGTTTTTATACAGTAACTTTATTTGGTGTTGATCTTTTAGAATAAATGTTCATGACCCTTGGAATCCAAATAGAATTAATTGTATCAATGGAGATATTTCATGGAATTTCATACACCTTCTTTATGATTTATAAACAAACACTATATCTCAAAAAATCTAATTACAGGACAATATGTTATTTATTTGTGTATATTTTCATTACTTTTTGGAATTTTTTGGTGTCAATATTTGGGTATGCAATGTTATTTGTTTTTTTTTTTTTTCATTTCCATTACAGGCATTCTTGGCTGAGGCTATGCTTGTCATGGCATCCATCATTCATTTTGGAAAATCTGGACTTCCTGCAAAGGTAAGAAAGAAAACCTTTATGAAATAAGTCAAATGAAATATGAGGGGTAATAATTGAAATTGAATTACTGCATTAGGTGAATTAGTTTGAAAAAAAGACCATCCTGATTGTATTTAAAATACTAAGTGTTGTTGTTTTTTTACCTGTTTAGCCTATTACTGATGATGATTTCGACCGTATTGCAACCTGTCTGAGGGTACTGGCGGAGAGGAGTCCAATCATGGAGGATATATTTAACAAAGATTGCCGTGAGTCACTGTCACTCATGTTGGCTGCCAAGATGGATGAGGAAAAAGAAATGCAGAAAGTATGTAATAATGACATTAACTTCACATTATCATTCAAGTTCTTAATAAATCAAGTGTGGTCTATTGGAATAAAATATATTGTAAAATTATAATACCGTCAGAAAGATATTATGGGCAGACTCCATGTTGAAAATTATTTCAGGAAAAGTTCTACAATTTTAACTTTTTAACTCATGAAATTTTGTGGGAAATCATATCTGGGAAAAACTGCAAATCTTTGCTTCAAACCTTATGCAAGAAATCAAAGACTCAAATTTTGTTGTCAAGACATTTTCAGCTGTTATCAGATAAAGATTGAATGGATCAAATACATATACTATAATAGAATACATTGATTATGACCTCAATATTGAGTTTTCAATTAACATTACAGGTGTCGGAGCGAAGAGCAGTGAAGATACAGGCAGATGATCCAATATCGTTTTCACAGCTCATTAACAAGGGTGAACTGGGAGCCACAGAGGTAAACATACCATCTGTCCTACAAATAATTATCACCCCTTTATTAAGAGTTTTTACAACATCATCAATTAGAGATGATTTGCTCACAAGTATTTTTATCTCTCCCTTTGTGTAGCTTTTGTTTGAGCTGAACCTTTATACTTGTCTAGGGAATGGTTTTTGAGATAAGCATTTTTCTTTAAAAATATCATTTTAGGAGCTATAATTTTGCACTAAAATTTCTCTTAAGTCAATGTGTAATTTTGATATTTTTTCCACATTTAGTAGTACCAATACTTTTATTGTATATACTACTGTATTACTGGTTGGATATAAATTGAATATCCAGGTTTTATTGGTGTGTTCCCAAATATTTGTAACTTTATAATGATCGCTAGACAATATTTGTAGTGTAGATATTTGAGTTATGATATGTAATATTGAGTTGTCTTTGAGCTATGTTATTGCCTTTTTGTTGTAGAATATGTTTGAGTTAACCCTTTCCCAAGCCCTGGGTATGAACACTAAAAAAGACGCAGATCCTGTTGGTGCCTCCAAACTGAACAAAGTAAGTGAGCAAAAAACAAAATTTTCTTTCCAAATGGCTCCATATGTCAATTTATAGAAGAAAAAAAAAATATCACAAAACATTTTACCTGTCATAATTTGCTGTCACTTACAAGATATGTTGAATCAAATATTTTGCTTTGGGTCCAATTCATAAACCATAGAAGGATATAATGTTTAGTTATTGCCTTTAAAAAACTGTGTTGGTCAGAAACAAATGCATTTTATTCCATTCTTGATCAAAATCCTTGATTACAAATATTATTTTGGGTTTTAAAATTTTGTGTTGATTGCAACATTATTTCCAGTATATGCCAATAAGGAGATGGTTTTTGTAAACTTTAGTCAAATGAAAATTGTTAAAAAACACCAAATCATCAAGGTAAAGATTTGTCCTAATGTCTATGACTAACACCTGTAGTTGTACTCTTAATTTGGTCTAAATGCTGCCAGCGCATTACTTAGTACATCCTCAATATTTCAGGGGTTATTATCACCGTCGTTGTATCCACCCCTGAACTATGTCGTAGTGAAATGGACGTAGTCCAGGGGTGGATATAATGACAGTGATAGTACCTCTGGAATATTGAGGATCTTCTTAGTGATGCTTGGGTCAATTGCAAAAGTGTATAATAAAACTTTTATTTTATTCTACTTATTAACTTATCACATTTACCCATGGAAATTGGTAAATATAATAAATAAAACTTATGACTGCTAAGAAAATGCAAAGAAAAGGCACAAATTTTATTAGAGACATTTCTTTACAGGTTACACAGTTAACAGGTTTTTCCGACCCAGTATATGCAGAGGCCTATGTCAATGTAAACCAGTTTGACATTGTACTAGACGTACTAGTGGTCAATCAAACTGGAGACACCCTACAGAACCTGACACTGGAACTGGCCACTCTGGGTAGGTATCAACAGTCACTATCAAGGTGGCCTGTAGATTCTGATGTGTATTATTGATGTATTGGGTATTGCAGAAGGTGTGAAGGATATTAATTTAGTACTGTATATGTATAAGATACTTGAGATTTGATGTTAAAGTGTTCTTAATGTAGATCCATTGAGCTGAAGTTTGTCATCAATTTATAGCAGGGTGCTTTGAAAATGTAGTATATTGAAAAAAATACTGTTTTATGTGTTGCAGGAGACTTGAAGCTGGTAGAGAAACCATCGCCTCTAACAATGGCTCCTCATGACTTTTGTAACATTAAGGCCAATGTTAAGGTAGCATCAACAGAAAATGGAATCATTTTTGGAAATATTGGTGAGTTTGATACTTGGTTCCTGTCAAATTATACTAGGCACATGCAGTTGTAAACGAATCAAATTTGAAGAAATCATTACATTTTGATGCAAAGTTTTAGAAATTCAGAAGATAAGAATATCTTGAAGTATCAATTTCCCCCAATTATTTTTGAACTGATTTAAAATAGATGTCAATAAAGGGAGTTCAAATGAACACATTGATAGGCAAAATTTTGGGGCATGGAATTCATTTTTGAAGATTTTCTTGAACTACTAAATTTTCCTCTTTGAGATATCTCTAAAATTAAGAATAAAGAATTTCTGGGTTTTTTTTCCCATGGTAATCAAAGTGTTGAGCTTTATGATTTTACATTCATGAATAAATCTTGCTATAGTGTATGATGTGACTGGAGCTGCTAGTGACCGTAACTGTGTTGTCCTCAACGACATCCACATTGATATCATGGACTACATTGTACCTGCCATGTGTAACGACAGCGAGTTCCGTCAGATGTGGGCAGAGTTTGAATGGGAAAACAAGGTGGCTGTCAACACCAACATTTCCAATTTATCTGAATTCTTACAACACGTCATCAAATGTACCAACATGAAATGTCTTACACCAGAAAAGGTGAGTTATTGTAAAAAAATTGTTTGTGTGACATGGAAAGTTTGTTGTATGTAAACTTCAATTTTTATCTTGGTTGCTATGAAGCCATTTCTATAACTACAAAGAAGGTTGATTAAGATATCATGTTTTATATAAGATTGATAAATACTGTTGGTATATGGGTTTACAACAAAACGTTATATGGTACCCACAAATAACTACTAAAAGCTTCAAATCACAAGAGAATACAATCACGTTTTCTGTTACATTTGTTTTAGTGTATTTGACGGCTACCAGCGACACCAAATTTAAAAGACAAATTCCATCATATACCTCGTAAAGATAAATATGTTCATATCTGATTCAGTGGTTGTTTATTGTTAATTTGCCATTTTACTCAAAGTTTTAATTAGTATGCTCTGAGACAGTTTATAAAGTTTATTTTCTTATCTTTATAGGCTCTATCTGGCGAGTGTGGATTCATGGCTGCCAATCTGTACGCTAAGTCAATCTTTGGTGAGGATGTACTGGCTAACCTGAGTGTGGAGAAGCCTGCTCACCTGTCTAGTGACTCACCAGTACAAGGTCACATCAGGATACGTGCCAAGAGCCAGGCGAGTCAACTCAATGTTCTCTCTTTATATATATAGGTTTTTCAACAAGTAACTGTTGTTTATCATGTTTATCAAAATCTTGTTAATTATACATGTATTCAAATTTTAAAAGCTTTTGTCTTTTCAAAATTTAAGAATTAACTAATAAGAGTTTAGATAAACATGATAAGTAAGTCATGTGTTGGGGAACCGGTTTATCGCATAACATGAACTCTCTATTTATATCGTAGTAATCAGTTGTTTCTCTCTACATTCAATGAAGCTAACTGCTGTATCATATGTATGTCTTTAAGCCATGAAATAGAGAGCCAATACCATGCATTTTATACCTTTAATCAGTTTAACTTCGTGTACCAATTACAAATGAAATTTTAATGAAAATGCACTATGAAAAGTAATCCAAAACCGAAAGCCATATGCATCCAATCAGAATTTAGAAAGGTTTGTGATGACCATTGAAAGGCGACACAGGTGTTTGTGGGATGTTTAAAGATAAACAATAATCATCTACTGTAGAGTTTATCACATGATTTTTCCTTTGTGAAACATGCATAGTTATGGGATAAAATAGTATAATGAGTCTGTCAATACTTCTCTTTTTAGCCCACCATCATCAGATGGTGGGCTATTCAAATCGCCCCGCGTCTGTGGTCCGTTGTTTGTCGTCCATCTGTTGTGGCCATACAGATTTTGAGGCTGATCGGAAAAACAAGATGGCTGCTTGATTTTGGCAGTTGAAGTTTGTTATCGCTATTTCTTGAAGGGATTTTGTTCAAACTTCACATTTAGGATTCTATTGGTCCCTAGTTGTGCCATATAGATTTTGAGGCTGATCGGAAAAACAAGATGGCCGCCATGCAACCATCTTGGATTTTGATAGTTAAAGTTTGTTACCGCTATTTCTCAGAAAGTACTGAAGGGATCTTTCTCAAATTTCATATATAGGTTCCCCTAGGACCATAGTTGTGCATATTGGATTTTTAGACCTATCAGTCAACAAAATTGCCGACCAGCCGCCATCTTGGATTTTGGTAGTTGAAGTTTGTTACCACTATTTCTCAGAAAGTATTGAAGGAATCTCTCTCAAATTCCATATGAAGGTTCCCCTTAGCCCCTAGTTGTGCATATTGCATTTTGGGACTTATCGGTCAACAAGATGGCCACCTGGCAGCCATCTTTGATTTTGATAGTTACCGCTATTTGTCAGAAATTACTGAAGGGATATCTCTCAAATTCCATGCATAGGTTTCCCTTGGCCCTAGTTGTGCATAGTACCTTTGGGTCTGATCGGTCAACAAGATGGCCAACTGGCCGCCATCTTGGATTTCACCACTGTTTCTCAGAAAGTAAAGTAGCGTTCTGTCTTAAATTTCTTATGTAATACGCTTGAAAAAGTTTGAAAAGCAGGGAAAAGACCCCCCTTCCATTGTCAGACATAGATCATTCTTTGGTTGGCGCCAAGATCCCTCTGGGATCTCTTGTTTAAAGTTTTCAACAGTTTTGTTTTGTCTCCACTTTTTACCCATTTTTACCTTCTGATCTTGTTCACATTTCATGTGGAGATTGAACATATTTTTGTTATACAGAGATCTCTACTGTCTAGTCAAAGAGGAATCATACTGTTGTGACCAATATATCTAATGATAATTTTTTAATTTTTCAGGGTATGGCTCTGAGTATGGGAGATAAGATCAATCTGTCACAGAAGAGAGTGTACAAGCCTGGTGCCGCAGCTTAACGCACCTACACACAGTCCAGCTAGACACCAAGGGAGTACCATGTCAAGTACACCAACACTGAAATGTGAATTAAAAATAGAAATCAAGTGGAAAACACTGTAGAAAAGACTGTCAGGCCAACTGATCGTACTCCTGTACCAAAAATACTTAAATTACTTAAAAATAATATTAAATATTGGGAAAATTGGATGGACTTACACATAATGATATTGACAATTCAAAACAGTATATTATTTATCTTCCTGAAATAAATTTTGAATAGCATAGAATTTTGAATCTGCTTACAACCAACCCTACCTTTTGTAGTCCCTGATTACCTTTGACTTTTCCATTTGAATATTGGTGTCATGTGCTCATTAGATCTAGAAGTTATTTATATATTGATCATAAAATTTAAAGGTTTCACACTTTTGAAAATATGTATTTGAGATTTTAAATAAATAATATATATACTGTCCTCATTTGTGTTGAAATTTTGTGTAATGTGGAACCAATGACATGATATGGAGATAGACTAGGGAACCAGTGACATAGAGACATACTAGAGAACCAGTGACATGGAGAGGTGAACCAGTGACATGGAGACACACTAGAGAAACAGTGACATGATATAGAGATAGACTGGGGAACCACTGGTAATGAGACATACTGGGGAACCAGTGACATGGAGACAGACTGGAGAACTAGTGACGTGGTGAGGTGAACCAGTGACATGGAGAGGTGAACCAGTGACATGGAGACAGACTGAGGAACCTGTGACAGAGAGACAGACTGAGGAACCAGTGACATGGAGACAGACTGGAGAACCAGTGACATGGAGACAGACTGAGGAACTAGTGACATGGAGACATACTAGAGAACCAGTGACATGGAAATAGACTGGAGAACTAGTGACATGGTGAGGTGAACCAGTGACATGGAGACGGACTAGAGAACCAGTGACATGGAGACAGACTGGAGAACTAGTGACATGGTGAGGTGAACCAGTGACATGGAGATGGACTAGAGAACCAGTAACATGGAGACAGACTAGGGAACCAGGGACAAGGAGACAGACTGAGGAACCAGTGACATGGAGATAGACTGTGGAACCAGTGAAATGGAGACAGACTGAGGAACTAGTGACATGGAGACAATCTACAGAACCATTGACATGGAGAGGTGAACCAGTGACATGGAGACAGACTAGAGAAACAGTGACATGATATAGAGATAGACTGGGGAACCACTGGTAATGAGACATACTGGGGAACCAGTGACATGGAGACAGACTGGAAAACTAGTGATGTGGAGAGGTGAACTAGTGACATGGAGTCGACTAGAGAACAGGACTAGAGAACCAGTGACATGACAGACTGAGGACAAGACTGGAGACGGAAAACCAGTGACATGGAGACAGACTAGGAACCAGGGACTGAGACATACTGAGGAACCAGTGACATGAGACAGACTGAGAACCAGTACATGGAGTGACAGACTGAGGAATAGTGACATGGAAACGGAAACAGTGAGAACAGAAAGTGACATGGAGACAGACTGAGGGAACCAGGGACATGGAGACATACTGAGGAACCAGTGACATGAGACAGACTGAGAACCAGTGACATGGAGACAGACTGAGGAATCAGTGACATGGAAACAGACTGAGGAACCAGTGACATGGAGACACACTAGGGAACCAGTGACATGGAGACAGACTGAGGAACCAGCGACATGGAGACAGACTGAGGAACCAGTGACATGAGACAGACTGAGGAACTAGTGACATGAGACGGACTGAGGAACTAGTGACATGGAGACAGACTAGAGGAACCAGTAACATGGAGACAGGACAGGGAACAGTGACATGGAGACAGACTGGAACCAGTGACATGGAGACAGACTGGAACTGAGGAACCAGGACATGGAGACAGACTGAGGAACCAGTGACATGGAGACAGACTGAGGAACCAGTGACATGGAGAAGATGAGAACCAGACATAGCGAGGAACCAGACATGGAGACATGAACCAGACATGGAGACTAGACTAGAACTAGGGACATGGAGACATACTGAAAAACCAGTGACATGGAGACGGACTAGAGAACTAGTGACATGGAGACAGACTAGAGAACCAGTGACATGGAGACAGACTAGGGAACCAGTGACATGGAGACAGACTGAGGAACCAGTGACATGGAGACAGACTGAGGAACTAGTGACATGGAGACAGACTAGAGAACCAGTAACATGGAGACAGACTGAGGAATCAGTTACATGGAAACAGACTGAGGAACCAGTGACATGGAGACAGACTGAGGAACAGTGACATGGAGACAGACTGAGGAACCAGTGACATGGAGACAGACTGAGGGAACCAGTGACATGGAGACAGACTAGAGGAACCAGTGACATGGAGACAGACTGAGGAACCAGTGACATGGAGACAGACTGAGGAACCAGTGACATGGAGACAGACTAGGGAACCAGTGACATGGAGACAGACTGAGGAACCAGTGACATGGAGATAGACTGAGGAACCAGTGACATGGAGATAGACTGAGGAACTAGTGACATGGAGACAGACTAGAGAACCAGTACATGGAGACAGACTAGGGAACAGTGACATGGAGACAGACTGAGGAACAGTGACATGGAGACAGACTGAGGAACCAGTACATGGAGACATGGGAGAGTGACAGACTAGGAACCAGTACATGGAGAGACCAGGAAAACTGAAACAGTGACATGAGAGACTGAGGAACAGTGACATAGGGAACAACAGATGAACAGTGACATGGAGACAGACTGAGGAACTGACATGGAGAACAGACAAGAGGAACCAGTGACATGGAGACAGACTGAGGAACCAGTGACATGGAGACAGACTAGGGAACCAGTGACATGGAGACAGACTGAGGAACCAGTGACATGGAGACAGACTGAGGAACCAGTGACATGGAGACAGACTGAGAGAACCAGTGACATGGAGACAGACTGAGGAACCAGTGACATGGAGATAGACTGAGGAACTAGTGACATGGAGACAGACTAGAGAACCAGTAACATGGAGACAGACTAGGGAACCAGTGACATGGAGACAGACTGAGGAACCAGTGACATGGAGACAGACTGAGGAACCAGTGACATGGAGACAGACTGAGGAACCAGTGACATGGAGACAGACTGAGGAACCAGTGACATGGAGACAGACTAGGGAACCAGTGACATGGAGACAGACTGAGGAACCAGTGACATGGAGACAGACTGAGGAACCAGTGACATGGAGACAGACTGAGGAACCAGTGACATGGAGACAGACTAGGGAACCAGTGACATGGAGACAGACTGAGGAACCAGTGACATGGAGACAGACTAGGGAACCAGTGACATGGAGACAGACTGAGGAACCAGTGACATGGAAACAGACTGAGGAAAAAGTGACATGGAGACAGACTGAGGAATCAGTGACATGGAGACAGACTGAGGAAGAAGTGACATGGAGACAGACTGAGAGAAGAAGTGATATGGAGACAGACTGAGGAATCAGTGACATGGAAGACAGACTGAGGAACCAGTGACATTGAAACAGACTGAGGAATCAGTGACATGGAGACAGACTGGGAACCAGTGACATGGAAACAGACTGAGGAAAAAGTGACATGGAGACAGACTGAGGAACCAGTGACATGGAGACAGACTGAGGAAGAAGTGACATGGAGACAGACTGAGGGGAAAGTGACATGGAGACAGACTGAGGAATCAGTGACATGGGAGACAGACTGAGGAATCAGTGACATGGAAACAGACTGAGGAACCAGTGACATTGAAACAGACTGAGGAATCAGTGACATGGAGACAGACTGAGGAACTAGTGACATGGAAACAGACTGAGGAAGAGGTGACAGTGACATGGAAACAGACTGAGGAACCAGTGACATGGAAACAGACTGAGGAAAAAGTGACATGGAGACAGACTGAGGAATCAGTGAAATGGAGACAGACTGAGGAAGAAGTGACATGGAGACAGACTAGGGAACAAGTGACATGGAAACAGACTGAGGAAGAGGTGACATGGAGACAGACTGAGGAACCAGTGACATGGAAACAGACTGAGGAACCAGTGACATGGAAACAGACTGAGGAAAAAGTGACATGGAAACAGACTGAGGAAGAGGTGACATGGAGACAGACTGAGGAACCAGTGACATGGAAACAGACTGAGGAACCAGTGACATGGAAACAGACTGAGGAAAAAGTGACATGGAGACAGACTGAGGAATCAGTGAAATGGAGACAGACTGAGGAAGAAGTGACATGGAGACAGACTGAGGAACCAGTGACATGGAAACGGACTGAGGAAGAAGTGACATGGAGACAGACCGAGGAATCAGTGAAATGGAGACAGACTGAGGAAGAAGTGACATGGAGACACACTAAGGAACCTTATTTCTCAGTGCTACGTCATCATATTATCAACGTCGTCAAATAATCGATTGATGTCATGCTATTGTGATTGCCACTTGATGTCAAAACTGTTGCTGGAAAGCGTGGTCATTGTGTCAAAAACGTGACATTTCTATGTGTGGGCCTGTGGCATAATAATCTGTGTATCTCGTTTTTCTGTCGCCTGCAACGCAAGGGCGACACTTAGGTATCACTATGTCGGCGTCGGTGTCGCCGTCCGGGAAACGGTTTCCGTGCGATAATTGAAGTATTTATTATCCAATTTCAACCAAATTTTGTATATAGCTTTACATCAATGAGATCGCGGATGAATTCGATAATGGTAAAAATCCGTCAATATTTGCAAGAGTTACGGGACTTTAAATTCGTCAAAACAGAAAAATCCATGGTTTCCGCTCGATAACTTAAATATTTATCGTCCAATTTCAACCAAATTTCATAAATTGTTTTATATCAATGAGATCTTGAATGAGTTCAATAATGGTCAAAATCCGTCAATATTTGCCAGTTACGGGACTTTAAAATCATCAAAACAGAAAAATCCATGGTTTCCGCTCAATAACTTAAATATTTATTGTCCGATTTCAACCAAATTTGGTATGTTGCTTTATATTAATGAGATCTCAGATGGATTCGATACTGGTCAAAATCTGCCAATATCTGCAAGAGTTACGGGACCTTAAAATAGTCGAAACATGGCATCCACGTGAAAACTGTAGTATTTATTGTCCGATTTCAACCAAATTCGGTATATTGCTTTATATCAATGAGATCTTCGATGGGTTTGATACTTTCCAAAATCCATCAATATTTGCAAGAGATATGGAACTTGATTACTTCACCTAAATTATTAACAATATTTTCAACTGTAAATAACTGTTTTTTGTGATGCTGTGCAGTCGACACATCCACTTCCGTGGAATTCATCTTACTGATGAGTTTGGTTGATTTAACGACTTTACCTTGATTACAGAGGCTTGATTATTTTGAGGGAAGTAAACGTGCATGCTTTCATATATAGTCCGCCAATGAGTGTTATATTGTTGAAGTAAAATTAAATTTAATGATACTTTCAATGAGAAATATTCCATCCTAAAATTTAGCCTGAGATATACTCTGGCATTATGTCGGATAGATGTCTGATTTAGGGCCAGAGCGCACTGCTATATCAAAACGTGGAATGAGTTGACACCGTTTGGTATCGGGCCAGGTCATCTCAGATTCAGACTACTTACAAAATATTACCATCGAGAATCGCCACTTACCTTGGTCTTTTCAACAAATGAATAATTTATCTACTCTGACTCATAGCCATCCATTTAGTCAAGTATGCACATTCTATTGTGTCAACATAGTAGTTTCTTTTCCACAACTTTAAATGTCCCTCATCGTCGTCGCCATTTTCTCATAGCATGAAAATCACCCTTAATCTCGACGGATTGCTATATTTGGGTAGATAAATTATTTATTTGTTGAATAGACTAAAGTTAGTGGTGCTTCTCAGTGGTCAGTCTGAATCGCAGAAGACCTGGCCCCATACCAAACGGTGTCGGCTTATTTCACGTTGTGATATAGCAGCACGCTCTGGCCCTAAACCAGACATCTGTCTGTAATAATGTCTGAGTCTAGTGTCAGGGCCAGAGTATCTCGGGCTTCCTAAAATTGTTCCCAATTAGAAGACTATAATATGAATGGATTCTTTCTCAAAATATGACTTGTATGAAACATCACTACATCTTATTTGCATATCTCGGCAAACACAGGTTACCTTATCCTCGTCGTATTTCTATCAGCTTAAAGCAGATATAATTGTGGAAGAAACACATCACGTGACTCGTGTGTTGGATATGAAATTTATTCTACACTTGTAATTTATTTTTTAAGAATTACAGAAGACACTCGCTAAATCTCTTGTCTTTAGTAACTTTTAAACAAGAAGCCCAGAGGGCCTGTATCGCTCACCTGGTTTGTAATGCCAAGTAATGTTCTGAATACAGGTTCATTGTTTCTTTTCTGAAGGAATTTGAATATTTACCTCTAAATCCCCTATCGGGCCCCACCCCTCCTGTCCCCAGGGGGTTAGAGCCAAAATTTATACAAGTTCTATTCCCCTTCCCCCAAGGATGTTTGTGGCCAAATTTGGTTACAATCCATGCAGAACTCTATGACTAGTAGTGATTTACAGGATTTACCTCTATTTCCCCTTTTGGGCCCGCCCCTCCTTCCCCCAGGGGGTCAGAGCCAAAATTTATACAAGTTCTATTCCCCTTCCCCAAGAATGTTTGTGGCCAAATTTGGTTACGTTCCAAGCAGAACTCTAGGACAAGTAGCGATTTATAGGATTTACCTCTATTTCCCCTATTGGGCCCCGCCCCTCCTGCCCCCGGGGGGTCAGAGCCAAAATTTATACAAGTTCTGTTCCCCTTCCTCCAAGAATGTTTGTGGCCAAATTTGGTTTCAATCCATGCAGAACTCTATGACAAGTAGCAATTCATAGAATTTACCTGTATTTCCCCTTTTGGGCCCCGCCCCTCCTGCCTCCGGGGGTCAGAGCCAAAATTTATACAACTTTTGTTCCCCTTCCTCCAAGGATGTTTGTGTCCAAATTTGGTTACAATCCATGCAGAACTCTATGACAAGTAGCGATTCATAGGATTTACCTCTATTTCCCCTTTTGGGCCCCGCCCCTCTTGCCCCCGAGGGGTCAGAGCCAAAATTGATACAAGTTCTGTTCCCCTTCGTCCAAGGATGTTTGTGGCCAAATTTGGTTACATTCCATGCAGAACTCTATGACAAGTAGCGATTTATAGGATTTACCTCTATTTCCCCTTTTGGGCCCGCCCCTCCTACCCCCGGGATGTCAGAGCTAAAATTCAAACAAGTTCTGTTCCCCTTCCTCCAAGGATGTTTGTGGCCAAAGGACTAGATATGGTAAGGGTCATCTATAGCCCCCAAATCCGCTATTTTTCAAAGTCTGTTATTTTAAAATGTTATTCTTGCATTTCAAATATTAACTACATACCGCACATATTTGATAGTGCTAAAAGGTAATATAGCAGTTCTAGTTGCCATGGCAACCATTTTATTATGCATAAATTATGCAAAATGTGAAAATTTCATCAAAATTGGCATTTTTTATGCAGTTTTTCATCTAGTTAACATAGAGCGCAATCTAGAACAAACTTTATATTTCTCAAAATGATGTATTTTTCGAGTCTGCTAATTCTCTTAAAATATAAAGTTTGTTCTAGAATGCGCTTTATTACTTTTAAAAGAAAAACTATCAAAATATATGCCAAAATTGACAAAATTTTCAAATTTGCATAATTTATGCAAAGTTACCATGGTTATATAGCAAAAACATACTTTCTGTCAACAAAAACATCATTAAGTTTTTATCAGGGGTGTATTCAATATTTCAAACGCGGCAACTTAATTTCTAAATACTTAATTTAAAATTTGGTAGATTTAGGGGCCAAAAAGAGCCATTATCATATCTAGTCCCTTGGTTACAATCCATGTAGAACTCTATGACTAGTAGTGATTCATAGGATTTACCTCTATTTCCCCTATTGGTTCCTGCACCTCCTGCCCCCAGGGGGTCAGAGCCAAAATTTATACAAGTTCTGTTCCCCTTCCTCCAAGGATGTTTGTGGCCAAATTTGGTTTCAATCCATGCAGAACTCTATGACAAGTAGCAATTCATAGAATTTACCTCTATTTCCCCTTTTGGGCCCCGCCCCTCCTGCCTCCGGGGGGTCAGAGCCAAAATTTATACAACTTTTGTTCCCCTTCCTCCAAGGATGTTTGTGGCCAAATTTGGTTACAATCCATGCAGAACTCTATGACAAGTAGCGATTCATAGGATTTACCTCTATTTCCCCTTTTGGGCCCCGCCCCTCCTGCCCCCGGGGGGTCAGAGCCAAAATTTATACAACTTTTGTTCCCCTTCCTCCAAGGATGTTTGTGGCCAAATTTGGTTACAATCCATGCAGAACTCTATGACAAGTAGCGATTCATAGGATTTACCTCTATTTCCCCTTTTGGGCCCCGCCCCTCCTGCCCCTGGGGGGTCAGAGCCAAAATTTATGCAAGTTCTGTTCCCCTTCCTCCAAGGATGTTTGTGGTCAAATTTGGTTACAATCCATGCAGAACTCTATGACAAATAGCGATTCATAGGATTTACCTCTATTTCCCCTTTTGGGCCCCGCCCCTCTTGCCCCCGGGGGGTCAGAGCCAAAATTGATACAAGTTCTGTTCCCCTTCGTCCAAGGATGTTTGTGGCCAAATTTGGTTACAATCCATGCAGAACTCTATGACAAGTAGCGATTCATACGATTTACCTCTATTTCCCCTTTTGGGCCCCGCCCCTCCTGCCCCCGGGGGGTCAGAGCCAAAATTTATACAACTTTTGTTCCCCTTCCTCCAAGGATGTTTGTGGCCAAATTTGGTTACAATCCATGCAGAACTCTATGACAAGTAGCGATTCATAGGATTTACCTCTATTTCCCCTTTTGGGCCCCGCCCCTCCTGCCCCCGGGGGGTCAGAGCCAAAATTTATACAAGTTCTGTTCCCCTTCCTCCAAGGATGTTTGTGGCCAAATTTGGTTACAATCCATGCAGAACTCTATGACAAGTAGCGATTCATAGGATTTACCTCTATTTCCCCTTTTGGGCCCCGCCCCTCCTGCCCCCGGGGGGTCAGAGCCAAAATTTATACAAGTTCTGTTCCCCTTCGTCCAAGGATGTTTGTGGCCAAATTTGGTTACAATCCATGCAGAACTCAATGACAAGTAGCGATTCATACGATTTACCTCTATTTCCCCTATTGGTCCCGCCCCTCCTGCCCCCGGGGGGTCAGAGCCAAAATTTATACAAGTTCTGTTCCCCTTCCTCCAAGGATGTTTGTGGCCAAATTTGGTTACATTCCATGCAGAACTCTATGACAAGTAGCGATTTATAGGATTTACCTCTATTTCCCCGTTTGGGCCCCGCCCCTCCTACCCCCGGGATGTCAGAGCTAAAATTCAAACAAGTTCTGTTCCCCTTCCTCCAAGGATGTTTGTGGCCAAAGGACTAGATATGGTAAGGGTAATCTATGGCCCCCAAATCCGCTATTTTTCAAAGTCTGTTATTTTAAAATGTTATTCTTGCATTTCAAATATTAACTACATACCGCACATATTTGATAGTGCTAAAAGGTAATATAGCAGTTCTAGTTGCCATGGCAACCATTTTATTATGCATAAATTATGCAAAATGTGAAAATTTCATCAAAATTGGCATTTTTTATGCAGTTTTTCATCTAGTTAACATAGAGCGCAATCTAGAACAAACTTTATATTTCTCAAAATGATGTATTTTTCGAGTCTGCTAATTCTCTTAAAATATAAAGTTTGTTCTAGAATGCGCTTTATTACTTTTAAAAGAAAAACTATCAAAATATATGCCAAAATTGACAAAATTTTCAAATTTGCATAATTTATGCAAAGTTACCATGGTTATATAGCAAAAACATACTTTCTGTCAACAAAAACATCATTAAGTTTTTATCAGGGGTGTATTCAATATTTCAAACGCGGCAACTTAATTTCTAAATACTTAATTTAAAATTTGGTAGATTTAGGGGCCAAAAAGAGCCATTATCATATCTAGTCCCTTGGTTACAATCCATGTAGAACTCTATGACTAGTAGTGATTCATAGGATTTACCTCTATTTCCCCTATTGGTTCCTGCACCTCCTGCCCCCAGGGGGTCAGAGCCAAAATTTTATACAAGTTCTGTTCCCCTTCCTCCAAGGATGTTTGTGGCCAAATTTGGTTTCAATCCATGCAGAACTCTATGACAAGTAGCAATTCATAGAATTTACCTCTATTTCCCCTTTTGGGCCCCGCCCCTCCTGCCTCCGGGGTTCAGAGCCAAAATTTATACAACTTTTGTTCCCCTTCCTCCAAGGATGTTTGTGGCCAAATTTGGTTACAATCCATGCAGAACTCTATGACAAGTAGCGATTCATAGGATTTACCTCTATTTCCCCTTTTGGGCCCCGCCCCTCCTGCCCCCGGGGGGTCAGAGCCAAAATTTATACAACTTTTGTTCCCCTTCCTCCAAGGATGTTTGTGGCCAAATTTGGTTACAATCCATGCAGAACTCTATGACAAGTAGCGATTCATAGGATTTACCTCTATTTCCCCTTTTGGGCCCCGCCCCTCCTGCCCCTGGGGGGTCAGAGCCAAAATTTATGCAAGTTCTGTTCCCCTTCCTCCAAGGATGTTTGTGGTCAAATTTGGTTACAATCCATGCAGAACTCTATGACAAATAGCGATTCATAGGATTTACCTCTATTTCCCCTTTTGGGCCCCGCCCCTCTTGCCCCGGGGGGTCAGAGCCAAAATTGATACAAGTTCTGTTCCCCTTCGTCCAAGGATGTTTGTGGCCAAATTTGGTTACAATCCATGCAGAACTCTATGACAAGTAGCGATTCATACGATTTACCTCTATTTCCCCTTTTGGGCCCCGCCCCTCCTGCCCCCGGGGGGTCAGAGCCAAAATTTATACAACTTTTGTTCCCCTTCCTCCAAGGATGTTTGTGGCCAAATTTGGTTACAATCCATGCAGAACTCTATGACAAGTAGCGATTCATAGGATTTACCTCTATTTCCCCTTTTGGGCCCCGCCCCTCCTGCCCCTGGGGGGTCAGAGCCAAAATTTATGCAAGTTCTGTTCCCCTTCCTCCAAGGATGTTTGTGGTCAAATTTGGTTACAATCCATGCAGAACTCTATGACAAATAGCGATTCATAGGATTTACCTCTATTTCCCCTTTTGGGCCCCGCCCCTCTTGCCCCCGGGGGGTCAGAGCCAAAATTGATACAAGTTCTGTTCCCCTTCGTCCAAGGATGTTTGTGGCCAAATTTGGTTACAATCCATGCAGAACTCAATGACAAGTAGCGATTCATACGATTTACCTCTATTTCCCCTATTGGTCCCGCCCCTCCTGCCCCCGGGGGGTCAGAGCCAAAATTTATACAAGTTCTGTTCCCCTTCCTCCAAGGATGTTTGTGGCCAAATTTGGTTACATTCCATGCAGAACTCTATGACAAGTAGCGATTTATAGGATTTACCTCTATTTCCCCTTTTGGGCCCCGCCCCTCCTACCCCCGGGATGTCAGAGCTAAAATTCAAACAAGTTCTGTTCCCCTTCCTCCAAGGATGTTTGTGGCCAAAGGACTAGATATGGTAAGGGTCATCTATGGCCCCCAAATCCGCTATTTTTCAAAGTCTGTTATTTTAAAATGTTATTCTTGCATTTCAAATATTAACTACATACCGCACATATTTGATAGTGCTAAAAGGTAATATAGCAGTTCTAGTTGCCATGGCAACCATTTTATTATGCATAAATTATGCAAAATGTGAAAATTTCATCAAAATTGGCATTTTTTATGCAGTTTTTCATCTAGTTAACATAGAGCGCAATCTAGAACAAACTTTATATTTCTCAAAATGATGTATTTTTCGAGTCTGCTAATTCTCTTAAAATATAAAGTTTGTTCTAGAATGCGCTTTATTACTTTTAAAAGAAAAACTATCAAAATATATGCCAAAATTGACAAAATTTTCAAATTTGCATAATTTATGCAAAGTTACCATGGTTATATAGCAAAAACATACTTTCTGTCAACAAAAACATCATTAAGTTTTTTAGCTCACCTGGCCCGAAGGGCCAGTGAGCTTATGTCATGGCGCGGCGTCCGTCGTCCGTCGTCCGTCGGCGTCCGTCGGCGTCCGTCTGTCCGTCAACATTTCCTTTAAATCGCTACTAGTCATAGAGTTCTGAATGGATTATAACCAAATTTGGCCAGAAACATCCTTGGGGGAGGGGGAACAGAACTTGTATAAATTTTGGCTCTGACCCCCCAGGGGCAGGAGGGGCGGGGCCCAATGGGGATATAGAGGTAAATCCTTTAAATCGCTATTAGTCATAGAGTTCTACATGGATTGTAACCAAATTTGGCCACAAACATCCTTGGAGGAAGGGGAACAGAACTTGTATAAAGTTTTGCTCTGGTCCCTCGAGGGCAGGAGGGGCGGGGCCCAATAGGGGAAATAGAGGTAAATCCTTTAAATCGCTACTAGTCATAGAGTTCTGAATGGAATGTAACCAAATTTGGCCACAAACATCCTTGGGGGGATGGGAACAGAACTTGTATAAATTTTGGCTCTGGTCCCTCGGGGGCAGGAGGGGCGGGGCCCAAAAGGGGAAATAGAGGTAAATCCTTTAAATCGCTACTAGTCATAGAGTTCTACATGGATTGTAACCAAATTTGGCCACAAACATCCTTGGAGGAAGGGGAACAGAACTTGTATAAAGTTTTGCTCTGGTCCCTCGGGGGCAGGAGGGGCGGGGCCCAATAGGGGAAATAGAGGTAAATTCTATAAATCGCTACTTGTCCTAGAGTTCTACATGGATTGTAACCAAATTTGGCCACAAACATCCTTGGGGGAAGGGGAACAGAACTTGTATAAATTTTGGCTCTGATCCCCCGGGGGCAGGAGGGGCGGGGCCCAATAGGGGAAATAGAGGTAAATCATTTAAATCGCTACTAGTCATAGAGTTCTGAATGGAATGTAACCAAATTTGGCCACAAACATCCTTGGGGGAAGGGGAACAGAACTTGTATAAATTTTGGCTCTGGTCCCCCAGGGGCAGGAGGGGCGGGGCCCAATAGGGGAAATAGAGGTAAATCCTTTAAATCGCTACTTGTCCTAGAGTTCTGCATGGATTGTAACCAAATTTGGCCACAAACATCCTTGGGGGAAGGGGAACAGAACTTGTATAAATTTTGGCTCTGATACCCCAGGGGCAGGAGGGGTGGGGCCCAATAGGGGATTTAGAGGTTAATATTAAAATTCCTTCAGAAAAGAAACAATGAACCTGTATTCAGAACATTACTTGGCATTGCAAACCAGGTGAGCGATACAGGCCCTCTGGGCCTCTTGTATCAGGGGTGTATTCAATATTTCAAACGCGGCAACTTAATTTCTAAATACTTAATTTAAAATTTGGTAGATTTAGGGGCCAAAAAGAGCCATTATCATATCTAGTCCCTTGGTTACAATCCATGTAGAACTCTATGACTAGTAGTGATTCATAGGATTTACCTCTATTTCCCCTATTGGTTCCTGCACCTCCTGCCCCCAGGGGGTCAGAGCCAAAATTTATACAAGTTCTGTTCCCCTTCCTCCAAGGATGTTTGTGGCCAAATTTGGTTTCAATCCATGCAGAACTCTATGACAAGTAGCAATTCATAGAATTTACCTCTATTTCCCCTTTTGGGCCCCGCCCCTCCTGCCTCCGGGGGTCAGAGCCAAAATTTATACAACTTTTGTTCCCCTTCCTCCAAGGATGTTTGTGGCCAAATTTGGTTACAATCCATGCAGAACTCTATGACAAGTAGCGATTCATAGGATTTACCTCTATTTCCCCTTTTGGGCCCCGCCCCTCCTGCCCCCGGGGGGTCAGAGCCAAAATTTATACAAGTTCTGTTCCCCTTCCTCCAAGGATGTTTGTGGCCAAATTTGGTTACAATCCATGCAGAACTCTATGACAAGTAGCGATTCATAGGATTTACCTCTATTTCCCCTTTTGGGCCCCGCCCCTCCTGCCCCTGGGGGGTCAGAGCCAAAATTTATGCAAGTTCTGTTCCCCTTCCTCCAAGGATGTTTGTGGTCAAATTTGGTTACAATCCATGCAGAACTCTATGACAAATAGCGATTCATAGGATTTACCTCTATTTCCCCTTTTGGGCCCCGCCCCTCTTGCCCCCGGGGGGTCAGAGCCAAAATTGATACAAGTTCTGTTCCCCTTCGTCCAAGGATGTTTGTGGCCAAATTTGGTTACAATCCATGCAGAACTCAATGACAAGTAGCGATTCATACGATTTACCTCTATTTCCCCTATTGGCCCCGCCCCTCCTGCCCCGGGGGGTCGAGCCAAAATTATACCTCCCTCCCTGGGGGGTCAGAGCCATAAAATTTTATACAAGTTCTGTGATTCCCCTTCCTCCAAGGATGTTTGTGGCCAAATTTGGTTACATTCCATGCAGAACTCTATGACAAGTAGCGATTTATAGGATTTACCTCTATTTCCCCTTTTGGGCCCCGCCCCTCCTACCCCCGGGATGTCAGAGCTAAAATTCAAACAAGTTCTGTTCCCCTTCCTCCAAGGATGTTTGTGGCCAAAGGACTAGATATGGTAAGGGTCATCTATGGCCCCCAAATCCGCTATTTTTCAAAGTCTGTTATTTTAAAATGTTATTCTTGCATTTCAAATATTAACTACATACCGCACATATTTGATAGTGCTAAAAGGTAATATAGCAGTTCTAGTTGCCATGGCAACCATTTTATTATGCATAAATTATGCAAAATGTGAAAATTTCATCAAAATTGGCATTTTTTATGCAGTTTTTCATCTAGTTAACATAGAGCGCAATCTAGAACAAACTTTATATTTCTCAAAATGATGTATTTTTCGAGTCTGCTAATTCTCTTAAAATATAAAGTTTGTTCTAGAATGCGCTTTATTACTTTTAAAAGAAAAACTATCAAAATATATGCCAAAATTGACAAAATTTTCAAATTTGCATAATTTATGCAAAGTTACCATGGTTATATAGCAAAAACATACTTTCTGTCAACAAAAACATCATTAAGTTTTTTAGCTCACCTGGCCCGAAGGGCCAGTGAGCTTATGTCATGGCGCGGCGTCCGTCGTCCGTCGTCCGTCGGCGTCCGTCGGCGTCCGTCTGTCCGTCAACATTTCCTTTAAATCGCTACTAGTCATAGAGTTCTGAATGGATTATAACCAAATTTGGCCAGAAACATCCTTGGGGGAGGGGGAACAGAACTTGTATAAATTTTGGCTCTGACCCCCCAGGGGCAGGAGGGGCGGGGCCCAATGGGGATATAGAGGTAAATCCTTTAAATCGCTATTAGTCATAGAGTTCTACATGGATTGTAACCAAATTTGGCCACAAACATCCTTGGAGGAAGGGGAACAGAACTTGTATAAAGTTTTGCTCTGGTCCCTCGAGGGCAGGAGGGGCGGGGCCCAATAGGGGAAATAGAGGTAAATCCTTTAAATCGCTACTAGTCATAGAGTTCTGAATGGAATGTAACCAAATTTGGCCACAAACATCCTTGGGGGGATGGGAACAGAACTTGTATAAATTTTGGCTCTGGTCCCTCGGGGGCAGGAGGGGCGGGGCCCAAAAGGGGAAATAGAGGTAAATCCTTTAAATCGCTACTAGTCATAGAGTTCTACATGGATTGTAACCAAATTTGGCCACAAACATCCTTGGAGGAAGGGGAACAGAACTTGTATAAAGTTTTGCTCTGGTCCCTCGGGGGCAGGAGGGGCGGGGCCCAATAGGGGAAATAGAGGTAAATTCTATAAATCGCTACTTGTCCTCGAGTTCTACATGGATTGTAACCAAATTTGGCCACAAACATCCTTGGGGAAAGGGGAACAGAACTTGTATAAATTTTGGCTCTGACCCCCCAGGGGCAGGAGGGGCGGGGCCCAATAGGGGAAATAGAGGTAAATCATTTAAATCGCTACTAGTCATAGAGTTCTGAATGGAATGTAACCAAATTTGGCCACAAACATCCTTGGGGGAAGAGGAACAGAACTTGTATAAATTTTGGCTCTGGTCCCTCAGGGGCAGGATGGGCGGGGCCCAATAGGGGAAATAGAGGTAAATTCTATAAATCGCTACTTGTCCTAGAGTTCTGCATGGATTGTAACCAAATTTGGCCACAAACATCCTTGGGGGAAGGGGAACAGAACTTGTATAAAGTTTGGCTCTGATACCCCAGGGGCAGGAGGGGTGGGGCCCAATAGGGGATTTAGAGGTTAATATTAAAATTCCTTCAGAAAAGAAACAATGAACCTGTATTCAGAACATTACTTGGCATTGCAAACCAGGTGAGCGATACAGGCCCTCTGGGCCTCTTGTATCAGGGGTGTATTCAATATTTCAAACGCGGCAACTTAATTTCTAAATACTTAATTTAAAATTTGGTAGATTTAGGGGCCAAAAAGAGCCATTATCATATCTAGTCCCTTGGTTACAATCCATGTAGAACTCTATGACTAGTAGTGATTCATAGGATTTACCTCTATTTCCCCTATTGGTTCCTGCACCTCCTGCCCCCAGGGGGTCAGAGCCAAAATTTATACAAGTTCTGTTCCCCTTCCTCCAAGGATGTTTGTGGCCAAATTTGGTTTCAATCCATGCAGAACTCTATGACAAGTAGCAATTCATAGAATTTACCTCTATTTCCCCTTTTGGGCCCCGCCCCTCCTGCCTCCGGGGGTCAGAGCCAAAATTTATACAACTTTTGTTCCCCTTCCTCCAAGGATGTTTGTGGCCAAATTTGGTTACAATCCATGCAGAACTCTATGACAAGTAGCGATTCATACGATTTACCTCTATTTCCCCTTTTGGGCCCCGCCCCTCCTGCCCCCGGGGGGTCAGAGCCAAAATTTATACAACTTTTGTTCCCCTTCCCCCAAGGATGTTTGTGGCCAAATTTGGTTACAATCCATGCAGAACTCTATGACAAGTAGCGATTTATAGGATTTACCTCTATTTCCCCTATTGGGCCCCGCCCCTCCTGCCCCTGGGGGGTCAGAGCCAAAATTTATGCAAGTTCTGTTCCCCTTCCTCCAAGGATGTTTGTGGTCAAATTTGGTTACAATCCATGCAGAACTCTATGACAAGTAGCGATTCATAGGATTTACCTCTATTTCCCCTTTTGGGCCCCGCCCCTCTTGCCCCCGGGGGGTCAGAGCCAAAATTGATACAAGTTCTGTTCCCCTTCGTCCAAGGATGTTTGTGGCCAAATTTGGTTACAATCCATGCAGAACTCAATGACAAGTAGCGATTCATACGATTTACCTCTATTTCCCCCTATTGGTCCCGCCCCTCCTGCCCCCGGGGGGTCAGAGCCAAAATTTATACAAGTTCTGTTCCCCTTCCTCCAAGGATGTTTGTGGCCAAATTTGGTTACATTCCATGCAGAACTCTATGACAAGTAGCGATTTATAGGATTTACCTCTATTTCCCCTTTTGGGCCCCGCCCCTCCTACCCCCGGGATGTCAGAGCTAAAATTCAAACAAGTTCTGTTCCCCTTCCTCCAAGGATGTTTGTGGCCAAAGGACTAGATATGGTAAGGGTCATCTATGGCCCCCCAAATCTGCTATTTTTCAAAGTCTGTTATTTTTAAAATGTTATTCTTGCATTTCAAATATTAACTACATACCGCACATATTTGATAGTGCTAAAAGGTAATATAGCAGTTCTAGTTGCCATGGCAACCATTTTATTATGCATAAATTATGCAAAATGTGAAAATTTCATCAAAATTGGCATTTTTTATGCAGTTTTTCATCTAGTTAACATAGAGCGCAATCTAGAACAAACTTTATATTTCTCAAATGATGTATTTTTTCGAGTCTGCTAATTCTCTTAAAATATAAAGTTTG
Source organism: Argopecten irradians (assembly GCF_041381155.1). Taxonomy (NCBI): domain Eukaryota; kingdom Metazoa; phylum Mollusca; class Bivalvia; order Pectinida; family Pectinidae; genus Argopecten; species Argopecten irradians. Next base: position 56,968,282 of record NC_091134.1, read on the forward strand.
TTCTAGAATGCGCTTTATTACTTTTAAAAGAAAAACTATCAAAATATATGCCAAAATTGACAAAATTTTCAAATTTGCATAAATTTATGCAAAGTTACCATGGTTATATAGCAAAAACATACTTTCTGTCAACAAAAACATCATTAAGTTTTTTAGCTCACCTGGCCCGAAGGGGCCAGTGAGCTTATGTCATGGCGCGGCGTCCGTCGTCCGTCGTCCGTCGGCGTCCGTCGGCGTCCGTCTGTCGTACTAACATTTCCTTTAAATTCGCTTACTAGTCATAGTGTTCTGAATGGATTATAACCAAAATTTTGGCCAGACAAACAGATCCGTTGGGGAGGGGGAAACAGAAACTTGTATAAATTTTGGCTCTGACCCGGGTGCAGGACATTTCCTTTAAATCGCTACTAGTCATAGAGTTCTACAGATTGTAACAAATTTCTGAATGGGGAACAGAAACTTGTATAAAGTTTTGCTTCTGGTCCCCTCGAGGGCAGGAGGGGCGGGGCCCCAATATTGGGGAAATAGAGGTAAACCAAATCGCTACTTGTCATAGAGTTCTGAATGGAATGTAACCACTATTTGGCCACAAACATCATTGGGGGGATGGGTAACAGAACTTGTATAATTTTGGCTCTGACAACCCTCGGGGGCAGGAGGGGCGGGGCCCAAAAAGGGGAAATAGAGGTAAATCCATTAATCGTACTAGTCATAGAGTTCCTACATGGATTGTAACCAAATTTGGCCACAAAAACATCCTTGGAGGAAGGGGAACAGAACTTCCCCCATATAAAGTTTTGCTCTGGTCCCTCGGGGGCAGGAGGGCGGGGCCCAATAGGGGAAATAGAGGTAAATTCTATTAAATCGCTACTTGTCCTCGAGTTCTACATGGATTGTAACCAAAATTTGGCCACAAACATCCTTGGGGAAAGGGGAACAGAACTTGTATAAATTTTGGGCTCTGACCCCCCAAATGGGGGAGGACGGGCGGGGCCCAATAGGGGGAAATAGAGGTAAATCAAAATCGCTACCCAAACCCAAAGTTTCCCCCATGGAACCCCCCCCAAATTACCCCCAAACATCCCCCCCCAAACAGAACTTGTATTAATTTTTGCCCCATGTGTTTCCCCCCCCCACCCCCCCCAGGGGCAAGGATCCCACCCCCAATAATGAAATACCCCCCCCCTATAAATTGCTTGTCCATGTCCTAGAGTTCTGCCCATTGTAACCAAATTTGGCCACAAACATCCTTGGGGGAAGGGGAACAGAACTTGTATACCCCCCCCTCTGATACCCCCCCCCCACAGGAGGGGTTACCCCAATAGGGGATTTAAGGTAAAATTAAAAAAATAAACTTGTCCAAAAAAAAACAACCCCCCCCCCATAAAACCCCAAACCCCCCCACTTACTTCAAGTAACCCCCCCCCAACTTTGAATTTGGCCCCCCCCCCCCCACCCCCCCCCCCCCAATGTCCCCCAGGGGATGTACTTCAAATTTTCAAAAAAAACACTCCCCCCCCCAATTTTAACCCCCCATTTTACAACCTTTATTAAATAAAAAAATCAATAAAATAATCTAACCCCACCCAATCAAAACCATGTAGGGACAGGGGAACTCTAAACATACACCAAATTTAGTAAACCCCCATACCCCCCCCCCAACCTGGGATTTCCCCATTTGGCCCCAAAATCCCCCCCCCCCCCCCCCCAAGGGGAAAATACCATTTAACCCCCCCCAATTCCCCCCCCCCACCCCCCCCCCATGTTCCCCCCCAAATAAACAAAAATAACCCAACCCCACAAAAATACAATTTTCCCCAACCCACACCCCCCCCCCCCCCCCCCCCCCCCCCCCCCCCCCCCCCCCCCCCCAAGCCAAAAACCCCCAACCCCCCCCTTCCCCCCCCCCCAAATATTTGGGCCCCCCCTTAAAAAACCCTACAATCCATGCACAACCCCCCAATGACCACAAGTAAGCCATTCAAAAGAATTTACCTCTATTTCCCCTTTTGGGCCCCCCCCCCCCCCCTCCCACATCAATAAAAAATCCCCCCCCACCCAAAAAAAATACAAACCCCCCCCCCCCCCCCCAACCCCCATGTGCACCATTCCCCCCCCCAAAACCCCCCCCCCCCCCCCAAACCCCCCCCCCCCCCCCTTATACAAAAGCCCCCCATGGATTTAC